>NC_140665.1:67275866-67733366 GCF_054131305.1 Coturnix japonica | reverse complement strand
GAACTCTCACTTTTCCTTTGACTCCTCACACCTGTGTGTCTGCGTGTGCAAAACCCTTCAAAAATAGCTCATTTTCCTCTGTTCTTGAGGAATCCCTGCGATTTGCTCACCCCGAGCCATATCCTCACCTAATCTCAGCGCTTCTCTTTATCTTAATTAAAGCCCAGGTAAGTGCAGGAGGCTTCGTTCTGGCTGCATTCACAGCCGTTATTTGTCGGGTTTCACCTTCCAAGGCGATGCCGACGCAGGAAAACCGCAGCGCGGAAGGGACCTGTGGCTGCCTCGCATTCTGACCGTGAGCTGCCCGCGGAGCTCCGCGCTGCTCTTGGGCCGGTCTCTGTCTCCTGGTGATGCCGGGTCTCTCCTCGGTGCAGCCCTTTTCCTATCTCAGCCCCCCGGTGCTCGCAGCGCAGAGAGTCGTGCCGCACAGGGCTACCATTTGGTGCCGTTCCCTTTAGGATCGAAGCTGCTCTAAAGGGATCACCGGCCTGAACCCGACTCACTGAAATGGTAATATGGTAGTCCTTAAAAAAAAAAAAGAAAAGAAAGAAAAAAAGAAGTGTAGGTATTTTCTGGTGTTTTCCCATCAAGTACCTGCCCAACTTCTGTATGGCACACGCCGGGGATCAATAGAAGTTAACAAGTCCTCCAAACATTCCCCATCTCTTTGTTTAATCGCCTTTACAATAAAGCCGAGGGGAGAGAATTAAAAATCTTTGAAGTATATTAAACCTCAAAGGGCTCAGCCAAGTAGACTTAAAATAGTCACTTATTTTCCAAAACTGGTTTGTCGGGGAACAATAAAAGGAAGCAAAATTTATGGGGAAATTATACAGTGGATTTGTCACTTAAAATATCGTAACTGTCGTGGGGACAATACCCCATGCTGAGGATTAATGGTCCCTCCAGACCTTTGATTCATCAGCGCCTTTTCTTTGCCCTTGACAAATTGGATTTTTAGGAATGGGAAGGTCGCCCGGCCCATTGTTCGCCGCCCATTCACAGCGCCTGATTATGCGGGAGGGTGAGGGAACGGCTCCATGTGACCCTCGCGGATGGGACCCGCAGCTGCTCGAGGAGCCGACTCTCTCACCGCGGCCCCGCAGCACCCGCCCGCCGCGGGGTCCCCCTCCTGCGCCCATTGAAAAGCCGCCCCGCACGCGCGGCCGCGTCACTTTGCGGGCGGAGATACGCCGCGCTCGTCCTCCTCGGCCCCGGCCCCGCCGCCCCGTTAAGTGCTCGGGGTCCCCGGCGCTCGGCCCCACAGGCAGCGATGCACGCGAGCCGGGCTCCGGCCATCAGCGTGAGCGCCGAGAGCTGCATCCCCGCCGGGCTGCGCCTGGGGCCCGTGCCGGGCATCTTCAAACTGGGCAAGTACCTGTCCGACCGCCGGGAACCGGGACCCAAGAAAAAGGTATTTCCCTCCCGTCTGCCGCACCGCCGGACCTCGCTTTGCGTTCAGCTTGGGAGAAGAAGCTGCTTTTCCCTCTATGGAGCGTCCCTTGACGCTCCACTGCCTGCCACGGCCAGACAGCCTCACCCCTTGCCCCTTACCCCTTACCCCTTAGCCCTTACCCTTTACCCCTCACCCGGCTTCGGAGCCGCTCGGTGCCCGCCCCGTCCCACGGAGCTGCACTCCCCGGAGCCCACGGCACACGGCCGGGAGAGGGGGAGCTCCAGGGCCCAGCAGCAGCTCTCAGAACCGCCCGGTGCTGGCCCCGGGCTCTGACCTACTGGGGATGCTCTTCCCACGCGGAAGATCTGCGGGGCTGTGGGTACGGGCGGACAGCCCAGACCGCCTCCCACCCCCTGCGCGTTCCGCTCGGGTTTTTAATGCCCTTTAATTGTTTTTAAACGCTCTGCCAGCCCGCTCAAATTTATTTCTCATCTGGCTCCCTCGGTTCGTCGCTTCAGAGCGCTTTGTTCCGATGACTTTTATTGCACGGTCATTCGGAGGATGGGCACTTTATTTTCCCTTTGTACGGGTAAGCAGGTTATGAAGGATGGCTCTGCCGGGACCTCGGCGCTGAGCAGCACCCGCTCGCCTTTCCCTTTGCCCCCTCCCCGTCCCTGTGTGTTGCGCGATCGCTCTGCGTGGACCCAGGGGCTGCACAAAGCCTAAATAAAATAAAATAAAATAAAATAAAATAAAAATAGAAAAAGAAAAGAAAAAAGAAAGAAAAGAGGGGGAAAAAAGAGGAGAAAAAGAGAAAAGGAAAAGAAAGGGGAAAAGAAAAAGAAAAAAAAAAGGGGGAATAAAAGGAAAAAGTGTCAGGTATCCGGTCTCACCGTACCTGGGGGCATTTAGAGCAGCGCTGCTACATGCAGCTGCTGACCAGTGCCAGGCCCGGCTCTGCCATCCCCAGAGCTCGTTCCGGGCCGGTCCCAGAGGTTCTATAGAGCTAAAGAAAACACCGACGGTGACCCGATGGGTAGGAACGACAAATCCTACCGTGGCCTCTGCCGAGGCCGGGCCGCGGGGGCTCGGGGGGCACTTTTGGGTTCTTTCCACCTGGAGGCTCGTGGGGAGTGACGGCGGCGATGCTGTGTTCCAGGTGCGGATGGTGAGAGGGGAGTTGGTGGATGAAGCCGGCAGCTCCGCTTTGGAGTGGATAGGGTTAATCCGGGCCGCCCGCAACGCCCAGGAGCAGACCCTGGAGGCCGTCGCGGACCTGCCGGGAGGACAGGTACACCCCGCCCGCCCCGCGCCGCTCCCCGCGCCGCTCCCCGCAGCTCGCTGACCGAATGCCCCTTCTCCCCCCACGCAGATCTTCTACCGGGCTCTGCGAGACGTGCAGCCCGGCGAGGAGCTCACCGTGTGGTACTCCAACCCCTTGGCTCAGTGGTTCGACATCCCGCTCACCGCCACCCCCACGCACGACGAGAAAGGTACGGGACGCGTTGCCGGGCTCCCACGCACACGCGAGTGGTGGGTGGGTGCGAAGTGTCCCCCCCGGAGCAGCATGCCGGCACGGGGACTTCTAACCTCTCCGTATAACCCTCAGTTGCCGATTTCCTAAGGGAGATCCGTGGTAGCGTACGGTAGGGTCCCACCCCTCGGCCGCTCCGGTAACGGCACAGTGTAATACCGTTAGGCGCACGTTAGGGCTGTAGGAAACAACTCTGGGGCTAAGTGACCTTAAGGGGTGGAAATGTCGCTTCCCCCTCGCATGTGTCGCGGCTGGAGCCCCTCACACGCGTGTCGGGGTGTAAGGCGGGCAGAACCGCGGTCAGTGAGAACGTGGATGCATTAGGTGAAGCTCAGACCGGCCCTAAATGGCCCTGAGATGAACGTGTCCGACGACATCGGGAAGGGGAGGACATCGGCCCTGGACGACTGCAGTGTGCAAACCGATTCTCAGCTGGAATGGTGCTCCTCATCTTTACGCTGTGAAGAATCGATCAGTGACAACGCAGTAATGCACGAAATGGGGGGAAAGAAGATGTAAAACTTCAGCGTCCGTCCGCGTCTCGCCCGACGCGGCCACGGGCGCTCCGGGACCGCTGGAACCGGCGCTGGGAAACTGGCTGCCGTCGGACACGCTCAGGAGCCTTCGAATCGCTCCTTGTGCCGAGGCGGGACCCGGAGAGGCAGCCCCGGCTCTGCACCTCCCACGGACAACAGCGGGACCGCCCCTCCCCACGCTCCCCATCGCCTCCTCAAGTCGGAGTGCCGCTGAGAGCCGACCCTACGGCCCCGCCGTTCCCAGCCCGATCCGTCGGTGTGGGTCCTGAATTCGAATGTAGAAGATCTTGTGCTAAGGATGCAAAACCGTGGAAAGAAGAAGAAAAGAAATACAACACAGAGTGGAAGAAAATGTCGTTTTATTTGTAATACATTTGAAACCTTGAACAAACGAAACCCAACCGGATTGGGTTAGAGGCAGAGCCGGTGTTCATTCTTTTTCGGGACACTTTAATTTTAGGTTTTGTTTTTACCCCTTCCCTCTCTGGGCTGGAACAGCCAACCATGCACCACACCGCCGAGAAGCGCAGAGCCAACGGTGCGCACTGGGAGCGGGCGACGGAACGAGAGTCAGGAGTCGCTCCGCGCCCACCCCGACGCTGCCGTCTTGATGAGGCCCCGGGGCATCCAGGGGGTGCCCGGCACTCGGCCCCTCGTTGATCGCTGCGCTGCGTGGAGCCTTGAGGGAGGAGCGGATGGGAACTTGCAGGGAGGGCAACAGCTGTGGGAACTTTGGGGATGTTGAAAATGTGTGAGAGGAGAATGGGGTGGATGGCTCAGAGGGATGGGGGAATGGATATGGGTGGTGGAGGGGAGTAAGGGAAGGAAAGAGAGAGAGAAGGGGAAAGTGAAAGGTTTAGGGAGAGACGGGTAAAGAGAGAGAGAGAGAAGGAAGGAAGGAAGGAAGGAAGGAAGGAAGGAAGGAAGGAAGGAAGGAAGGAAGGAAGGAAGGAAGGAAGGAAGGAAGGAAGGAAGGAAGGAAGGAAGGAAGGAAGGAAGGAAGGAAGGAAGGAAGGAAGGAAGGAAGGAAGGAAGGAAGGAAGGAAGGAAGGAAGGAAGGAAGGAAGGAGGAAGGAAGGAAGGAAGGAAGGAAAAGGAAGGAAGAAGGAAGGAAGGAAAAGGAAGGAAGAGACAAAAAGAGAAAGAAAGAGAGAGAAAGAAATTGAAGTGATAAAAGGAGAAGAAGGAATGAAAGGAGAGAAAGGAAGAAACAACGGAAAAAAAGAACGAAAGGAAGGAAGAAAGGACACCTACGGATGAAGACACCCGCACGGCCGGTGCCCCCCGCAGGCAGCGCAGAACGAAGCGGCGCTCCGGGCCGGGCCGGCAGCGAACAGCCGCGGCCACCGGGGTCTCTTCCGCTTGAGAGGAGCCGAAATGTTCGGAGCCGGGGCACTAAGGGCATTGTCCTCTGAAAGGGAACGATTACATATGGCCCATACATATCGGATATTGTCTCGCCGCGTAATGAGGGGCTCACGATCATTAGATTGGCCTTTGTTCGGCGCGGCCGGCTCCCCGCCATACGCCGCCTCCGCTGCGAGCGCCAACAGATGGCCCCCACTCCCGACAGCCGACCCCGGCGGCAGCTGCTCCCCCCGCGCCCGTCCGGGAGAGCTCCGGGGCCGTATCGCGCAGCGCCGCGGGGTGGGAGCGGGACCGGATCGGGACGGGAGCGGGGCCGCGGACCGCGGGCTGACGGCTCTGCGCTTTCCCTCCGCAGGAGAGGAGCGTTACATCTGCTGGTACTGCTGGAGGACCTTCAAGTACCCCAACAGCCTCAAGGCCCACGTCCACTTCCACTGCGCGCTGAGCCACGGGCGGCCCTTCCTTCACTCCGAGCACGGCCGCCCGGCAGCCGCCGCCGCCTTCGGCCTCGCCTCGAGGGCTGCCGGCCCCACGCCGCCGGGCTGCGGCCCGCGGGACGGCGTCAAACGAGAGGCCGCCGCCTCCGCCTCCCCGCCGCCGGTCAAACCCCGACGTGCTGCGGGCAAGGAGGAGCAGGAACGCGCCCTGGACATGAGCGTGGGCTCCGGCCGCGGCCCGGGCTCGCTGTTGGGTCCGTCGGGCGGCAACGGGCTGGCGCTGTGTCCGGGGGCGCGCTCCGCCTTCCGCCCCGCCGGATCGCTGCGGGACGAGGCGCGGGCGGCCGCGGGCTTCCCCAAGCTGCTGGGGGGGCTGAAGGCGGGACGCGCCGCCGCCGAGCCGCCGCCCAAGTGCGGGGCGCTGCCGGCAGAGACCGCGCCTCCGACGGCGGCCGCTGCCGCTGCGGCGGCCGCGGCGGCGGGGCTGGCGTGCGGCGGGGGGCTGCGGGCCTTCCCGCTGCTGTCGCCGCTGGAAGAGGCGTCGGCCTTCCGACCCCTGGAGCGCGGGCTGCCCGGAGCCTCTCTGCCGCCCGGCCGCTACCCGCCGCTGCCCGGAGGCGCGCTGGAGCGGTTCGCTCTGCCTCCCTTCGAGGGGCTGAAGGCGTACGCGGGGGAGTGCGGACTGCCCGTGATGCCGCTCACCGTGTACGGCGGGGAGCTGCTGTACGGCGCCGCGCCCTACTACCCGCTGAAGCTGCACCTGGGCGGGCTGCTCAAGTACCCCGAGGCCGTGCCGTACTTCGGCGGGCCGGCCGCCGGGCTGCACGCCGCGGAGCTGGGCTCGCTGGCCGGCATCGACCGCGAGATCGCCATGCACACGCAGCAGCTCTCCGAGCTGGCGGCCGAGAAGGGGCGCGGACGATTGGAAGCGCTACCAGCGGGAGCGGCGGGGGCGGCGGGCGGCAAAGCCAAGGCCGGGCACCTGTGCCTGTACTGCGGCAAGCTGTACTCCCGCAAGTACGGGCTGAAGATCCACATGCGGACTCACACCGGCTACAAGCCGCTCAAGTGCAAGGTGTGCCTGCGGCCCTTCGGGGACCCCAGCAACCTCAACAAGCACATCCGCCTGCACGCCGAGGGCAACACGCCCTACCGCTGCGAGTACTGCGGCAAGGTGCTGGTGCGGCGCCGAGACCTGGAGCGGCACGTCAAGTCCCGGCACCCGGGGCAGGGCCTCGGCAAGGCGGCCGAGGAGCGCAGTGACTCTGGCTACGCGCCCGCCGAGCGCGACCAAAAGACTGACAACGAGAGCGACGTGGACGTCTGCTTCACCGACGACCAGAGCGAGCCCGAGAGCGGCGGCAGGACCCGGCAGCAGTAGCGCCGACGGCCCCCGAAGCTGCGGGGCGGGGCCGAGCCCCGGCTCCCGGTGCAGCCCCGGTGCGCGGTCCGAGCGCCTCGCACCGCCTGTCGCTGCCGTACCGCAGCGTGGAGGAAATTGTGCCTTTGGGGAACGGCTCTTCTCTGCGTCCTCTCCTCCCGCGGGTGCCGGCGGCTGGAGCCTCAGTGCCGCTGTGGGCTCCGCCGCGCTGCTCGGGTCCCGATGGAGCGGCACTGCTGTGGTTACTGTGGGCAGCTGTTTGGGGAAAAAACAGCGAAGGCGAAAGCTAGGGAGAAAAAAGGCAGCAAAAAACCTCACTCGCAGCACTGGAGAGGTGCGTCCGTAGCAGGTGCACCGTCCGATCGAGTGGCAATTATTTATAACAGATAATATTTGCGAAACAAATGTAAAATAAATATCGAGAAGCATGAATCTAAAGCACGCACTATATCATTTCAAAGGAAATACACTCTCTGTTTGGTAGAATACATCTGTGCTGTATGTTTGTTTTCTAACGAATGGTGTACAGTGGATGCAGTATTTCGGTTCTGGTTCCCGTTTGTCATGCCAGTATTTTTATTTCTATTTCTATTTTATTTTATTTTATTATTTTTTAAATAAAGTTGCAGGCAAAGTACTGTCGGTGCTGTCAGTGAGGTCTCTGTGTAAAGCCCCGAGGGGGCAGCTCGGCTGAACCCCCGATCGCAGCCTCCTTGGGTCGGGCACTACACAATTGGCCATGAACATGAATGCTTTCTCCGAGTATTTTCCTTCTCTCACCCGGGAAAACAAGAGAGCAACCCTATTCGATTCTCTTCTCTATGCCCACAGCTCGAATATATATGTGTGTATATATATATACATATATATATTTTGAACAAAGTCTGTGCGGAGATGCTAAAGGCTCTGTGCCATCAGTTTCCTTTGCCCATTGGTGATGTGTAAAACCAAACCAAACGAACAAAACCAACCAACTAAACAAAAAGCCACCCTAGAACCGCTGTTGCTATGATCATTCGAGGGAGCCTGCACACTTCTTGTGCCTCCCTTGGGTGGGAATCCGGCAACGCACTCAGCTAAAATTGTCGAGAAATCTCCGTTCTCTGTAAATCCCGCAGTCCCGCTGCTGACGAACCTCCGCGACCCATTCGGACGTCATAAATCCGTAAATTCCTGGCTCCGGGTTTATTTTAGCCCAGGCTGAGGTGATGGCGAAGAGGAATTGCTCACAGAGGGTGAGGGAATCCCAGCTGCAGACGGACGCCCCTCTGCTTGCTGAGTGCTAAACGTGCCCAACAGCAACAAGGAATGAGAACTCACACTCCGGGTCTGGGTTCTATATAGATAGAAAATTTAGATATTCTATTTAGATAAAAAATAGGTAGGATTTAGGACTTTACTTGTTTGCTTGGGCTGGGCACCCGTCTAATCTGTATATACCCACCGGGGCGTCGGCCAGACTCTCTGCCCCGATCACTCCGGGCAGCGCAGAGTCCCGCCGCCGCCCCCGCCCCGGCAGAGCTCCGTGTCCCGCTATGGCAAAGACAGCCGTACCCGTACCCGGCCGCAAAATCCTCCTTTAAATATCACTGATTGAATATATCTCGTTTGTTTGCTCAAGGACCGGAGGGATTAAATGTGGGGCTTCCATGTTTTGTTTTTCAATGGGAGAGCTCAGAGGCTCTATGAGTACAATCGAACAAAGAACAACGCAGTGCTCCATTTTTCGAGTGAACCATGGAACATTATGTGCTTGTTGGATGTTGTGAGCAAGGAGGGGTGCACACACTGGGATGGCATTCAGACATAAATAGAAACAAATCTAAATGCTTTAGAAAACAGAGTTTCAGTGCTCCCCAAAATCATTTAAGATTTGTTGAACTCTTTGACAAACAGGTGGCAAAGTAAAAGTGACAAAAAGAGGTGTGTGTAGTCTGCTGGACAGTAGATGAGTTCAGGTGTGGGGCTGGGAGCTGGTGCAGCTCTCAGGGTGGACTTGGTTGCTTCTGAGCAAGGCAGCAGCTTGGCGCACAGAGAGGGATGCATTTTCAAAGCCTTTTGCACTAAGTCCACGTCTAAATTCACCTGCATAGAACAGATCTGATCAGGAAGCTCTGAGCCTTATGCTGCTGCAGGTGTGAAGATGTGAATGTGTTGAGGGGTGTCTTTCCAAGGATGCAGCTCTGAAGCAACCAAGAAACAAAATGTGGGCTCAGAAAAGTCTATAAGTTGATTTACGTACATAAATGCTGGCCTCATTTCCACGGAACTGTTTTCTGTTTTAACTGGAAGTTGAAATGTGCTTTGAACCAGTATCTCTAGGCTCTATTTCCAATATTAAATAGAGCCTTCAATTCCACACCTGATGGACTGAGCAGAAAGTTGTGGGTTCAGACTGCCTGTGTGACAGGGAGACATGGGGAAGGGAGAGAATCTGTGCTTGGCTTTAAGTCAGGGAACAGAGAAGCTCAGGGATTGTTTGTGATCTTCTTGTTTTCCTCCAAACTGTCTGAAAAGAATGATCTTAAGCTTGGCTGAGAGCAGTTACCTCCTGAATTATCACCTGGAGGTAAAGAGCAGCATGTCAAAGCCAGGTTCAAGCTCGCTGGGGTTCATTGGACCATAGCAGATAAAATCTAGGAGCAGCAAAATGCTTTCAGGTATATTCAAAGTCAGTCCAATGAGGAATGATTCCCTACAGCATGTCGGATGCTATAACCATGTATTTTACAGGAAACAGGAGGTGGAAGATTCTTAGCAACTGAAAAACACAGTAGAAGAAATGATTACAAGATCCGAGGTGTGTATTCAGCTACCTTTAGTGCTGATATTATGAAATATTATGGAACATGGAGCAAAGTTCACAAGTTCTTTCTGTAGACTTGCAGCTGAACAGGTTATGTTCCACCTTTCACATATGTGTATATTTATCCTCCTTGTTCTACAACATACTCTTTTATTTCCAGGGTAATGTCAGGGCTTGAATCAGTATCCTATTTTAGAAATTAAGGACTTCTTGCCCCCCATTTGGAACCCCCCATTTGGAACCAGGTGATTTCGAGTCCCATTTTGAAATGGGGAAAAAGTGAATTTGAAAAGCCACATCAACAAATTATGGTTGGTTCTGTGTTCTAAGAAGTAATTGAAAGCTTTTGCCCCTCTCCCTCCCTCTCACTCTCCCTCCCTCTCCCCCGTGGCTTCAGCTTGCATCTTTTAGGCTCAATGCAAACAAATAAACAGTTTCAAGGTGAAAGCATTAGGAAGGAAGGGCAGAGGCAGAGCTGGGGAAGAGATGCTGTTCTGCACCCCTCACACAGCTGTGCGGGGTGTAAAACCTGCTGGGGAGGTTCACGTCGAAGCATATCTTTGCTTTTTGTAGCGCAAGCAATGTGCTTTAGCTCTAGTCAGGAAACTGAAGTACAAAAACTGCATTTCAGCTCTGAGCCCTGCAGATCAGCGCTCTAAACTACACAGCAGCTCACAAAGCAAAACAAAACAAGACAAAACAAACAAACAAAAAAAAAGGCAGCGCATTTTTGAGTATATTGATTGAAAAGCCAAAGAGGCTGGGTACTTCAGTGTTCTCAGAGGTACTTCACCTGCCAGCTACTGCACAGGGCTAAAGAACCCTTCTAGGAATGCCCATTTGCAGCTAAGCAGCAACTTAAGATTGTGGCCAAATAGCTCTGCAATGATGGCTGGCCTACAGCCTGTGCTTTTTTTTGTTTTTATTTATTTATTTATTTATTTATTTATTTTGTCTGTAAAGAAGGCCTTCAAATAGAAGCAGAAATAAGCAAAACAGACATTTCTGGTGGTGAGAAAGGACACTGGGGATAAAAAGCACTTAGAATCTCAGTAATATTGTCTTTATCTGGGGCAATATATCAGAAGAAAAGGCATAACTTTTCTTCCTGAATTAAAGGAATTTGAAGTAATATATCATGCTTTTGTCATAGCTAATAAAAAAAAAAAACAACAAAAAACCTATTGTCAAGAGATGCGTATATAAACAGTGGAAAAATGTGATTAACAGATTAAAAAAGAACCCCGAAACTCCATACAATGTGCAGGGAACTTTTTGTCTCAATTAGCAAATAAGTTTATCTTAAATTGGAAGAACTTACATATAAAACATAAACCCTATATGTGGTTATGTGCATTCCTTCCATGTAGGTCCATCTGATTCACCACACATCAGAGGAGGCCTTCCTGCTGCTGTAGTGCTCAGCCCTGTGTTTTGGAAGGAAGTGAATCTTAACCAAATGCAGAAAGTAGCAGTGAATAAGAATTTGTATTTAGAAGGGCTCCTGAAATGGTTCATTTGGAATGTTTGCTATGTTAAAGTCAAGCTAGGAATTTGTGAAAGCAGGAACACATGTCGCTGATTAGGATGTATCCTGTAAGAAAGGGGAAAGATCCTTCTTATGCTTTTAAAATGTCTTCCCCTTTTACGCAGCAGATGGTGCTAGATTGTGAATATGTGTCAATTTGATATATTTATAGTTTGAAGAACGCATGTTGAAAGACATGGCATGTACAGTGTTCAAACAGACTATGTAGCAAAGTGATCTTTATAAACTCATCCGTTCTGGCACAGTCTTCTGTGGTCTGCATGCTTTGCCTGATGTCTCCTCTGCACCGTTCCAACAGTCAGATTTGCCTCTGTCTGCAGTGCTTCTGAAAGATGCCAAAACCAACGAGGAGCTGCGCGGCACAATGATAGTTAGTTCCAAAGCATGTCTTTTGTCTAAAGAATATGAGTAGCAGAGACAGAGGTAATAGGAATTTACACAAATTTCACATATCTTTCATGGTAGACGCTTGATCTACAGCATACCTAAAGCATCATGATTTTCCTGCCCCAGGTCTGTGTATCAACAGCATTGGATGTAGTTTTGGCATGTAGAACCATGCCACCACAAGAGCGAGCCAGAGTCCAGCTGCCTATAAATCCACTCTGGCATGTGACAGGACCCTGTGCACAGTGGCTCTGGAGTGAATTTGCTGCTCAGACCCTGGCCATCTGGTGCTGTTCCAAGAAAAATAAGTATTTGAGCATCCATAGTGGAATGCTTGCATAGACCTGAGATCAGACTTCCTTTCAATAAGTCTCTGGGCTCACCTGAAGCATCCACTTGCATTCTTGCACTTAAACTTGCTGGAGGTAGAAGAACTGCAAATGTGGCCATCCATACAAAACAAAGCAGAGGTTGTCGCACGGCTTCTAACATTATGCTGCCTTTGTGCTGTCCTGCCCAGCATCCACAGTGAGACACTGTTGGAGTTCAGTCAGCTCTTGTTAAATCAGCTAAGTCTCAGCATAACCCAGCCTGCTGGCTGAGTCCTTACTGAAGGAACTTCGTGTCTGACTCTTAAGGGCTTGATTACAATGGACATTTGGTGTGTAACTTTTCTGGGCTTTTAAGAAAATTCTGGCTGTGGTAATTTGCAAAATAGGCTGATTTGACACTTGATTGTAATAACCTTCCTTAAAGTCAGTTAGCTTAGATCCCTGGAGCTTTTAGGAAAGACCAAGAGAGATATGAAGCTCATTTGCTTCATCGAAGACCTACAGAGGAAGTGTCACTCCAACTTTTCCAGAGGCTCTTTCTGGAATGGGAAAAGACCCTTTTGGGGTCCTTAGGTCCAAAAGAGAAAAAAACTTGTTCAGATACTGAGGATAACTAGGACGTATTTGCAAAGACATTTCAACTGTCACCTCATCTGTCACATCCTGTGATCAGTGTTGCTGTCTGGTGGATAGCACATCAGTAAGAATGGGTGTGGAGCAGAAAAGGAACTAAATTAAAGTTTAGTGAAGCAGAGACCAGTGGGGTTGTCAAATGAGTGACTGTGGCAGAATTCTTTCATCTTATCCAAGAATTGATTACTAAAGCAGCCACAGAAAATTTAATCATTGAAGCACAGCTAATGCCAGTATGTCCAGGTGCTGCTGAAATTCTTCAGAAGTGAGATTTCAATCACAATAATGTCATAATTATTTAGTGACTCCTCAGATGGGGAAAAAAATATGAAGAACAGACCTCAGGCTTAGATCACCTGAGTCATTCTCTCAGAAAGACAATAGAAGTGCTGTCCAAATTCATATCTGCTAAGGTTTTCAAACGTCACCCCCTTCAGTGTGGATGCTGATGGGAAAATCCTTCAAATTTTAGTGTTCCACATACAGCTCAGACTCTTCATTCTTTCCTTCGAGGTCTTGTGCAAATTAACTCCCATCTGTCTTTCTTTTCCATCTTCCAGTCAGTTTCTTGCCTGCTTTGCCTGGCTCAAACTGCCCCCTTTTCCTACTCCCCATTTCTAATTTCTTTCCTGGCTTTCTTCCTTTTTTTTTTTTTTTTTTTTTTTTTTAACTTTTGCAAGATGATAATTAAAAAGACTCTTTGGACCACCAACCTCTCATTTTCTTTAGTGGAAAAGATTAGAGTGTAGAAAGAAAGAGATCAATAGCAAGAGATAGCATGCCTGTTCTGTGTGCTCTCTATGAACATTACCTGGATACAGAGAATGCACTATGTGTAAGTAACAACACAATACCTGGTAAAATAAACATTTTCAACAGCACAGCACACTCATGTTGGACAGCATGGATGTTGTAGAGGAGTTACAGAATCTTTTCGTTAGACAGGAATCTCAGTGTTAATGTGCTATAGCTACTTTTTTTGGTCATAATTCTGTTTTTCTCGCCTTCAAACTGAGCTTCCTCAGGAATGAGTTTGAAGGAGTCATGTACTGTGCACAGCAATGAGCATTTCTGTACTTCAGTGATTTGTTTTCTGGTCCTTCTGCAAAAATCCTAAACTTTGCTTTAGGACCATTCCTCCTTCCATGGAGAGATGCCCATTTTCCTTTGCAAGATCTACTGGAAGGTCTTAAATAATAAGGTCCGAAGGTCTTAAATAATATTTTAATCAAAATTATTATTATTATTTTTTATAGAATTATTTAAGAGGGAAGTCTGACTGAGGTTGTTCTAACAGGCTATATTTCCTGCCCACTTAGGCAATTAGTCCTCAGTCTTAGTGGCTCAGGATTAGTGGGGTCAGTTTTGGGGGTTTTGTGGGGTCAGTCTCCTTTGAAAAACATCTCTGGACATTGCTGTCTTCCTCTGAGTCTCTTGTCCTCAGCCCAAAGCCTGACTCTGATCTCAGAGTATTTTAAATGGAGAGGCAGATCACCATCTATGAAGTAAGTTAGATAACCAAAGAGTATTCATAGGTTGTTAAGAGGGCCTGTTGTTTTCTCATTATCACTTCGAGGATGAATTATGGAATTAGACTATGGCAGAGGTTTCTAGCAAAAAAACTCCCACATCTTACTTGTTGATGTGTGTCTTGTCTCTTGAAACAGTGCCCCAGGGAAGGACCTTAGCTTCAGGATTTAACTGAACAAGAACTCATGAGAGAAGGCCCCTGATTCCCCACCAGCCTTGGCCATGTCCCTGGGTAAGAGCAAGCGCTCCCAATGCAGAGCCAAGCTCATGGGCTGCCTCCAAGGAAAGAGAGCCCAGGCTTGAGGACACATGGTGGGGAGATGGCAAAGGACAACATGAGATGTGACACTGTGCTGCATCCCTGGGGGCTCCTCCTGTGCTGAGATGAGCCAGTCCTACAGAGCAGATGTTCTGTGCACTGTATTATGCTTGCCAATAATCCAAAGCATGGAAAAGGAGTAGAAAAGGGTGATAACCCATTGAGCTGCCCTGTTTCCCATATTCTTTCCTACTAGCCCGTGGTTTACAAAGTAATGATGTACCTGTTAAAAAGGCTGTGGGGAGCTGTGAATAATTCACAAGGTTCAGCAGGGTCCATAGAAAGCTCTGAAGAAGTCTTGATGGATGTACAAGACTTCACAGGACAGGTGAAACATGTTAAGGACAGTGCAGACATAGCTGGGAGTCTACAGATATGCCGAAGGACCTGGCAGCATGGATGAAGAAGTGTGACTTAGTCCTGGATACATTCACAGGAACAACTCAAATGAACAACTCATAATAATATTAAACTTGCCACCAGGATTTAACATCTGTTATATTTTCAGCATGAAAGTAAATGCTCACATTCCTAAAATTCTTAAAAATACTATATTTTTGTGATCTTCACGGAATCACACTGAGTCACAGAATTGTAGGGGCTGGAAGGGACCTCTAGAGATCATCTAGTCTAATCCCCTGCTTTATTTTAGTATATCACAATAAGAAATGATTTTTAACTACTCTATTATCTGTCTTCTCTCTCTGCATTCAGCATCGCTTAGTCACATTGATGCTGACTTTTCCTCAGTGTCAGATACTGTCTTAACTTGTTCAATAGACAATGGATTTTGCAGTGTATAGACAGGGCAGTGCTTTCTCTTCCTTTTGTCTTTCTGTTCTCACTGTCTGTTTTCCTTCTAAAACTTACAGCCTGGCTCTGCAACCTTTAGAAATCTCAGCGAGGATTGCTTAACAGTTACAATTCTATTTAGTGTTTCTGATCTCTGCTATAATGTGATTTAGAACTGAGGTTTCCAGTCCTGATAAATATGTCTTGCTCACTGCCTTGTCCCACAGGTGACACTTTCATCTCTTCCCAGCTCTGGACCCAGTCTGTGTCTTCCTGCTGGAGGTGGAATGGGCGCTGCTATAGGAGCAGAAGCACACAGCAGGCAGAGTGCAGACTGGGAGACAGGAGAAACAAGTCTGAAGTACTGCCATTGTGCCATGCAGTGGATTTCTCTCTGCTTTAGCACATTTTCAGATACGTTACATTGTCTAAAAGCTCTCTGGGATGCCCTTTATGGAGAAGAAAGTATTGTCTAAGAAAGATTTATAATTTAGTTTTCTATTTTTTTGCTGAGATGTTGCTTGTGGTTGCCTACACTCAAACATCTGATAGTTGCACATGTGGACAAGTACTTGACTAAACATAATGAATAGCACTTATTTCATGGTGGACTGGCCATTTCTGGAAAAGAACAGCAGTGACAGCAGGGAGCTGTTCCTATTCTTTCAGGATTTTTCTGTGGTCCTTCTACCTCTTATATTAGGTTTACTGCTGGAGGTTGGGAGACATTTTGTGAACAAATGAGAAACAGAGAGAAATGGAGAGCTTGAAATAATGTGTCAGAGATAATAAGGATAATTTATTTCTTGATGGTAGAAAGATAGAAATTGATCCCTTTTCAACACCAAGAAAAAGTTCAGTTTTTAGTATTCAAGAAAAGATTCTTTTCTTGCCACTTGCTTCGTGCTGAACAACCAGCTCTCATAAAGAACTTCCACTATTTGCATCTTTATGATTATTTCAGAAACACTAGCTCATTTGTTCTTAACAATGTTGCTGAAAAATACCAGTAATTATATAATGACTGCAGAAATCACATTTTAGGTAAATGAAGAGAGAAATGATTTTTTTTTTTATTATTTTTTATTATAACTCTCCAATTTATATGTAATTACCAGCTATAAAAGAGCCTTCCTGGTATGTGTAATGACCACCTTTTGTCCTTACATGAAAAGTCGAGGTGTTTTCATTCAAGGTTTTGTTCTCCTCAGCTTATTCCTGGCTGGTTGGGGAGACAGAGGCAGCTGTTTTCATGACAAGTCACGCAGCCCTTCCTCAGACTATTGAAAGTGTTGGTTTGAAAACCAGCTGGGTGTATTCTCAGTCTGTCAAGCCCAGGCCATAGAAACAAGAATTCTCAGCAAGCTAGTTGAAATGTGCCACTGTTAAAAAGAGCAGTTCTTGATGTTGTTTTTAATGTTAGTAGAAATGAACAATTATTAATTACCTGTAACTGCTATGATTTAAGAGTAATACAATAGATAGTATGCAGATGAGACAAAACAGCATGTGTTGTTTTTCCATTTACTCTGGACTCTACTAGAGATGCTCTGATGCCTTTTTGTGAAGTCATACTAAATGTTTTAAAAGAAAATATACAGGACTACTCTTCAGCCTCAATTATTACAATTATTAACTACTAACTTCCTATAACAGGAAGATTTATAATCAGAATGAGATGTGCTTTACATATATGCTGTATACGTGTGTTTGTATACACAAAATGGACAGAAGGTAAAAGATTATGATTGGGTAACACCATAGCCACCTGTTTGATTGTATTTCAGTTACTGCTGGGGGAGAATGATACTTTTGGCCTTTTTGTTTTGTTTGCGCAGGAAAAGTACTGCTGGAAGTAGAAAATCTATGAAACATGTGGTTGTTGTAAATGGCACAGCTGTGGTCTTCACCTAAATTCTAATTAATGGGGCAGAAGGAAGATGATCAACATAAACCTGGTGAAGATGTGGTTGCTGGTGCTCACCAGCAATCTGGTACATCATCCCAAGGTGGAGGATTCTCAGATGGCTGAGCTTGAGCAGGAGGTAGCTGAGCTGTTCAGTATCAGTCCATACCCTACAGTAATTTTGTATAACTCTATCACCCATAACATGCGAGAACAGCCAGAAACAGCAACCTCTTCATTATCACTTTTGTGATGGCATGACATATAGGCACAGTGAGTAACTGGTACAAAAAAAGACATCTGTATCTATCAGACTGTCATGATCCCAACATCACTAGATCAAGTGTCTGCAGAATTTAGTATATTCTCTGCTCCTGCTCCATGTGGGTCCCTCCTACAATGCCATCCTTCCCCAACTGATCCCACACGGCCTTTCAGTGAGGCCAAGTGCAAACTCCTTATAGTGGGATTGAGTGAACCCTGAGTAAGTTTGTAGACGACACCAAGCTGTGTGGTGCAGTTGACACACCAGAGAGACAAGATGCCATCCAGAGAGACCTAAACAGGCTTGAACAATGGGCCTGGGTGAACCTTGTGAGGTTCAGTAAATCCAAGTACAAGGTCTTGCACCTGCAGTGGAGGCAACTGAAGCAACCAACACAAGCTGGAGGATAAAAGATTGAGCTCAGCCTTGCCAAAAATGATTGGGGTGATGGTGTAGGGGAAGCTGGACATAAGCCAGTAATGTGTCCTTGCAGCCCAGAAAGCCAAGTGTATCCTGGTCTGCATCAAAAGAAGCATGGCTAGCAGGTCAGGGAGGTGATCCTGTCCCTCTGCTCTGCTCTGGTGAGGCCTCACCTGGAGTACTGCGTCCAGATGTGGAGTTACAGGATCACAGCATCATAGAAAGATTTGGGTTGGAAGGGGCCATTCAGATAATCTAGTTCCATTCTCCTTCTATAGACACCTGTCTCTAGACCAGGCTGCTCTAAGCCTGATCCAGACTGGTCTTGAGCACTTCCACAGGGAAGGAAGTAAAATCCTCTGTGTGTAGGAGAGACATGGATCTGTTGGAGTGAATAAAGAGGAGGGCTACAAAAGTGATCCAAGGGGTGGAACACCTCTCCGATGAGGACAGGCTGAGAAAGCTGGGGCTGCTCAGCTTGAAGATACCTGAGATCAGCCTTTCAATACCTGACAGGGGACTATAAGAAGGAAGGGGACAGACAGGACAATGAAAATGGTTTCAAGCTAAAGGAGGGGAGATTTAGATTGGATATAGGGAAGAAGCTCTTTCACAGTAAGAGTGATGAGGCACTGGTACATGTTGCCAGTGATGAGGTGGATGGATGCCCTGTCCCTGGAGACTTTCAGTGTGAGGTTGGATCAGGCCTGGGGCAATCTGATCTATCTATGGTGTCCCTTTTCATTGCAGGGGAGTTGGATTAGATGGCTTCCAAAGCTCCTGCGGGGGTATCCATGGGCTGCGTGAGATCTGCCTGCTCCTGGGTGGGCTTCTCCTGGGCAGCAGGTAGGCGCTGTTGTGCACCCGGAGCTCCTCCTGTACCTACCTCAGTGCCCGCAGGGCTGTTCTCTCCCATCTCTGGCTCCCTTCTCCCAGCTGCTGTTGCACAGGTTCATCCCTTCCTTCCATCTGCTCTCTCAGAGTGCACCCGGCATCACTCACGGCTCAGCTTTGGCAGCGGCGGTCCCTACAGAGCAGCTGGAGTTGGCTCTGCTCTCACATGGGCAGCGCTGTGCCCTACAGCCCCAACTTCCCCACCAAACACTGACACATAAACCCAACACAGGAGCAAAATAGATGTTTTCCTTATTTCAGTGTTTTCAAAGATTTGATTCTGTTTTGGCAGAAATATTCCTAAGAAGGCGGCCGACTGGAAAACAAAAGTCTTTCTACAGCATTATTTCTTCCAAGCTGTAAATAACCCATGTTTCTAATTAAGAACGTGAGTGAATAAATATTGGTGAAGCCTACCTCTGGCCCGCCTGCTGTTCTCACGAAAATTTCTCAAAATTTGCTCTCTGAAAATTGCCCTTTGAATTTCCCAAGCTTTGTTGCATACAGTGTGCTTTTCCAATGGATAAGCAGGCTGGGCAGTGCTTCATCAGTGCAGATTAGTGTTACGGCAGGCCAGATGAGTGAAACGAGTAGAAGAAAGTTGAGTTGCCTAAGAAATGATAAATTCTGAATGTCACAATATTGAACATTTGATTCTGGGTCCTAATCTGACCCCATACTTGGAGGTTTTGAAGTTCTGTATTGTTTGGTTGAGGTGTCTATCAGGAAGGTTCAAGACAGCTGCTGCTCTGAAGCACTGTGGTCTGATAGGTGGAACAAACTCTCTCCTGCCTTGTCTGAACCTTTCCTGGAGGTGATGAGAGCTGTAAGTCCAGGCCAATGTGCAGACACCTGCCCTGAAGTGAGTTCAGTGGGGAGATGCAACAGTCTAAAGCAGTGGTTTGAACTGTGTTGTGCAAAGGCATTTTTTTGTGTGTGAAACTGGACTTGTACAGAAAAGCAAGGAAACATCAGCTAGTGGTACTGTCTTATTATGTCTGCTACTGATAGACTTGCCTCTACTAAGGCTAAAATTAAAACCAATCTTGCAATATAAAATATTACAGTACAAATCACTAAAACTTTAACATTTCTACCTCAAATTGAATTGAGAATCTCCTTTGTTGTCAGCAGTCCACACTGCATATTTGATTATGGCTTGAGAAATGGAACTGTGTAATGATCAAGGGATTTGAGAGACAAAATTTATTCCTAGTGATAACGTACGTTTATCTTGCAAGTAGCAGAATGTTCTCCTTCCATGTGAACTACATATATTATTTTGATAAATGTGTAAAGATAATTATTTGAGGCAAAAATTCTTCCATATATCTGAACTTGTGACAGCAAAAATGCCAATCAACATCAATCAGAAGAAACTTCTTAACATTTACATTTACTTTTGATGTTTACAATAACTCTTAACATTTTCTTTATTCCAAAATTCAATATAAATCCAAAAGGATTTATAGCTGATTCTTGAAAAGCTCTGGCAATATTTTAGATTTTGAAGCTATCACACTTTAATAGATTCAAACTTTAAGGGTATTTATGCCAACATGAGTTATATTTCTGACTTGCCTTTGAGAAAAGCTGACAATTGTCTTCACTGAGCACTGCCAGATGTGCTGTGCTTTGCTCTTCTAACTACAACTAAGACTTGTAGACAAAGTCTTTTATATCTTCAGGGGAAATCATACTACATTTCGTCTCAGCCTTTCACCCACTTTGTACAATACCGATTCCAGCTCTGGAAGAACAGAGCTTATCCCATGGAAACATACATCAATTTCTGCTTTTTAAATTTTGTTTTATTTTATTTTTAAATGCCGAGAAGACTTGCAGCATATTGCAATACGTGGAACAAGTTTTTCACTGCTTCTTGTCACTGTACTTTGCCATGAGTACACTAAGAAATTTGACTGGAGAAACGACGTGGATTAAAATAATGGCAGGAAAATCAGTCAGAATAAATGTGACACTCCCCACTTCTGAGCTACAGAACCCCTCAGTGTCCTATACCTATATGAACTAACAAGAGCCAGCTCTCCATGTTGCCACGCCATTCACTGATTCCTTGTTAAAAATGTGATGGCCAGCAAATTGCTTAAGGAATCCATCCCTCTCAGGGTATCTGGCCTTTCCTGTATAGAAATGACTGCTTTTCCTCACTTCTCTTTTTTCAAACTGTGAGAGTTATGGAATTTAAAGCACATGAAGGCTACAGGTAAACTTGCAGTTCACTGTGTTCAGTATAGGACAGGCCAGACAGAAGCTTTATTAACTATCATCAGGCTGTTATCTTTTCACTGAAAGTTAAGATCTTTCATTTAGGATAAACTACTTAGCCAGACTTCTCCAACATGAAATATTTATAATTTCACCCTCAATTGGTTTTCAGTTATAGGGTGCTCACCCTTAAGATACTGGGAAGGCTGCAGAGTGGTTAATGTACAATATGAAGTGAGAATCTGAAAATATTACTATTGTCTGCCTATATTTGGTGCTTGCAGAGCCTTGTCTCACCACCTCCCTCAGAGACTTTATCAGGATGATGCTGAGTATGAAAGAATGATCCTTGTCTTGAAGAAACTTGCAGGTGTTCCCGCTTGTGATGACCCTCTGCTGAATGTGGGTGGGACACATGGCAACTTTTTGGTTCATCATGAAGCCTTTGAATGCGCAACAGGAGAATTGGGCTATCACCAAACATCAAAAACACCAGGAAATAACACCTCTAAATAGAATTTAAATAATACCTTCTTTTTATCACATTATTTACCTTAAATAGCAAGTGAATGGTGAATATAACACGCAGTAACTCATGATAAAGCCTGCAGGTAAATGACTGTCCTATTTGTAATAAACAGTTTTCTATTTAATATACTGGAGTTGTTCCAAGGACACCTTTTCATAGGAGAAGCAGATGCAGATGAAGTTTTGCGCAATTTAGGCTGTCATTTTTTTCTTCATAAAACATTTAATTAGCAGCCAGACACTTGAAATGGCATTAAAACAATTGTTTGATATTAAACAGCACACACTTTCAACATGTGAATGCAGTTATACTGAAAAGCTTGAAAATGTCAACAAATTGTTGTGTGTTTAAAAAAGAAATTCTAATTTTCTTCCAAGGTTTTTTCTTATACAAGTTGAAAGCTGAAAAAAAGTTCAAATGAACTATAAAAAAAAAAAAAAAAAAAAAAAAAAAAAAAAGAAAGGGAAAAAAAGGGAAAAATTGTTTCTTTAAATGACAAGAGCTTATTAATGTTTCTCTCACTAATAAGAAAAGGCTGACCTATATTCTGACTACTGTATTGAACTGCTGTGCTTTTACCTGAAAAAGTTTGTTCACATTATCTTCTTAAAATGTGAATACAACAAAATAAATAGCATTTGAAATCAGAAGTTGGTAAAAGGAGAAGGAAACTAAGTTTTACATCCATTTCTGCCATAGATGGATTGCTTAGGGCCAGAGCAAATGGTGGATTGCAACAGCAACTGTTAGATTTTTGGAACTGATCAATTGGTTGTATTGAAAACTTCTGAATCAATAAGATATGAGTCTTGAAGTCTTGATGCTTTGCATCCTTTGAAGACACTTCTTTGTAGAACCCTGAGGTGTAGCATTCTGGATGACACTGGAGCATAGTTGATTCCTAAAAATACAGATTTCAGTTTTCAACTATCACATAGTCATAATCTCATCGGTCTATTACTAGGGTGCACTTATATCCAATTACTCTTTCTAGACATTGTGATCATCATAGAAAATGACAGAATAAAAATGTTTATATAACAAACTTAATCCCATAGAATCAAAGTTCTCTTAAAATATGCAAAAAAATCTAATTTGCAGCTGAATTCTCAGACTCTCTTTGAGGGCCATAGATTTGCCCTGAAAAAGTTTTTCATGTAATTGAACTAAACAGCACCAGTCACCCTAAAAGGATACCTCCAGCTGAAGAATTTTGGTCTCTAACAGTGCCACCTACACATAGAATAGTAACTGTACCATAAAAAGCACTTTTCCCTAAGTCATATTTTCCTACTACTTACATACCATCTACTACTTACATACCATATATGGGATTTATATTGAAAATTATTTGCCCAAGCACAGCCTGTACTCCAAGAAGACTATGGATTGAAATATATTCTCTCAACCCTTCCTTCATCAGCTTTGGCACATCTCCTAATCTCACCAAACTCATCAAGAACAAATTTCCTTCAACCTTTATTTTCTGTTGGATTCTGGACATCACAAACATGATAGAAACCATAATTATAGCATGAGGTAATACTGCAGTTTACAGAGTTGGAGAGAATGAAAAAGTCACAAGTGATGAAGACTATTGGTGTGCATTCTAGAAACACAAAGAGCTAAGACTGTTAGAGAACTACTTGCCCAGATTTAACTTAATCCTTTTAACTAGTTAGACAAGTAGACAGATAGCGTAGGTTTCTACACTTGGAGCAGAGTGGTGATGTTAGCAGCAGGAGAGGAAATGAGCTTTATAGCCTCTGAAAGGCAGGATCATGGTCATGGTAACAAGTTATTTGCCTCTTGCAAAAGACTGGTGTTAGGCTTCTTATGGGTAGAATTAGAATTTTTCTATAAAAACTGACTATTTTCTGGTAGCTTTTTAAATATAGAAGAGAAAACAAACAAGAAAGATTCCCACATAGACTATTCAATTGCTGAACCATGCTTTAGAGCATGTGAGTAATACAATTTATACTTTATGTAGTTGAGATGAGTAGTTGTGGTAAAACCAATTAGCAAATAGGACATTCAAGTTTGACAATGTGTTTTTTAAATAAAAAGCTGCTAGTGAACAGTGCTTTCCAATTTCTGATTTTATAATATGCACATGTACAGTCATAGATTGGCTATGGCAATGCAAATAAGGAGTGGTGGGAAGCACCAGCACTGAATCACAGTGCGGAGGAGAGAACAGCAGAGCCTGTGTGAAATCACACATTGTGGGATTTTCAATACAAAGCACTCATGTGGCAAAATAAAGGATTTAGAAGAGAATAGTTCATGCACATATTAGAGAAATTAGCGTCCATAGTACTATTTCACACTCAACCCAGGGGTTTTAGAAAGAGCCAATTATTACCAGCACCTGCTTTGGATAGCAGTTTTGTTTTGGCTGGCCAAGAGGTCGTGCAAATGAGTCAGGAAACGTATGATTCTCTTCATGAGGTCTACCCCAACGAGATGGTGGTTGCCCACCAGCTGAGGTGAAGGACAAAGTGGAAGAGGTTGTGTGGGTGCTTGGGAGGGTATCACATATTGGAAGGAAGAAATGGCAGCTTGATCCGCTGATCAGTTTTGTTTGTAGTTAGGGCCACGTGTTCCCTTGATTGTGGAGGTAACAGTGCCTCAGATAAGATTGTGCTGGGTGGTTTATGTAGTTTAGTTCAGGATACTGTCAGAACACTTGTCCATCTATCTGGCCTTTCTTTTTTCTTGCCTTAAGCCCCCTCAAACTGCTACTTTATCCTCAGGCAATTTGTTTCGCTCAACAATGCACACCATTGTAATATAGAAGCTGTGCCTGAAACAGTGCCTCCTGGTGACTTTATAGGAAGTCAGGCTTCTTACCTGATGTGACTTTCACATGTGGCCTTATTTTCACTTCGCCAGCATCTAAACTCTGAATGAACCACTGGCCTCTAACCTGGGGCCAGGACAGGAGCTGTCCATTGTTCGGCAAGCAAGTTCCCCTCTTCTTATGACCTCGTATAGGAATGCATAGAGTAAAAACAGCTACAAAAAAAGATGGATGTTGCTGATTAAGACTTGCACTCAAATCTTCTTCTTTCTTCTAGCACCTAATACATAGAAGAACATAACATTAATCAGACTGGCTGTAACAGAAGGAAAACACAACAACCAAACAAACATATTCAACTTCTGAAGCATAGACTAACAGCAAAGGGCCCCATAACCACAACAGAATCTGGTAGTACCTTTATGTTTTCAAATACATACAAGGTCACTAATTACCTTGAATATTTCCTACCTTCTATAGCTAATTTTTGGATACATATTGCAATTTTAAAGTTATCTTGCCACTTCATTGTTTAACCCTGCTCTGTTCTACCTGAGGTTAAAAATTCCAAATTGCACAGAAAAGTTGATTTGTCAAATAATTTAGTCACCTCTTCATATAATGATAGAGTACAATTGGCTGAAGAAACTTGTTATCAGCCTGGGGTACTGGTAAGCACTAATTATATGTAATGAGGCTTTTGTCTTGCAGCATTCTGAAGATCATCTTGAACTGCTCCTCACGCTTTAGCAAAGGGACTGTCACGATGAATATTCCTTCAACATTTTCCCCACTCGCTGAAGAGAAATTATAGCTTGTTAGACGGAAGCTCATTTTGAAGCCTCAATTTTCTTGAGTATCCTGCTCTTGTGGGGAGTACCAGGTGTGCTCAGAGACCGCGGCCTTCAGATTCAAACTCAACTGACATTCTACAAGTCTTTGATTTTTTTTGTCTTCTGCTGAAGTGGCAGTGGTTGTCTTGACAGCAGGAACAAAGCTTCATCCTTGTACTTTGATATGTAGCAAGGTTAAAATAAAACCAAAACAGGCTTTCAAGAAATGGAGCATCTGTAAGTACAAAGTTCTAGTAAAAGCTCTTGTGCTAAGATGTATTAAAAACTGTTGATTGTGTTCAGGGCACTTTGTTACACTGTTACACTGTTTACTGTAGCATATGAAGGTATTTCAATAAATTCGTGCTTTACAAGGCGATTTGTGAGATCTCACTTATTTCAAACTCAAAATAAAGTTCATTTACTTCATTTTTTATTGTTTTTTAGACATTCCCACATCAGTGATTTCCATAGTGCTGACTATCTTTGCTAGGACTCAAGTTTTAGATGGTCAACATAACATAACATATACCATACCATACCATACCATACCATACCATACCATACCATACCATAACATATGGCACTAGAGTTTTGAGCTTTCTAACAAAACGGCAACACAACCTGCTGTTTTCTCAAACTGAGACAAATTAGACTCTGCAGTGAAGCTGTACTTTGCACTTAAAATGTTTTGGTGAAGACAGAGGTTAGAAGTTGCTTGAGTTCACTTGTCCATATGAATTCTTGTTGTCACATTCTGTGTAAAGTAGGATTTTCTGCTTTGCTTGCTATAGTTGTAAATGTGACAGAATCACAGAATGGTTGAGTTTGGAAGGAACCTCTGGACTCATCTGGCCCAACTTCTGCTCCAACAGGAGCACCTATAGCAGAGTGCCCAGGCCCATGTCCAGGCAGCTTTTGGAGATTTCCAAGGAGATCCCACAGCTCCTGGAAATCCTGTGTCAGTGCTGCATCACAGCACAGAAGTGCTGCCTGGTGTTCAGTAGGAATGTCCTATGTTCCAGTTTGTGTCCGTCACTCTATTCCAGGCACTGGGCACTGCTGAAAAGTACCTGGTGCATTTGCAATAACATTTTATTTTGTAAAAGATAGTTTAAAAATTCACAGACTGTATTTCTGGCTCACCTGTATGAAAAATATTTAACTAATTCCTATTGAGGTTTTAGTGGTTGCGGGAAGTTATTGAAAATGAATTGTCTAGTGCTCAAACAAAACATTATTGTCTCTGTAGTCACAGAAATATGTGGTGCTGCTTGTGAATGATGCTGATTTTTGAAAATTCAGTGCCCAGATACTGCAGGTTTACAGTGTTGCTGAATGAGAAGAGAGTTAAAATTTGTTGTGAAAAGTAGATCTACATGGACCTGCATGCACCTCTGTGTTTGCATAGGAAGGTTTGATGAAAACTGTCAGAATTCTGCTTGTGTGCAAATTGCTCAAGGAAGCTGGTGCTTGACTTTATGAACCTACAGTTGGGAGGAATGGAGAAATGAGCACAAGAAGAAACAGTGCTCATTGTTTCTGATTTATCTTCCTTTTAATCCTTAATGAAAGACCTGTTTTATGGTTATGGCTGAATTTTAATAGCACATTTAAATGGTAAATTAAAAATAAATACCTACAATAATATCTCGAGCCTCTCTAGAACAGTATTTCCCCATGCCTATCTGTGTACAGATGGGTCTCTTCTACCTTGCACTTCTGAAAATGTCAGCCAAATTCAGATCTTTTCTTCGTCTATTTGCCAGACAGGCCAAAGTAGGAGAAAAGAGAATGAGAACTCTTGAGATCCCCTGCTGATCTACTACTAAGACAAAATGAGCATGCAAGGAAATATGAACTTTAACCCTGTCACGGTTTAACACAGCAGGTGACTAAACACCACACAGTCATTTACTCACTCCCCACCTTCCCAGTGGGATGGGGGAGAGAATTGGAAAAAAAAGTAAAACTTGTGTGTTGAGATCAAACTATTTACTAAGACAAAGAAAAGGAAAAGAAAATAGTTATGATTATATATATGCATATATATGTGTGAATGCATACAACGCATGATGCACAAGCAATTGCTCACCATTCCTGATTGATGCCCACCTAGACTCCTGAGCAGTGAAAGAGAAGAGATGATCTCCCACTCCCTTCAAAACTCCTGCATGTCATATAGTATGGAGTATTTGTTTGGCCAATTTAAATCAGCAGTCCTAATTCTGTTTCCTCCCCCAGCTCCTTGGGCACTTTGCTGTGAATGGTCTTGGCTCCGTACAACAGTGCTTAGCTGCACCAACTATAAACAGTGGTGTGTTACTGTCATTGTTTTTCT
This sequence comes from Coturnix japonica, assembly GCF_054131305.1. Lineage (NCBI taxonomy): Eukaryota > Metazoa > Chordata > Aves > Galliformes > Phasianidae > Coturnix > Coturnix japonica. Next base: position 67,706,143 of record NC_140665.1, on the reverse strand, counting down.
CCCAGAATCAAAACACAGCATCATACCAGATACTCTGAAGAAAACAACTTTGTCCCAGATGAAACTAAGGCAAACCCATAATTAGAAATTATCATTTTGGCAATACAATAACTGAGAAAAAAATTGTGTTTTAATGTCTATTTATCACCTGCTGAAACAAGTATGACTGCTTAGCAGAATCAAGATTATCCTTTGTTAAATAGAATTTCAGTTAACAATTGCTGCTTAATCAGAACAGCATACTATTTATTTTAGTTAAACTCTATCAGCCTCTTGGGAAACAAGGGATTAAGGATATTCAGCAGTTGTACAGCCAGACATCAATTTTTTTCCTGAACCACATTTTCGGACTTGCAATTCATATTATTTCAAAGAGTTTATGAGCCCTCTTTGTAAATGCATATAATTATCGTTCAGAACATAAAGAGAGAATATAGGAAAGAACACATTACAAGCCTCTTAATGCTCCACGGAAGACTGGGTCACTGTACATTAGCACAGCTTTTTCTTCGAGACAGCCTTGTATATTGTCCATATAAGTACCTTAAAATCCACAACACTAATTTAAGGTATTAGTTAATCAGTTTTACACTGTCATATAATTAAAATATGAAGATCAAGATCAGCTAAATAAAGATTGCTTAGAGATGTGCAAATAACAAAAAGAAATGGTATAGATAAGAGCATGCCAGTGGATATTCTGGTGTACAAAAATATTTTTATTTCCTCTGAAGAAGAGTTCATTGTAACAAAGAGCTTATCACCTGTTTCCATGAAAAAAAACTCTTTCATACTTCCCCATGTCCTGACAGTGCTATTTTACCCATGGGAAAAATGTTTATACAATGATCTGAACACATTTGTATGGACCTTCTCCCTCATGACTTTTGAACCTGTTAATTGATGGTAGCCAAATTTAGCTGGATGGGTAGATATCTAAATTCCTGAGTAATCTGTGGCAACAGAGAGTGGAACAGGAGAGAACATTTCTGAATGGGAAGAGGCTGAAGAATGATCACATGTGTTTCTGGGCACCAGGGATCCTGCTTGGGAAAGAGCTGCTCCCATTGCCTATGGCTGGCAGAGCTTCAGCTGAGCTGCCGGACATGGTGTGCTAATATCAGGGCAACTAATCTGCTCTGCTGTGTTCAGAAATGCTTTCTGTAACATCTCTGAGGTGGGAGGGCAGTGGGTGCAGTTCATAAAGCTCAGAGCATGAGTCTCTGCCATCCAGCTGTTCTACAAGGATCAGGGTGGGGAGGCCAGCTGTGATCATACCACTGGCTGTGCTCACTCTTCTAGCTGTTCCCACCTCACAGCTGTGCCCACCTGTGGCTGAGCCTGTGCTCTAGGACAGTGTGTGGTTGAAATCAGAAGGCTTTACCTCATGGGCTGCCTGTCCGTGGGAGTCTGTGCTGAGAGCTGTTTTTACCTGTAACTTTTATGGAGTTCAGGTTTTCCCTCTCTAATACTGCAGCTTGGAAGGTGCTATTTGCTCTTTTCCTCTGCCTTTTTATTTGGGAATTGCATTATCTTACTGTGCTCCTTTTTTTTAGCACTCAGACCTTAGCAACTTGACTCCTGCAGTGGTTCTTGTTTGGGTTGGCTGGGCTCCGTCCCTGGGCTGTAGAGTGGCTCTCAAAGCCTCTGACAGTGGCTAGACACCACACAGAGTGAGGCTGCTGTCACAATACAGAGTGTGGTAGAGCATAAGCCCATCTCTCCATCTGCTCACCAGATCTTTCCTCAGGCAAAAGCAGGCCAAGCACAGCTTTTTCTGTAACTCAGCAGTAGATGGCTCAGCCATTGCTGCTGCTCCCACTGCTTGGCACTCAGTTGTGCCACAACTGCAGCACTCCCATGGTAGGTTTCCTTTAATTTCTTCTCATGCAGGATAATAAGCACACACGTGAATAAGTGAACAGTTGCCATTTGGCATCAATCTTAAAATTTCTGTCTGTTTTCTTGCTAGGCACCAGGACAGGCAAACAGATCTTTCTGCTCCTCTACAACCGCCTATGGAGGCCAACTTGCCTCTGAAAGCTGATTACTTTCACTACAGCTTTGAGAAATTGCCAGTGGACCAAATTATCTTCACTTTCATTTCATGAAAGTGATAGCATCTCCTCTGGCTCCAGTGGCTGCAGGTAGATGTAAAAGGAGGGATGTTCAGGCTCCTCAACTATCTGCATGTAAGCATCAGTGTGTACTTAATTTCTCCAGGCACACAGGAAAAGACAAAATGAAGGGTAATGCTTTAACTTGATTGCTGCTTGCATTGTACATTAGTGACACAGAATGCAACACAGGTTGCATTTAGTAGTGAATATGCCTTGGATCCACACATGGAGTCAAGCAGAACATCCCTGGGCAAATCAAGGATGAAGACGTGTGTAGGTTGCTACTGAATGCCCCACTGCAGACTGAACAGAAGGTACCTCTGGCAGAAAGAGCACAAAGCATTTCCTGAACTGTCCAGGTATGTGCAGGAATACAACAGTACTGGTGGGGAGAGTGAGGACAATACCTATTGAGAATCCCTTTGAAACTGATAGAGAAGAGGCAATGTTATAATACAGTCCTGTATGTAGAAGTGCCTGCTTCTGACTGTGAGTTATACAGTTTGGGTGCCTAACTGGGATGTAGGTGTTTAGAGGCGTGAGAGGTCTCAGGTTAGGTGACAGGAAGTTAGGGTAAGGTACCTAACTGTATTTTCCTGGATATTTATATTCTCTCTTCTATTTCTTTTGTTTGGGAGCTAAAGGAGATTTAGCTCCTGTTAACATTTGTTGTGGACAGTTGTCATGCTCTGAGCCTACTTCTCAGACTCCTCTCCCTCCCCCAGGTTCTCTAGATGCTACGGGACCATAGAAGGAGCAAACCAACACAGCTACCTACCCTCCACCGCTTACTACAGGAAGAACTGCACTCGTTCTCACCCGTTCCTTTCCCAAAACCCCAAGAAGTGTGCACTGTCCACAGGAAACCATAAAAATAAGAGAATTTGAGATCAGTCTCAGCAAATTAAACTACTGATTCTGGCAGAAGGAAAAGTCCCTTAGCAGTCAGCTGGAAAGAGGAGTCCTATATGCCTGCATTTATCGGTGAAGAGTTTACCTGAGACTCACAGAGCAGCCACAAGTTGCAGACAGTCTCTTGCTGCTACTTGTTTTGCTTCCCTTCCCATAATGTCATACTGGGGAAAGCTAAATGGAGGTTGAAGGAGCTCTGTTCTACAGAAGAACACCCTCCCCCTCTCATTCCTGCATTTGAGTTTTCAGGACATGAATTTGAGCAGTCTTACTTCACTTTTTGCTGTTAAAAATTACTGTGTTGCTTACAAATTGGAGAATGTAAAAATGAGTGTGCTCATTGTGCACTACAAAAATTCCTTTTAAATCATTGTATCTCCCATATCTATATAAAAGTCATAATAGAAAGAGGCTTTGCAGGTCTGCAGCTACTTTCTCTGTGAGTGTTCTTGAACAAGTTTGCTAATTTCTCAGTGGTATATTCACAGGAAACAGAATAGAACAGAAGACTTTTAGCTGAAGCCTATTATATGCTTTTCCATCTGTTTGTGGTGAACCAGAAAGAGCTATGTGTTAGGTCTTGCCTTATGGCAAATTCTGATCTGCAGTTGCTGTTTTCCCACACTTACTTAAGCTTCTCTGCACATCCTCGCACACAAAGCAGATGCCAGTGCCACAACAGGGCTGAGAGGCTCCTTCTGAGTGTGAGACGCTTTTATACAGCCAGGTCCTTAGGACTAGCCTCCAGCAAAGCCAGCCAACCAAACAAAAAAGCTGCTCACAGTTGACATCAGATGATCTAAAACTGGTTTATTGATTGAAAAGGCAAAAAACCAAAAAATAAAAAGCAAAAAAACCCAAACAACAACCTCAAAAACCAAACTCTAAATATATGAGATCTTCGGTAGCCTGCTGCAGCGCTTCTGACTCAACAGCCTTTTTGGGAAAGGTTTTGGGGAGGGAAAATAAATATATAAAGCACACAGTACTTTTTCTATTTACAAGAGCCTCGTATTGCAGTGAAGAGCAGTGGCACACTCACAGCAACTAAATAATATTTTCTTTTTTGGAAAAAGGGATAAAACAAACAGTAAAGTGTATCTTTTACTGTGGTGATGGCAATTGTTCTCTCTCCCCAGGGTTGAAATCTTGTTCTATTAAAGTAATTGGGAGTAATGTCAATAGGGCCGGGATTTCACCCCTGTTATTCATCCTGGCCTCTCTCTCTGGCAATTGGCCCCATCTCAAACTTTCCTCCAGGGAGCCATTGCCTTTGAATTATATCCCAGTTGCCATGCAGTGCTGCAAAATGTTTATTAGAATGAGACAGATTACTCACAAGAACAATAAAGTCGATTAATACACTTAAAAGACTAAAATGACCTTGTAATTTCTATTTATTTTTCTACAGATTTTGAAGACTGTCAGTAGTCATTTAGCAGTTCTTGAGTATGAGATGACTGAAATTGTTTTCACTTATAACGTTATGAAAATAAAACCCATGGTTCATTTTGGAAATTACTCTTTTTACCTGTAGGTGATTATAGTACAGTTATTTATAAATTGAGCCTCTTTACAGTAACATGATAATTTGTCATACCAGATTTTAATATAAATAACAGGTGTTTGATATTTACATATTTTTCTTACACATTGCAAATATGAAGTAAATTGTGGATCTTTGTATTTCTACAGATGTAATATTTACAAATGCATTTTTTGATTAAATTCTTCTTCCATTTTTTCAGTGACTAAACTGAAGTTAACAACTTCTTTTGCATATAAAATAAAGATCTATATGACTACACATCTTTCAGCATTTTATATCTCAAGTAACTCAATAGTCAGTAATAAGTTTTTACCAAAACAAGCTTGAGCTACTTTATTCCTATATCTACATAATCTTTAAGGACTTAATTTAGTGGCCTCAATATAATCATCAGCAAAATCCTAATATATATACTTATGTGGTGCAGAAGCATGTATGCATACAGCTGTGCAAGACTTCACTGAAAGGTCTCTGAGCCAGCTTTTCATTTTAAATCAGTCTACCCATATTTCTGAATGGATGTTAATGTAATCTGGCAATATAATATTCTTTTGTTTTTTCATTTTTAGAAATCTGCTCTTAGGTCTAGAAATCCTCTAAGTCAAAAATACACAACCAAATTATCATTTGCTTCATATCTAGAAATTCTTGAATATTTGTTTTTTGTATTTACCAATTGCTTTACATTTTTGATAAAGACTGCATAAAATCTTTCAATTTTCTGCTTAAAATGCAGATATAAGAAGGAAAAAATGACAAACATCTTGCCTTTGTGAATACATTATTAAAAGTCTAGCAGAGGTCTGGATCTGCAGCCCTCAGAATTTGCTTTGCACCAAAAGCTCTTTGAATAGGGAATGAATGCTCACAAATGAGAACCTATTCAGAAGGTGTGCTACCGAGTTAAGTTCATTGACGTTAAAGTAGCACCCTTTTTCTGAAGGCACACTGGTCTAACTCCAATGAGTTCTGATAATCATAACTTCCTGCAAGAGTTAGTTAAATTATGCTATGCCTTGGCTATATATTATGCTATGTCTTTTCTTACACCATTATGGATATAGAATACTATGTTGCGATCTCGTTTAGGAGATTGTACTTTAAAAAAGCCCAAGACATCTGCCATACTTAGTAGATAGAAATAAACGACCTCTGTTTTGTATCAACTGATTCCTTTAGTGCCTACAATGTACCTGCCAAAAGTGATTAAGAGGGACAGTCTTGCTGCAGCCCACCTTATATCTAGGGGAACTCTGAGGAATCTCTATTCACCTCACTTTTCCCAGCTTATGGCATGCAAACCACTTTGCAGTACAGAGGGGAAAACACAGCCTTTGCTTCTGCTAAAGGTGATGGGAACCCAGAAAGTCCAGGGTTTAGTGGAGAAAGAGATTGTGTCATCTTGGTGTAATTGTATTTGATATATTGCTTGGCAATCCTTTCATCTCATTTTCAAGGCTTGGGGAGTCATGGTGCTTTTCAGATTTTAACTTATAGGAACAATGCAAGAGAAATTCTGAGGCTATGTTTGAAGTAATTTTCAACCTCACAGCCTAAGCAAAGATTCAGCTCAAGTTTTGAGCTAAAGGCTGATGAGCTAGATGTCTTGAAGATATTTGTTTGGCATAATAAAGGTTCTAACACAGAACCTCAACCCTATTCATAGCAGATGGGAAGTTAAACATCAGATTTCTCAGAGTGCATTTTGTCTGCAGGCTTTCTGCTACCATTAGAGAAGTTAAGGTCACTTACCTATAACACTGTTGGTATTTTTGTTATGTTTTTTTTAAGTATAAGCTGATTTTGTTTCATACTATGTAACTTTCAGTAAGCAATCCACAAATTATGTCAATATTTGTTGTGATGAGGCAAAGCAGTCTTCATGTTCCAGTGATGAGCTGAGTTTCAGCCAGTCCTGTGTTGGTGATAATGACTAATCTTTTGGTAGCAGTGTGATAGTTTTAGAACACGTTTGTAACATGCAATTAAACAACATTTTGTAGCAATGGAATTATACTAACACTACAAAGAGAACAAATGATAAAGTCAGGTGCATAACTAAATCTAAGCAAGTTTCAACTGCTGGAAAATAAATGCAAATACCTTAGATGTGTATGTGTAGTCCAGTCATTACAGTGTGGAGAGAAGAACTGCTTTACTTTCTAGGGGAACAAAATTTAGCAATAAGCCTGTGTCTGACTTATTGCTGAATCCTCCAGAACTCAGAAACTCTACCACCTACCACTGCAGTGAAAATACATATATTGTAATATTTGTTTTGGAAATTTATATATTGGCTGACCATATGAACATGTTCTCATTGCCTACTCAGGCCTTTGAGCAATTTGCAGCCTTTTGTTAGCAAATAAAGGCTCTCTGAGCCTCCTGCTTGAGCACCGAGTTTACCAGCTGCTATCCACTACTAGACCTCATTAGGGGCCTGCTGTTCTGCTGAGAACCACACCACATGCTACACCCGGCGCTGTCTGCATATTAGCCTGTTGCTGCTCTTTAAATTACCAGGTACAAAAGGTTGCTCTATTTCTCCATAGAGAACTACCACTCATCCTCTTTGGAGAGGCTGTATATCATGATCTCTCTAACTAATTAAGGTCTGCAGACAAGCCACAGGTTGTTACAGAAGAATTGTCCCCATGGTTGGTATCAGTGGGGATTTCTTTTTCTTTCTTTATCTTTTGCTTGTGAAGGATTAAAACTACTGTTTCTCAGAATCAAGTCTCAGAAAAATCAAAACCCATACATTCTTATGTAAACAGTTAAAAAATTCTTCTTAGCATCAACACTGCAAGAAGATTTAATGTATTTTAATTCTACTTCAAGTATTCATGTGAGAAAATATAAATAAAAACAAACAAATAAGTATGAGGAAAGATGGAAATAAATTCCATGTTTCTAGAAATACGTCTGTTCTAGTGGCAGTCAGTTTCAGATTCATAAAAGTCTATTTGCACATGGGACACTTACAGAAAAAAAAAGTTGACCAAGATGAGTCATTCAAGAAATACTCTATTTTGCTTCTCTGAGACATAGGTCTGTTGGATTTATGGGAACATGTGCATGATTTAGAGTGCCACCTGGGAGACAGACTGTAATTTAGTGACCTGCTTTGAGTTCTGTGCAGAGCAGACCTCTGGTACTGCTGCTTCCTTTGGAGCTTTCCAGTGAACTATCACTCCTCACGCACTGGACCATGTCTGTGCCAGCCAGGGGGATTTCTTTCAGCTTGTTTTTGTTTATGATGGAGTATGTCTTACCTGCTACTTAGTGATATTAGATATTTTTTATTTTCTGGCATAAGATGTTGATGTCTGAATAAGAACTAGCTGCAGCTAACTAGGGCAGCGTATGTTCCACAGATACCACATATTGATACAAAATCTTGTCCAGCAACTGAAACACTCAACTTTGAGTCTGGTGTTTTGTACAAACATATTATACACCGATGCCAGAAAAGAGTTGCTGCTAGCCTATGATCATGAAAATATTTACATATAGAAAACATCAATCATGTGGCCTCTTCTGCTTTTTAATATGTATATGCATATGGGTGTATGGGTACAGTTCTGTATAGACCTGATCTAAAAATATGTGGTTTTCACTCAGTTCAGAACAGGAGAAAGACATTCTTGGATTCTTTTGGGAAAATCCATTTATATGATTCAGTGACAGTTAATGGCTCTGTGACAAGTCTGGCCACCAGCTGAAGACCTAAGAAAATCTAACTATCCTTTTCTCTGGGAGCTCACAGCAATATTATAGAGCATTTCTATAATACATACGAGTATAAAATACATGACAAACAAATTAGTGATAAGTCACAGTTACAAGGAAATATGTTCACTCTATGTGTTTAGCTGTGTAAATCTCGCCTTATTTCTGTAAAAGAAATACAGTTCTCACTTGAGGACTTCAAGGGATGAAGTTTAACTACATGTATGCCTGTTTCAGGGCTTGCCATCTTTTGCTGTTAAAATTTTCCTCTCTAATTGTGATTTGAGTTGTAACAATTCGCTTTACCTTGATCTGTTCCATGTAGGAACCGTATGCTACCACAAATTCCTTCCCTGAGTACATTATTTCATTGTAGCAAGCAAACCGGTAATGCATGTGTGAGTTGTCAAAGTAATATTTACTTTGCAAAGTTTATCATTGGTTATTTCATTATTTCTCCTTATGATTTTAGCTACTTTTAAGAATAAATCCCTGCAGTACAAGAAAACAAATATTCTCTCTAGATTATGATTTCCTGTTATCAAATATTTTTTATGTTGTATTACTAGCATTTTGTTCACTTTACAGATTAATCTATTTTTTATGTAATCAAAGTGTCATGTTGTAATAAGTTAGATATCTTGTAGGAAAACTCAAATAACATAAGAACATCTTACATAAAAACAGTAGTGTACTTATGGGCATTGAGATCTACTGTTTCACAAAATCTTACTGACTATTCATTATTTATGTTCTTTTTTTACATTGATTATCTTCCATAGTTGTGTCCTTATGGTTTTGCCCCAAAAAGATATTAGAATTCTGCTGTATAATTAGTGAATCATCTTTTCCTATAATTTCTCCATTTGTAAATTTCTTCCTTTGGAATTTCTCTAGGATTCACTTAACCACACAAACAGAGTTTGCTGACAAAAAATATTTGGCATTTAATATTCTTTTTGGTGAATTATTTGCTTAGCTTCTTCAACCACTCATGACGCAACAGCTTCAAGGGTTTCTTTACATTTTTGTTACAGTTGCAGGTAGGAGATGTAGGTATGTAAATGGGTAAAGACCTGTAGGTATCGTATACTCTCTCTCCTCTTAATTCTAAAAAAGAAACCAGAAATGGAAGGAAGATATTACATCAGGATCCATCTCAGTACTTAACAGGGGGCTCACATGGGCTGCCCACCCTGCCCCTCACTTTAAACAATGTTCTCTAATCCACCTCCATACGCTGATCAATCTTGTTTCACTACTAGAACCAAAATTCCATTGCACTTCAGTTTCAGCACTCCTCTCCTATGCATTCTTCTCTCCAAATATGAAGAATATGAACTGTTGAAAGTGAGCACTGTGAAAAGAGTTAAGTTTAATCAGGCATTAGAATGAGGCAATATCATTGATGGAATGAATCATGTCAACAACAGATTGGATGGGACAAAAGTGTGTAAAAACCATTACCAATGTCCTCCCTCTTTCTTGGCATTATTAAGAGGCATGGGGATGCTGGGAGTAGTAAAATTGTCTGAGTTCCTGAAGTCAAGAATGAAAGGCTGAGTATGAGGCTTCACATGACAGGTGGAGTAGCAGCAGCAAGTTAATGCATGGGAATGACAGTCAGAGTGGTAGAGAAGGAACCATTTCTGTTTCACTGTTTTTCACATGTTGAGGGCATCTAATATAATTATTAAAATGAGATTCCGAATGAGATTTAAAGCCTGGACATGGTTTATCTCTGCATTGTTAAGCTGTGAACCAGAGCTTGTGTCCAGGAATTCGGCTTTGATTCTGTTAAACTTAGGACAGAGGACAAATATTGTGGACAGAATGCCATAGCAACAAGGAAGGATATCATAACTCATGGAAACAGATAGATGTGGAGAGTCAGGCTGTACTTTCAATTGGAATTAACATAAAAAAGATGATACTGAGTCAGACCTGGCCAAGTGTATTGGTTGGAACAACAGCCAAAAGAAGATGTCACCTGAGGAAAATAAACAGCAATAGAGCAAGCATATGGTGATGATTTGCTGGAGTAAAGTGGAAAACAAAGCAAAGGATCAATAAAACCTGGAGGGCAATTTAATAGACTGAGGGAGAAGAAAGAGATTCAACAGATGAGATGATCCAACAACAGCTAGTTTGGAAGGTGGAGTAAGAGAAAATATGTTTGAAAGCTTGAGGGAAATCAGAAGTCAAGGAACTAGAAGTGGTACCTTAGGAGAGAGTTTCATGTCCAGAGACTGGACAGGAAAAGAACACTACAAGATAAAGGGCTCCTTTTTGTTTTCTTTCACAGATGATTTCTCACTGAAATATAGAGCTGAGGGATGACTTAAGTGTCCACAAATTTACTGTCATTTCAAACAAACAAACAAACAAACATGATAAGGTATTTAGAACGTACTAACAACAGCTTAGAGATGTCTTGAATGCTTCACATTCTTTTACTTCTGAGGAAGGAAATAATAATCTAATTTCAAAAGCTGATGAAAGAGGGTGGTAGCATTCATTTTTTGAAAGATTAAAGCAAAAAATATTCTCTCTCACCTAAATGCAAGATTTCATATTAGAGGTAATTGAAATCAGAGCATGAGGAAAGATAGCGGCTGCATGTGTGTGGTATGTGAGAGGAGTGCAGGTGAGGTGAGATGTTGTGTCATAGACATTGATATTTTGGGAAACTGGAGAATAATAGAGGAGCAAACCCAAGGCAGATGAAGGAAGGAGAGTGTAAGAGCAAGAGTGAAAGCTGATATTGATAGGATGCCTAGAGGCTTTGGAAGCTGTAAAATCTTGGAAACACTTGGAGTTATGTAGTGGCAGAGACAGTAACAGGTGTGGCAAATGCTCTTTTACAGGTGCTGAAAGTATTCTCTCTGGTATGAGCTTGACTGAGAAGTGAATTAGAATATCCAGAATGCTGAAAATGAAAGAAGCATTGCAGTGGGATGCACAAGTGTCCTCTTTTTCAGAAGAGAAACTCAAAATGATGCTATTGCTGAGCAAGTGCTGTGTAGCTCATCATGTTTGTGGTAAGTCACATGGTAAAACTAGGGTTGGATGAAGAGGTTACCAGCTATCATGAGTGGTCCTGACAAACAGCAGCTTCTCACAGTGCAAGGCTGATTAATTAATGTACCACTCATAAAACTGAACAGTAGATATTCACCCAGAGGTGAATTTGGTCTCTGAGGCCATGCTCCTCTATAACTTACAGCACCAGTGTTCTGGGGTCAGCTGGGTATAAGGAGACAATTTAGCCTGTGGCTGTTTGTGACATCTATTTTGAGACTTTTGCTGTCACAGCTGCATGGCAGACACAATTAGTGTACAACAAAGAAATGCTAATTATTTACAGATGCTTCAGAAACAAAAGCTCCTGCCATTCAACTTCAGAGTTTCTGAAGCAAGGAGGGGTGGTAGTGACACCAGTAAAGTGCACAGGGCAGCATTCAAACAAGTAATTTTATTCAAACTAGATTTTATACTAATGCCTTCAGAGCTGCTTCATTAATTACTGAATCTCCAGACAAGGTATCGTTTCAGAGTGTCAGTGGTCCTAATGCTCCTTTTTGCCAGCCAGTGAAAAGACAGAGCTGAGAACCTATTTCAGAAAGATTGTGGGTCTTTCTTTTATCTATTCTGTCCTAAGCAAGAGAAAAAAGTAAAATTTCTGAAACTGATTATGAAGAAAGATACTCTGACATCTTAAAGTTCAGTGTGGAAAATGGTTGAATTTTTACATTGCTACTTAAAGTATAGACTCTGATGCTTGGGATGTCTCAGTTCTATCTCTGGACTAGTTATACATGATGTACGTAGTTGGATTTTGCTGAATGCTTAAGCACATTCTGTGTGAATTTTCTTCATGCAAAATAAATATCAAGTAGATGGCTTAATTCCCTAGCATAGCACAAGTCATTGTTCCAGGTTATAATGAAAGCCTCAAGCAAACGGTGAGGTTTTTTTTCTTACTCATGCATTCTTACTCATGAAAGTACTGGGTATGCATGGAGAATCAAGGCCATTATTTCTGAATCAGAGAATCATTAAGATTGGAAAAGGCCACTAGGATCACCTAGTCCAACTGTCAGCCCATCCCCACCATGCCCACTAACCATGTCCCTCAGTTCCACAACCACACAGTTCTTGAATGCTTCTAGGGATAGTTAATTCAGAAAGGGATTTCTGGCCAAACAAAACCTAGGCTCATACTAAGGAGTATGAGTATATGGCATCCCAGACACACTTTTTAAAAATCCATCAGTTTAGTGATTAGTGATTTCTATTATATTAGCCAAACTGTGCTACAATAAGATGACAGGAAATTCACGTCTTTCATAGAGCCCCTGGGTGGCTGCTGACAGCCATGCCATGCCAGGCAGCCCAGCCTGCCATTGCAGCCTGCAGTGGGGAAGATCAGCTGGGAGAAGCTTTTGCAGGGCAGCTCTGTCCACCTGCTGAGTCTTCCTGCGAACGCGGCTGATGTTTTCCAGGAGGCAGGCACCTGTTCACACGGAGCTGGGCTGAGACCACCAAATTGTTTTAGTTGGGTCAGCAAACAGCTGTCAGCTTGTGTAATTTGGTTCTCCTAATTTGGAAAAGGATCTTATTCAGAGATGGAGCTGTTTGCCGGCTGACAGGCTCACATGTATTATCTAGTGCATAATGTGCATAATTAACGCTTGCTTATTGAAGCAATTTTGCTCTGTGACAGAGCCATAGCTGTTTTTTTTTTTTTTAATTATTATTATTATTTTTTATGTCAGTAGCAAGCAGCTTCACTCTTTGTTTGGAAGAGGAAATACAGTAAAAATCTTTTTGCAGATTGATCAGCAAAACTATTCTAGCCATGTGATAAAACATATATTTTGTTGGAAACAACTCTTCTGCTTACATACAGGTGTGCGTGTTTTGTCTTGTTGGCTGCTGGGTAGAGGTAGGAGGCAGCTGGTTGATGTTTATGGAGTTTTTGGTCTTATTCCTCATACTTGGTTTAAACTAACTGTTGCAAAAGTGTGTTCACTATTTTAACGAGCATTCTTCTTTGCCCTACACTGATTGTGCCTGTGAGTAGCTGTAAGTAGTCACTGTGTAACGTCAGCACGCTTTTCCTGCCCTATATAAAAGAAGTTTTGACACATAAAAATTTTGCTAATACTCCTTCAACTTGCTCTAAATTTCAGTCAAATGTATCACATTTGTCACTTTTTTATGTGCTTAGAAGCTGTTTGGGGATGGTGATGTTGATTTTTGTTGCTAACACAGTGGTTGGTTTACATAAAAAAAAAAGTAATGGGGATCACAGTTCAGAGAAACTAAAGCTCTAATTAAAAACAAAGACTAAGATTGTGACACAGAAAGATATCAGATTTTATTCCTATTTGATATAATTTGTAACTGTGTTGTATTTTTGCCAGTTCAAAAAGTATTCAGCTTCACTTAATGGCTGTCAACACCCAATTTTACATGGGCGGTCTTTGCCTGCTTCCTAGTTTCACAGAGAGAGAAAAGATGGAAAGGCTATTGGACTAAGTTGGAAGAAAGAACAAAATCGAAAGATAATATATTTTATTTCATATTTTACCCTCATCAAAACAAGAAACCATATGAAATTAAATCCCTTTCTTGTATTCCTGCCAGAAAATAATTCATCTACTGAACAGTTTCTCTGAGAAAACACTTGCCTGACATCTTCCATTCATCCGTTGTTTCATTGTTTTCTTTAGCACTCCACTCTTAATTTAAATTGACCTACCTACTAATAGAATTTAACTTATATCTCTCTGCCTGTAAAATACACCTGCAGTTCTCCCTTATGTTTCCTTTGCAAGCAGGGCTGGCTGAAGGGCTTTCCACCTCTTTTTCCGCCTCTCCCAGCTGTGTGTTCTCACCCTCCTCCCTCAGTGCTGCTCCTGGCATTGTTTCTGCAGCCAGGCTCTCAGCTGGATCTGCCAATGAGGTTATTTAACCCCCCAGCACTTGAGAGAAGGATTTTGTTGTTGTTGTTGTTGTTTTGCTTTGTTTGGGACTGGAACATTGGCCATATCTCATTTAGCCAAGCAGTTCTGTCCGTATGGCAGAGAAGGCAGCAACTGAGGAGGTGGGGAGGACCAGAGGGGAGCAGATATGAGGAGAAGGGACCTGGAGGGCTGCTGAAGGAGTCACAGCAGGAAGCAGGTTTACCTCTTCTCATTACCTCTGACCAGTGCCAGCAATCTGAGAGCGCTGAGAGATACCATGTAGAGGGGAGGTGTTATAGTTGGGCAGAGAAGTGGGTACAATTCCTGGCTCCTATTCAAGATTTCCCTGAAATCCTGCACTGTTGCTATGATTAGAGAAAAGTGATTATTACAAGGAATGCTAATGTAAACCTGCTAAAACTACTAATTAGAATTAGAGATGTTACAGCCAGCAGAATAAATGATACCATTCTCTGGTAACAAAACTTGATTTAACAAACTCTCTCCTGCACAGAATAGGCTGGCAGGGGGGAAGAGAAGACCATGGCTTCACCATGGGCAAATCCTGCCTGACCAACCTTGCTGCTTTCTATGATTGGGTAATCATCATTGCATCAGTGGATCTTATAGTTTTCCTGGTTCTTTATACAGAATGCTAGGTATCTATTTGCATCAATTCCTTTGCGTATTATTCATTATTTTTAGTCACACAGACACATAATTTCATCTGTAAACTACCACGTGATTCGAAATGAGACTCAATTAATTGCTATTTTTGACATGGCCAAAGTCTACTGATTGTTACAGAATAATCTATAAACAAAATAATTTTGTAGCAGAGATGACTGTAGGATGTTTAAAATTGTTCTTTTTTGAAGTATTTGCTATATAAGTAAAATAAAGAAAAAGGAGTAGAAAAGAATCTTGAAGTTTCTAGTTCAAAAATAGAAGCTGTTATTCCATTACTACCTACTCTCTCTGGTTCAGAATGTATAGCTTCGTTCAGTTTTGCATCAGTACTTTTCAGTTTGGCTAAAACTTCAGTGGATATGATGCTGTCTGATACTGAGAGAGCGTAAGAGGATCAAAAATTGGCCTAAGGAGCCAAATTGGATTTGAGATGTTGATTCTTAATCATTTCAATCTCTTCAATCTCACTTCACTTCTAAGTCTTCTGGGGATCTCCAGAGCTGTGATCCATCACCTTCAGAACCTTAGCAATAAGAGCTCACTGAGCTCCTCACAGTTCTTTGCTTGTGGTGCAGCTTTTTTTTGGTATGGCCTTGTTTGGGGTACGTAATGATGTTTCACTGATGGGCTGAGGTGGGAAGGGCCCTCTGGGTCTATCTGGTCCAAACCTTGACCAAGTAGGAATACCCAGGGAAAAGTGTCCTGCCCATATCTGGGTGTCTTTTGAAGCCCTCTAAAGAGGGGATTCTGCCACCCCTCTGGGTAGTTTGTGTTATTGGCTCTGTAACTTGCATAACATAGAAGTGCTGCTTGGTGTTAGGAGGGAACTTCCCGTGTTCCAGTTTGCACCTGTTTCTCTGGTCCAGGCACTGGGTACCACTAATAAGAGCCTTCTCCATTTACATTAATGTTTTTATTTGGATCAGGAGTGTAGTCTTGAACTGAAGCTCTTACTCATGCCTCATTCCCAGCCCTTGTAGAGTATCGTCAAGATGTTCTGTCTGTTTTATTTTGCAAGAAACAAAATCTGAAGCTGAGTTCCTGAAGAACTGCTGGCACGTTCTGGTACTGCAGTGTTCAGCCCATCACAGACTGAGATGCTCTGAAGTAAATCCCTCTAAATTCATGCTCTGCTGGGTTTCCGGCACCAACAGCTCTGAATTGCAGTTCAGCTCCCATTGGGCAGCACTACTTGTCAATGTAAATGCTGCCTAAATGGGCCTGCTTATCCTGTAGATGGGCTAAGGGACTGGAAATAATTTTAAGGGGCAGGTGCTTTGAAGTTGAGCATTGTAGAACTTGGAGTCAGACCACTTCAATTCTTTTTAGATACAGCTCTAAACGCGTGTCTATTGGCATCTACTCATTTGATTCAGTTACTGAGTTTACCAAGCAGAGACATTTGTGATAAGCATGTGGAAGAGAGAAAGGGATTTACAGACTACATTAAAATCTTTCATCAGAGAAAGCATGCTCATTAGTGCAATATTCAATTTAATCTCATCTTTTTCTTCTGCTACTGTACACTGCACTTCTTTCAACACTGATTAGCAGCGAGAAACCTGGCCTGTTTTTTCTTATTTGAGCATCCTGTGTATGGGGGTTGGATCTTAGCTGTGGGTAGACTGGCAGCAAAGCTCTCTGTATTATGTTAATGTTCTCTCTCACAATGTTTTCATTATGAGCATCATTGTTTAGCGTTAATTTCCTGGCTGTTACAAATTATGTCAGAATAAACTGTAACACAAAAGCTTGTCTACTTGATTTCCTTTCCTCAAGAGGGTGCAAAACTGTTCTCAGTTCTGTGTTTTTTTTTCTTTGTGTGTGTGTGAGTGAATTTTCAGATACTACTTCACTGGTCATTTGTATCTAAACAGAATTCTAATTACAAGGGAAAAAAGAATATAATTTTTTATGCTGGCTGTTTGTCCTCAGTCTTCCAAGTGCTGTGCTTATGCTTCTAGAGCTCTCAGTATAAATACGTGGGAGACTTGGGAAGCCACTTGCCAGTTCTAAACAGAGCTGCTAATTTTCCGTATGCGTACCAATAACATATATTTATCTTTATATATATTTCCCAGAAGAAAGCATATTCCTTGCTCTTATAGGTAGCAAAACCACAGAGATCATCACGGCTAAATTGCAAAGGTCATCAGCTCTTGAGCACATAGTAAATGCAGACTCTTGTCTTGCTAAAGATGTTCAATAGGCATTTGGGAAAAGTAGCTGTTAAACACAGAGTTTTTCACAGCTTCAGAGTGCTTACTCATCCATGAATGCAAACATAGTAACAGACAATAAAACAGGGTCTGAGAAGGACTGCTGCATGTTTTTACAGAATAATAGGGAAAGTGGAGTTGAAAGCTCTCAGTTTCCAAGCTGTCATGAAAAGGTATGGCTCTTTTATTACTTCCTTTTTTTTTTTTTTTGGTAGTATAAGCCAAGATTCATCCCCAAACTTAGTTCTACTCCATTGATTTAGTAACTCGGAAGTTATTTTATAAAAGCTATTTTGTTAGATATATATCTATTTTTTTTTCCCGTGCCTTGACCCTTTTGTTTATTCAAGGAGATATTTCAGTTCTTATCTTTTAATACCTTCAGAGCAAAGTACAGTTATAAAGAGCAGCAAGTCGACTGATTGCTACAGAATTCTGTAAGGTAGCTTAATACCATTTTTCCCCAACTTGTGCCTGAATCTTGGACACAGTAATGCACAAATGAATTCTGTCCACACTGACACAAGATGCGGAACATGCCTACCTTACTTTGAAACCTGAATGTTCTTTTATGTGAAGACTCTGGTGTCTTTATTGAGGTCATCAAGCTGTAGCATATTTCTTAGCATGCAACCCTTTTTTTCTTTTACTGTGGCTTTCAAAACCCAAATGTAAGAATATACACAGAATTAACTGGCAGCTGATAGGCTGTTGTGTATACCACATTTTGGACTGCAGTTGAGTATAGTGTTCTGGGAGAGAAGAAAGATTTCCAGTTTTGGCTACTGCTGGGTACAGCTCTGTCTGCCTTGCTGATGTTGCTGTGTATCTGTCAGACATATCAGTCCTGGATGGCAGCACCTCTAGTCTCCCATCCCTGAAGCAGCACGGAGCTGATGCTACAGTTTGCAAATGGCCTTGAGGTAGGCAAACAAAAAGGAGGGGAAAATCAACTTTCTGCTGTTATTTAGCTGACTGAAAGCCTGTTTCCCTTCTGCCCTGACCCCAGGGAAGAGGAGGAGACCTTCATGTCAACAGCTACATTTTAATAGATAGTAGTATGCCTGTTACAATCAATTTGTTTTGCAGAGAGTTCTGTCCTAGCTTGCTAGAACCACTGGATTAAAAACTCTCCATAAAAATAGGCTCTGTGCTGTTCACAATACTTTTATGACTAATAACACCAAATTCACCAATGAGGATCCTCATCTGACTAAAGGTGAAAGAATTTAGCTTATGATATTGGAATAGAATAACGTATTTTCAGAGAGATTGTTATTTAATAGAGATCAGCGGTGATGTGTCACAATACAAATTGGTTGTTTTTGTATTTTTCTATTTAAGTAATTGAGGATTCCAACTGAGCTCTGCAGTCTAAGTGCAGAACAGGGCTTTACTTGTTCATTGATGTCCCTAGCCTGTTGCTCATCTGGGTGGTATCCTCACTGTTCTGTATCTCTGTGTATGTCTGCAATGACTAGGTAAAACTGGTTGAACTAAAATTTCAGTGCAACACATCTAAAAATTATGTTCATATGTGAAGGGAGGGACCAATGGGGAGTGAGTAATGTGGTTTGGCATAAGAGCAGTACATTGCCATGGATGTGTGCCACTTTGATACCTGAAAGTGTGAACAATGTGGTGGGTAAGTATATGACTTAAGTAAAAAAAATGGTGTGTTAGGCTGTTATTGAGCTGGTGTAGACTATTGATCAATTAGTCATTTAACAAAACTATGCCTGAAGTGCTTAAACTATGCCTTAAGAGCTTTTAGCTCATAGCCATGGAAAAAAAAATACTTGGCTGCGCATAACTTCATAGTGCAAAACTACCTTACAGTTTATTATCCAAATCTTGGTGCACTGAAGAAATGATAGAGGGAATCATTTAAAAATAAGACAGGGGAGGTTTAGGTTAGAAATTAGGAGGAAGTTTTTCATACAGAGGGTGGTGATGCACTGGAACAGGTTGCCCAAGGAGGTTGTGGATGCCCCCTCCCCGGAGCAACCTGGTCTGGAGGCTGGTGACCCTGCACATGGCAGAGAGGTTGAAAATGGATGATCACTGTGGTCCTTTTCAACCCAGGCCATTCTATGATTCTGTGACTCAGGGCATTCAGGCAAGAATGTCAGATTTACTGGCTCCTTCTAATTTGTCATCCAAGGAGGCTCGGTGAATACACTAAAGCCAGCTTGGAGAAAGCAGAAAAATTGCTACACACCATCTTCTTTTTCATACGAGAAACTGAGAGGAAGATTTCAATTAAGGGTGAAGAGAGGTGCATGTGGAAGTTTCTCTGTTAGTCTGTGGTTGATAAGTTTTCCTCTTCAGTGGCTTACCTGAAAACAGAGGTACAACATGAGCTGAAATTCTAAAAACATTAGTGCTACAAGTCATGGTTTTCCTTTAAAGAAGGGATGTCATGTTGCAGTACTGTGCGTGCTGTCCATCCTTGCTGGCACCTGTGTCCTAGTGAAGCAGGCCGACTGACTTGTGAGCAGGCACACAGCCAGCAGAACAGATGGGGGTGAGTGAAGTCAGCCAAGAGACCATGCACTAGCTCTGCATCAAGTGTGATAGCTGACGGCAGGATTCCCAGACAGAAATGTCCAAATGTCTCCTACTAATCTCTTATTCACATGCAAGTACAAGGCAAAGATCAAAACAAATTTCTTTACTGAGACCAGGAAAGTAGAAATAGAAAGCTGTGAGAAGTTTTTTCTATGTGGTTTAGATCAGCAGTGTAGCTGTAGTGTGTGAATTAATGTGTTGAAAAATGAGCCATCACTGCCTTTTCTAACACCACCGGCAAAATTAGGCAGGCAGAGGAAGGGCAAACAGTCGTTGAGGAGATGTAGTCAAGGTCAGAGGGTACCACTTGTGCTGTAATAATTTATAGAGCCTGGTTTCCTGGTTCTCTGTCTTTTGCCTTGGGTATATACCAGCGAAACAAGAGCAATCTCTTAGCACTCCTCTTAATAAGATGATCTTTATTTAATGCCTTCAGCAACGAGGACAGAGTTGTGTTTGTAACAATGATTTTAAACCAATTTGATAACTAAACAGCAGTGTAAACCAGTTGAATTATCACACAAATTGTTGAAAATGAGGATCTGGATAAATTACCACCATGAATGAAAAATAGAAGCGCAGTCTATATTAAGGGTTTCTAGTAACTTGTCAGACTTGCTTGATGTATCCTACCATAGTAGTGTCATTTGAAGAGTAACATAATAAAGACATAACAGGCATAAAGAAAAATCTTATTTACCTCTTGGAAAACTACACAAATGGTGGTCAGCATTTCTTCTCTGATTGTCTTTCCAAGGGCTAAAGCAGAGACATTAAAAGCTCCTCAAATACAAAATGGGTTTCTGGGAACTGGGATCTTGCCCCTGTGTTTTTGTATATTCTTGTAAATGTGTCAATTGTGTAAAAGTCGGAGTAAGAGGGCAGACTGAGGCATGCCTGACAAACAACACAGTCAGGGCTATGAAGCTTCAGAGCAGCTGTGGCTCCCCCTGCATCACGTACTGGGGAATGGCTGGAGAGATGACTAGTACCAGTACTTCACCAGGCAGATGGTCAGGCAAAGGCCAGAGCCCTCTGTCCCTCACTCCCCTGCTTCTTCCAGCTCCCAGATGCAAGTTGAATTGGCAAGGGAGCTGCTATAATTTGCTGCTGGTATAGACCAGCAACAAATTACTTCCCTGAGGAACAAGCAGGAGTAGGGAAGAGCATCTCTGAGGCATAAGGCCTCCAGGATGATTTCTCTTGCATCACCTATCTCTCAGGGCTGTGCTCAGAGGCACAAACTTCACTGTGGAGGATACATCTGAGGCCACCAGAGAGTAAAAAACCTCTCTCCCACCTCCAGAATTTCCTCTTCTGAAGGGTAATCAGTGTAGATAGATGTCAACTTGATTACACTTGAAAACCCAAACCGTATTGGTATGTGTCTTTGACCTCAGTTACATAGAGAGACACTCACGATACCTTTAGCTAAGGAGACTTGCTTCTGCTTGCTTGTCTCTTTTTTGCATTTCTATGTTTTCAGGAACTGTGGATGTTAGGGGCCGTCTTCCAACAGTGCCGTCTATGTGACTAATGGCAAAGTAAAGTGTTACTCAACATGAATACCACGGGCAAGTCAGAGGGGCTGTATTCAGATAGGCAGCCAAAATTCCAAAGACCCTAATAGTGAGCCCTTTACTCACAATGTAGACTTATCTTTGTGCCATATATTTCACAGGAAATCCTTTTGCCTACAACTATCTGGAAGATACTTTCATTTGTACTTTAACACAGCTGGACTTAAGGATAGAAGAGCACATTTTCCCACAGTATCACCAAGGTATCTGGAATTTCTCTGTTACAGAATCACTGATTAATTTATGCATCCATGGTGTATTTGTATCCCCATTGGGAAAGAGCATTCAAAAATTCCCAACTGAATGGACAACAGGCAGTGGTATTAGTCTAAGAAAACATAGGGAACCCACAGTGTAGTTATCCAAATCCCAGATAGGCACCCTACACTTTTCAGAGTCAGTGGAGAGAAATATGAACTTCTAGGTATGATTTATTTTGTCTTGCTTGAGATATCAAAATTATATCAGATGAATCTCTTCTTTAAAGTGACATCGATAGCAAAAAAAGTTTAGAGAGATGAGCTTAGATATTCACACTGTAGATGTTTAAACAGGAATTCTGTGTGAGGACATTAAGGGCTGCAGAAGGATGTAAGTGTTTACAGCATTAACGTGGATACTGAGAATGCTTTTTTTAGTTGCCACTTCTCCTTGGAGATACCAAGAGTTGCCAGGGACCAGATCTGCAGACTTGCTGGAGGCAGGCATGTCTGTCTGTGAGGCACCTTGACTCCCAGTGACATCCTCTGCCCAAGGCTTTCCCTGTTCAAATGAGGAAAAACAAAAAACATCAGCCAAGAAGGAGTGCAGATCCAAAACATTACAAAGTATAAACAAAACCACAAAAACTGCCTCAAAATTGAGAAAGAGGATGTTTTTTAAAATTAAAAAAATTTATGGATTGACTGAAAATTCCTCAAAAGTAGCACTTTTGGATGATCCTTTAATAAAAAAAAATATTTTCCCTTTGTAAGGCAAAGTTAATAATTTCTACATATACTGACCATACTGTATCACTGCTACAATGGTTTTTGATGCTTGAACACACATCTGTGTCTGTATGCTTATCTGTATAAATATATCTGTATAAATATATTAGCATACAGTATTTGCAGATATTTCCAATTTCTAAACACATTATAAATGATAAGAAGGACAGTAATGTTTTATTGTTTGAGGCCAGCAATTCCAATTAATCATAGACAAATACCAAAGCTTGGAGAGGCATGTTTAATGGTCTTATCTTTCCCACTGGTAAAGTATGGAACAGAGAAAAAAGGAAAAATATGTTACAATATCTTGACCATGTGGCTATTGCTGTTTCCAGTCTCCAGATCTTTTCTTAACAATCCTCCTGAAACCTTCCTGAAGCTTTTGCTGGCTTTTAATTAAAAATACCGTCAAATGGATGGTAGGACTCAGATTCACAGTAGTAATGTGATGTATAATTCCTTTTAGAATCCATTCAATCTTTTAGACACTCAGCAGAGAGTCTAAGCGATATGTTCCTTATATATGTTTCAGCTGCAATATAATTTCTCCTTTTTATTTGTCTGTTTGAGAGCTATGCTGATGGGGGACGATAAGGGAATGTTTTTGAGCTCTGGCTGAACTTGCTTTTGTCTTTGGAAGCACGTATTGTCCATGTTGGCACAATTGCCTTTCCAGATAGCGCTCCCTGTGGAATGAGATGCATACTTCAAGCATTGGGAGGCAGATGCGGTCCTCAAATTTCATCATTTGAAGAACTGTCTTGAGTGGATCTGCCTGAAAGTTGCTTTCTTACAACAAGTCGGAAGGAAGCTGAGGCTTCTGGGTCTTTTTCTTCCCCAGGTCACAGGAGCAAACACAATACAGAAATGGAATCAAACCCACAATTCCTGAAACTCGTCTTTTCCATGTGTGGGTGACTTCCTCCTTCTCCCCGTGAATTTGCTAGGCCAAGCAAATCTTTACTTGAGATGGATGAAGCAAAATCCTCGTGGGTTTGGTGCTTCCTGACCAGTGTTTCAGGGAAGGAAAACTTTCTGTCTGCTTCTTTTTTCCTTTTTTTTTAAAGTCCTGATTGAATATTTAGCCAGACTAGGAAAAAAAAACACATGTATTTTTTTTTCAACAGTTCTGATTTAAAGATGAAATTCTCATGAGAAAACTGATAGAAGTTTTTAAGAATTTCCGTAAAAACCTAACTTTGGTGGAAATCTTATTGTACAGAGATTTTCTATGTGAAATCTCAAGAGCAGCTTGAGCTAGTGAGAAAATAATTTCATTAATGCTGTTTTAAGGCATTTACATTATATTTATTAATGTATTTACATTATAAAAATATATTATTATAAATATTTATATTTATATTGTATTATTCAAATGTATTAATACTGCATTTTTATGTCTTAATTACCAAAATCTTTACCTACTAGACTCCAAATGCTGCTGTTGTGCATAATGTACTTGGTGAGGTACAACCATATGTTGCTGAAGTAGCAGTAACGTGTGCAGTGATTTTGATCCAGTGGAAGCCTAGGGGTTCTTCTCTTCCCTCTTGTATGCTGATTATTTCTGCCAGGCCTAGAGTAATCTGTGCAAGAGCGTGGGGGCCATGGCTTGGTGACAGGCTGTACATGCAAATAGATGGCTTGCATGATGCTTAGAAAGCTTTTTTCCTGAAGGTGCTGTGCAGCAGTGTCTTTGAGTTGTAGGGGAAGACAGCATGGGGCAGATGGGAAGGGCACAGCCCCATAACACTGTGACTGTGACTGGTTGGTGCACAGCACCCTGTTAATATGGGACTCAGAAATGCTCCTCCATCCCTGTATGCAAGCACATCAAACATGAATTGTGCAAAATATGCCAGAAAAAATGATATTTTCATGGTTTTGTTCTGGAAATGGGCAAGGAATTGTCATGACTCTTGTGAGGAAGAGATACAGTGTGATATCAAATATTGACTTAAAATATTGGCTTTGCCTCCTCTTTTACTACACTTACTTTTTACTACACTTCAAGGTAAAGCATGATTTTTCTGTCTGCCTTCTAACACTGTATAATACGATATAACAGAATTTTCTTCATCTTGAAAAAATATTCCTCTTTCCCTATTCAAATACAGATTACAAACATTAAAATTATCTTCATTGTCATTTCATTGTTAAGCCTATTACATGATTAATTCAAACTATGAAGGTTTGGAGTACAGATGCCTGAAAACCTAACCAGAAAATGAAAAAAAAAAAGAGTCATGTGAAAGTTATATTCAAAGGGACTTGGTAATGTGCTAAGAAATGATACCTGTATAGTCACATGTCTAAAAATATGGAAAAGTGAAATACAGTAATAAGTACAGTACTTACTGGTGGGATCAGTGAGATGCTATTTATATTAATAATTGAAGGATATCTTCTGCTTTGCACTGAAAATTGTATATTTAAGCTGACAGTGAATGACTTCTCACACTAACTATCCTATGTAATAATGTGTTAAAATGGGAAATGAGTTTGTCATGGTCTAGCCAGAAATGAGTGGAATGTAGCACAGGGGAAGCTAGTATTTTATTGAGCGAACTGGGTGGTCATACTGAGTTACTAGGATTTATTCAAAATAACACATCTGAAATGCAGACACACATTATTCTAGTTAATGTACAACACTGAATGCATTCCCATGTAAGATATCTTTGCGTTTCAATGGTTTCTGCTACTCACTTGATTTTAAAGTGATAGCTATTGTTATGTAGAACAGTTCCCAGCTGAGAAAAATGTTCTTTCTCAGCTGTGATGATCATGTACTACGCAACCTTTTGATTTTACCTGAACTAAAATATTAGGTCTTGGAGCTATGTATATGTTCCTTGTGAGCACATATGTGCACACGCATGCATGGGTACTGGCACTGTGACCCAATGCAAACACCACAGGCGCACGCACATACATAAGAAGAGAAAATTATTTTCCTTGTGCTTATTTTCTTGGCACTTGCAGTTTGGTTAGATGTGAGATAGATGAAACATTTGCATCTTCTATCTGCATAATGAGTTCTACACAAAATGATTGCAGCTAATGCAAAAGACAGGGTGGCATGTTTTCAGTTTTAATGGGGACACTCAGAAAACTTCCAATCTTTCTTGACATTTCTTATAGCAAAATAAATGTGGTCTAGGTTGGAGTGTCTATTATGAAAATAAGAGAAGAGCGAGTCAATTATATTTCAATGACTGAATAGCCAGGGGTCCTCATTAAAATGATCAGAAAGGCTGCAGTGTTGCTTTCCTGTATGTAGTCACTGATTAAGTTGTATAAGAATGACATGGCCTTTTTGGGAGAAAAGCAGAGTATGCTGTGGTATCTAGCCAGCCAGCCAGAAACCGTTGACACTTACAAAAGTGAGATGCGCGCTCCATCAAGAAAGGGAAGTTACTACTTATGGGGTCATGGACTCCTGATGTATTTAAAAATAGTTGTGGCTGTTTTACTGGGCGCAGCCGTAGAAAGCTTTGAATTTGCACTAGGTTGTATGAAAATGCCTGCGGTATGGTGGTGATATGGTATGTTTTCCTTTCCGCTGGCTTCGATGAAGTATACTTAGCTTAACAGAATAGTATTATTATTGCAATCTTTGTGCACTCGAACCTTTAAGCAATATTTTAGTTATCAGTTCATTACTATTCATTTCTCAGAATTTAAATTCTTCTTATTTGCCAATTATTTTTTTGGTATAAAATGTTAGGAGAAAAAGGCTCAGTAATTTTTTTCCCAGAAGAGACTGTATCCTGAAACAGTAAAACAAATGTATATATTTGCTTAATCCTCCTGAGGGTCTGCAGTCCAAGGAAATGTAGTATTGCCTGAGATCTGCTAATCCTGGATCAAATAGCCATGGATTTTTAAAAAATATATTTTCCATTTCATATTAGACATTGTGTAATCACTTTGAAATAATCCTTGTGCTATAAAAATAATTATTTAGTACAATTTCATCCCAAAAAGGATAATTGTCAGGAGTACTGTTATAAAAAGATATACCCCATTTTATTTACTGGAAAATGATGTGGAATGTTAATGTTTTCTATTTAATCGCAATACTCAGCAGAACATCACACGTGTTAATTAAGCAGTCACTATTTAAGTCTTCTCTCCATTTAAATAAATTACATCACTAGTAGTTTCTGATTTCAGATGTCATAATGATCTTTTTGTTATTATTACAGTGAAACAGTTTGATGCTGTGGTGTTTACTTTCTTACATAAAATGAGGTGGAAGTATACCTCAACATTATCTTTTTACTGTCTGGTCCATGTAAATAACTCTAATGTAATAAATTGAACCAAACATAAAATCTCTGCTATTGTATAACTGCAAGTACTAGTTAATCTAAGCTTGTATTTTAAGTCAAATCACATTACAGAGTCCTCCGTCATTAGTAATGATGTTTCATTGTGAATTAGGACAATTTTAGTTTTCTATTACAATCCAATTGTATTTTGATGAAAGGATTTTCAGTCTCAAGAAGGCCAATAGTCAGAGACACTGTAAGCAAAATATAGTAATGTACTGGATGCTTAAATCTAATGTACTTTACTAAATTTAGCAAATAGAGAAGATAAATAATGATGCTTTTAATTTGCAGTTCAGGGAGTTGGTGACGGGCAAGGGGAAACTGCAAGTGTTTACAGTATGTAATAAAATAAAGTGTAATTTTGCCAATTATTGTGTACAAGAGGCATCTTCTTTAAGAGTTTTTCATTGTTTATATACATACATAGAATCTGAGCAGGAATCAGTGTCTCTGCCTCATTCGGTACTTATGAACATAGGAATTTTATTATCTTCCATACAGTCTCTGTTGTATTCTGACAGAAAGTTTAAAGTGCTGTGGAATTTACCCAGTCATTATTTTTTTCTTGGTAGATGCAGAATCTCATTGAATTAAAAACAATTTGATTTATTTTTCTTCTTACCAATTATGAGTATATATTTGATTTTTCTAAATCGTTTGTAACAGAAATAAGATTAATAAACATGAACTAATTGATACTGCTGCTTGTTTTTAAGAAGAGATTATTATTGGTGTTAGTACTGTGAGTAAGGATGCAGCAATGTGATGCTAAATACTTGAATTTGGTCCAAAACATTCAGATTTCTTTTTTCTCAGTGTTTTAGAAGCTAGTCTAATTTATCTTCTCAGCAATAGGTAACAGTGAAGTTGTATAGTGTTTCTTTAGAAACTAAGTAGAACTATTTTTTCTGTAGTAGTATACCTTAAGAAAAAAAACCAACAAAAACCAACAAAAACCCCAATATAAATACTCCCAAATCAAACCTTCAGAAAGTTCTGAAAGGAGTAAAATTTGAGATTTCTTAAGGTACTTTGGTTTTGTGCATAGTATGTGCAGATGAGAGTAAATTAAAATTATTCTTTAAAGTGGTCAGGGAGATATTTTTGAAACCCTGCCATTGTTCTAATTCACTTCAATAGATTTATGATGGATGTTTCAACAACAACAAAAACCTCCCACGAAACACTTAAAAAAAAAAAAAAGTAAACAAGTTAGGTAATATGGGTCTTGAAAAATAATATAGTGACTGTCCTCTGTAAGTAAATCAAGAGTGGTAGATAATATCAGGCTTTTCAGCTGACTAATACATTCTTCCAGACTACTTCCATTCATCTGAAACAGCATCTCAGAGTTGATGTTTCTGACAGGAAGCATCTTCCGTGAGGATAGGTATGACTGTACTCTGGATGTAGAAGTTTTAAGAGCGATTCACTGTCTTTTGGAGTCAGAATTTCTTATGTACCTACTCAGCTCTCTGTCGTCATGTATGAAAGAAAGAGATATTTGTGGGAAAAATTTTGTGTTGTTATGTGCATCTTTACTTAAACCTTGTCTTTTTCTAGTAAGATAAATGTTACAAAGAATGTCCAGCATAGAAAGTGTGCATTTCATATTTGAGGGTTTAAACAGATTAAGAGATTAGGGGACAAGTTGTTGTATATGAATTCAAATGTAAAATATCCTTACTACAATAATTCACAGGAAAAAAAAAGGCATAAACAGAACAGAAAACCTGTTGTAGATTCAGAATTTGCCAAACATGACCAAATGCCAACAATGAACTCTACTTTAACCAGCCTTTCAACATGTGCATCATCAGAGTAATTGGTCTTTTAGTTGATTTGACTAACTGACAGCTAAGTGACTAATAATTACCTATGGCAGCATTTATATTTTTTGTTTTACACTACAGCATCACATCAATGAATTTATTTTATATATTAACGGCATTTGAATCTTTAGATTGTCATTTAAACAATTATTTATGAAAATATGATTACACATCTGTGTCTGCAATAGAGAGACTTTTAAATTCAATTAAAGTGAGAACAACAGTACAGCTGCCCATTTAATTTTATGGTTAAACTATTCATGAATTATAATAATATATTAATTTTGTCAATTTGTTAGGATATCATTTCTACTTTTTGACAAGCTTTCATCTTTATTTAGCTGAATTTGGGTTCAAGACAGTGCTCACTTAATAACTTATGCTTTATGAACCTCTTCAGGAACATGGTGTTCTCATTACCATCGCAATTTTCTTACGCTGTTATGTTGAGGATCTTTAATACAATGTATTTCCGTATGAATGATATAAATAAAGCAAGGGCATATGTATATATGGTCTTAGCTGAGTAGAAGTGTACTACAAAACCATCTGAGAAGAACATGAACTGGAGAGCTCATTCCAGAGGTAAGCTAAAAAAGAAAGGACTCAGTAAAAGCTAAATCAGTGCAATTGTTTGTTGCTTTGCAAAGTACTTGTTTGGGTACTGTGTTGTGATCTTTACTAAGAAGATGTATTTGTTTATGGAGATAAGGAATACTTCAGTTATGACTGAATTGGAAATAATTATGTGGATAATTGTAAGCAATGTACTCAAATGTCAGCTATTTTGAATTATTTGCTTTAAAACTTCAGATTTCAGTTAAGAAACTAGAAATATTTCACATTAAATATAATATTTTAGTTTCTAATAACAATTATGGCATGTGCCTTTACCTTTCTTAAGCTAGGTATAATATACATTCCACAGAAAAAAAACATAGATTTTTTGCTCTACAGTATAGTGTTACTCCTCTACTCTGACTATTGTCATTCATGGAACTAACGAAACATAACCTTAGCAGTTTCTGGACAACACATCTGAGTGAAAACTCAAATTATTTCTTTCTAAAGACTGATTAAAAAGAATGGTAAACATATTCAAAATTCTGTGCTGCAGCTCTACGACCAATACATATTTTTCATGTTTTTGTAGGTATTTAAGAATGTTATCAGAAGTTTATCATTAGTATTTCATTATACTTGAGATTAAATTATGTTTTAAATACAAATATTATTTAGCTGATGATATTAAAGAAGACAAATGTATTGAAAAGTTGAATCAGTTATTTGGCATAAATGAGAACTATTAGTTATCATGTGTTTCAGTATTACAAGAAAATATGTTAATAAATAGTTGACTGATGAAATTTAGAACATATTAGACCTATAGAAGTATTAAATAAAGGACAAAGACTGTTAAAAGTTGCAGTTACTTAAAGAAGCACTAAAATACATTTATTACATTAAAAATACATACATTTGTATAGTAGTAGACTTGATATATATTCATTCTTTCTCATCTATCCGTAGCTGTTTACTCAAAATTAGAGGAACACTGCTGCTTGAATAAGAGCTTTTCAGACATTAATGTTTTATTTTTCTTTCAAAGCATTTCTAAAGAAGTTTTACTACACTGCTTTTCAAATAAATATTTCTAAAGTCTTATTATACTAAGAATAATGATGATTAATTCCTTTTATATGTAAGCGTAACAGTAGAGAAATATCTCTGATTTTTATTTGGTTAACACATTCACTTGGCCCAATTTGGCATTACTATGTATTTCAGCTCGAGTGAAAACCTCAAGTGTATGTGAATGCAAGCATGTGATTTTTCAATTTATTTCAGGTTAAAAAAAAAAATAAATAAATTCAATATTTCCCACAGATTTGTATAGAAGAGAAATATTATTACACTTTAACCTTCTTTAAGTATTTTCAAAGAAAAACTCATTATAAGATTGCATGAATTAAGGCTAGAGGGAAATGCAGTTTTTGTTGTGTTACCCCATATATGGAATGAGAGAAAAGTGTTCTCCTGTAAGTATACACACATATTTTGGTGGTAAATAATTATCATAACATGTATAAAGCTAGTACAGATAGATAAATCATAAGAAAAAAATCATATGCATTTTTTAAAATGTTATCTTATTGTCCCTAAAATATGAACTACTGGGTATAAATGTATAAATTTTATGTTTTGATAGTCTGAAGGTCAGGAAATTTGATCATGAAATACGTATATTTCTTTCAAGTAATTAATGAAAATATGCTTTTAATGAAGAGATAACAAAAAATGTATCACAGCAAATGGTACCTGACAGCTTAAATTCACTCAGAAAAAACAAACAAACAAAAAAAGGATTGCTGTTGGCTGAAGAGACCATTATAGTAAAAGAAAATCAAATATATAAAATAAAAGTGAGAGATAATATTTGAAATGACACTCAAATAGCTCAGATAATAATGCTTGCTGAAAGTAAGGACACATTTCTGCAGATTTAAAATTTACATTTCTAAGCATATTTATTAATTTTATATTAAAAATCTCATATAGTTTTTTAATCTAGATATATCAACTGCCTTGTTATGGTTCTCATAAAGCTTCCTGGGATAATCAGCAGTCAGATATTTATCTCAGTTTATCTGCTAGCTCCCAGCTGCTTACACAAACACTTCGTGCAAAAATAAGAGAAACATTCAGGATTCCACATTTATATTGAAACAGTATTTACTGAAAATTATGTCACATGTTAATAACATTTCTTTCTCTTCTGCTTCGCATGTATGGAGGACATAAAATAGTTGGATGTATATGGATGTTAAAATGATATATTAGTACTCAGTTCTATGGCTCAGTCTTGCTAAAATTCCTTATAAAATCTCCTACACCTACAAAATAAAGTATAGACTCTGAATTGCAGATCTTGAATATTAATAAATTTGAGGCACCATGAGCAAATGGGTGAGGCAGAATGAAGTGACTAAGAAAGCCTGTGGACATGAAATTCTGCTGTGAAACTTACCTCACGCTGATGTGAACCTTTTAATAGCATCTTGATTAAAAAATAAGAAAGTTTTAAGTGTAATGTAAATGGGCTTTCATCTTGTACACAACTTCAGTGTTAAAAAGTTTTGTCTTTTAAAATGAGATTCTTTAGGGAAGTAGCTGTCTGTTTAGCCTTGAGAAAAGAAGAATGAGAGGGGACCTGATCCAAGTGTATAAATATCTGAAGTGTGGGGGCGAAGTGGTGAAGCCAGACTCTTTTCAGCAGTGTGTGGAGAAAGGACAAGGGGAAATGACCAGAAACTGGAGCATAGGAAGTTCTGCACGAATGTGCACAAGAACTTCTTTATTGTGAGGGTGATGGAGCACTGGAACAGGCTGCCCAGGTGGCTTGTGGAGTCTCCTTCTCTGGAGATATTCAAGACCTGCCTGGATGCCTACCTGTGCGACCTGGTGTAGGGAACCTGCTTTAGCAGGGGGGTTGGACTTCCAACCCCTAAAATTCTGTGATTCTGTGATTTTGTGAACCTCAGAGTGTTTGGCTAAAGGTTGGATTACAGAGGGAATAAGAACACTGCTTTAAAAGAGTTGCAGTTTAAAAGGACCTCACAGGACCAGGTGGTTGAAAACTAGCTGTATGTCCCTGCCTCTTCTTTTTGAAGATCCTTATGTTCAGATTTCTGCAGAGATTTGTTTTATCTTGTTGTTTCTTCACCATCCCAGAAGAAAGCAGGAACTATAATCTAGGTAGGAACCACAGTCTAGGTACCATCTGCAGCATGCCTGTAAAATTCATTCACTGCTAATGCAACTGCTGCTGGTTTGTAGTAGAGAGAAGTGTTCTGAAGAATAAGCTGTGCCTCAGTCCTCAGCTTTTTAACAGTTTCTTTAGTTTTTACTTTTAACACCCTTTTGTGTGAAGCATGTTTGACAATTTGTTAAATGTGACCAGATAAAATGGAAAACTCCCCATGAGAGCAGTTGTTTCTTTAGTCAGCATTTTGTTTATGGGAGTAACCAAGAGCAGGTACAACAGGAAGAGTGTAAGTACAGGGTGATGCTTTTCTCCACATGTTCTCTCAGCTTCAGGAAGCAGATGAAAACCTTCCTTTTTTTTTTCTGACAGCAAGCTAGTAGACGTGCGATCTTCTCTACTTTAGATATAGCAGTATCTGTTATCACAGGGCTAGATTGTTCTAACTGCATCTACAGCTCAACTTGAAGACAAGGCAGAAATCCTGGGGAGTCCAGAAGTTGTTTTCTGCCTTCTGTGTGGCTGAAACCACGGGGAAACTTCTGCTACAGCATGTGCACTGGCTCCAATGTCTGTTGCAGATGCTGCCTGAACTCTGGCTCTGGCTTTCTGTGCAGGCCCTGATCTGAACTCCGAACAATTGGTGCACTTGAAGAACAAGAGGTGCACTTGAAGGTGGCCAAGGAGCTGCACTGTTCTATAGCAGCTCCAAAACTTCTTCATGCAAAGCAGTGGAGCCTCAAAAAAACTTGCTGTCTGAGCTGCAAATCTCTAATGCATGTCTCAACTCATCTGCTGTTTAGGGCATAACAATTCTCTATCAGATCCAAGCAAATATCCATTTAACACTGTTTACTTCAGTCAGATTGTGCCTAGCTGAGAGGATAAGAACAAAGGATATAGCGATACTGCCCCGGGGTATTCTTTCTGCAATTATTTGTAGTCCAGAAAATTCCAGAAACATGGGAATAATGTTTAAGAATAAATGTTAATAGCTCTAAACTGATTTTATTCATGGATTTTTTTCTGGATTATTTTTATTTTTTTAAATTCAAATTCTTGCAGCAGATTTCCGTATCTCAAAGGTACATTGTGTATTACAGCCTTTATTTATTTATTTATTTGATTTTGAATCTACTACTTTTAGTTTCAAAGAAAGAGAAAGAAACACTGCTACAGTCACTTAGACTGTTGGTAATTGAAAAGACTCCAGTCACATTTCTATTTTCTCTTTTTGAGAAGGAAGATCCATCTGTATGTTTATCTGTGCATTTAATATCCTTCTCCGCACCTTCACTTCTGTGCTCTTTCAGCCTGGGACACCATTTATTTAGTGGAAGGATCACGTCTGTTCTGTTTTCTAATCCTTTCTTAATATTTCTCATCTCTCAAACTCCCTTTTTTGAACTGTACTCAGCATTATGCTTCTTTTTCCACAAAACTTTCTGCTATAGCCCAAAGATTCTGCTTTAAAAGTTGTTATCAAGCTTATAACTCATTGCTTTATAAATGAATTTAGATATTTTTTCCCCAGGTTACCCTTGATTTAAACATAACCTCCCTTCTATTTGACTTTCTAGCCTCAAACTATCATAACATCCACACAGTCAAAACTCTCTTTTACACCCCTATACACCTTTGTCATTCAGTAAACACCATCACACCAGAATTGCCCTTTTAAAATATCATACCTGAATATACTAACAACACGGTACTGAACTTTGTTTTAAACACTGGCAGCACTGGCTGAAATTATCTTCTGGATGGCTCCTGGAAGATCTCTACTTACCATGTTCCCTAAATTACTCATTTGATTGAAATCTGTAAAGGCTGGATGAAAAATTGAAACCCTTCATTTTGAATGTGTTCATTCAACAAAGCTTTTAGAACACACTAAACACACTAAGAATCTGGTTACTAGTTTACATACTAATATATACTGAATTATCTAAGTAAAATCTCTAATGTAAAGATTTCTTTGCATAACATATCTTTTAGATTAAGAATTGCTGGAATAAAGGGGAGTATCAAACACTTCTTATTTTTTCATAATTCCCATTAGATTAATAATTTATTTTAAAAAATATTATGTAATTTATATAGCTGAGAAACTTAGCTCAACATTTATAAGGTTATGGTATTGTCTGAATAATCTGTATTCTACATTTCTAAAAGTAGTTTATTCCCTTGCTTTTACATTTGTGATGTGAAAACCATTGTACTTAGCCTTCTTTTATGAAACTAGAAGGCAAAGTGTTTGAATGAAGACTGTATCAAGAAAAAAGAAAACCATGGAAAACTTGAGAGCCATGGAGAAACTTAAGGTAAACCTGAAGCTCTGTGTCTGTGATAACATTATCCTTGTCTGTACAGTGTGTATTACTGGAAATTTTATTCTGTCAAAGAACAGAATGCTTCTGATAAAGCAGTAATCACAAAGCAAAAGAGTAAAATATCCTCCTTCCTGAATTAGGCTAGAGTCAGTTTGTTTAAGACTACTGAACAAAAAGAATGAGAATACTGTTTGGGAAAGCAGCTGTTCTTTCAGTACATCCAGTTGGTACTGCTCTTCCAAAGTATGTCTTACCAGCTATTGCAAAGAAGACTTTTTCCCTTGCACACAGACCCTGTGTCTGAGGTAGTAAGCAAGGTGTGAACAGGTAGTAGTTGAGGTTAGCCCTGGGATGGGCATACATTTGATGTGAGCTTATTTCTCCTGGGCCCCTTGCTATTTGCATCTTTCTGTTGATGCTTGCTTCTAAGTAGAAGCATAAAAAGAGAAACTCAGCTGGTAAAGGTAGTTCAAAGCATGTGGGTTTGCTGATGGAATTCCTGTTCCTGCCAACCATGTGGGAATGAGAGAGAATTGCTCTGTGCACTCTAAGGCTCTTAGCAGCAAAAGAAAAGGACTCTTTGGAAAATAAGATGGCTGAGGTGCATCAACTATGCTATGAAAATATTGGATTTAGACCTTTCCCTAAAGGTCTCGGTTCTCTGTGATTTTCTTCTATATGTTTGTGTGGCTCAAGAGGCTGTATTTATATCTTATTGACACTGCCTACAAAGTGCTCAGTTCTATCAGAAGAAACATTATCTATATGAAAGCATATTCAGTTTCATCCTTTGTAGAACTTCGCGGAGGTACTGAGGAGTCTTTTATATAATTGTGGCAACAACTTCAAAGCTTCCCTGGGGACAGATATTACACTCTTCATGGTATCATGAGTTTCTTCGTTTGCAGTCTCTTGTTTAAAAAAAAAAATAAATACATACTCCTATGTAGCAATCAAATGATTAAGAATTCAGGTAAAAACATCTTATTTGTACTTCTTGATTGCAGCTTCTATTTCAGGATTTTAAACAACCTCACAAACACTGATGGACTGGATTGAATATCAGACTGAATATTATTTTCAGTGTAGTGTTGCCAGGGCTGATTTTTCTAAAAGGAGCATTTGGAAAGCACTCCTGGAAATCTAAAAGTTTTCTGCCAGACCAGCTATGCTGATTCATCTGATAACCAAACCTGATTGCAAAATCAAACAACCCTACACAACCTCAAATTAGATGTGGGTGTTACAGGGGACTCATCACTGAGAAAACTGAGAAAGTGATGCTATATCACACCAAAATTGCTTGAACAGTACCTAGTTGCTCTGACTGTGAATTTTATATTTCAGCTGTGTAAAGATCCTTCCTTTATCCTGTATTTCTGTGAAATAATAGGAACATGTGGTAATACTGAAATTATTCAGAGAAACATTATCTTGGAAAGGCTGGTATTTCCCTGAGGTTAATATAAGGAGATACATCCCTCAGCAGAGAAGTCCTGTGTTGGATACTACTGTCTTCTGCAACTTCTAGCATCAGATGCCGTGTGGGTCCTACAGTCACAGCTCCATGTATTCCATGTTTCACTGGCCCTCAGATAACTGCCAGGTTACTGCAGATATCTGTTAACATGATGCAAAACATCACACATAAAGGGCAGATAAACGAAATTGGCATGTTCTATTGAAAAACCAAGGTGGAATAAATACGACTAAATTGAGTTATCTGGAAGCCAGTGTCTAAGTTAACCTACCTAGCTGGCTCTCCAGTGTCAGACTCTGAATGTCTGCTTCTGTTTAATCAGCCTGTGAAAGTGTCTTTGATATTTGCTCCTGCTTTCTGTATGAAAAGGCTTATATGTAGAAAGAGTCAAGTGGATTTTTTGGAGTCTCAGACAAGTCTCCCTCATTTTGGATGGATTCTGATTCTGTACTTTGTTCTCTTTAAAAAAAAAGTTTTATTTGAAGAGATACTGGGTTTAGGGTCTCCGTTAATGCAGAAAGTTCCATTGTACTCTTGCGGCATAGTCCATTGCAAAACACCTACTATCACTGAAATATTTACAGTATTTTACTTCTTAGTTTGCAGTGATTGTACTCTTTGTGCATTTTCTTTAGTGAACTAGTTGACATCATGCAGTTACCACTACTGTTTTGTCAGAAGCCATGATGCAGAGCATAGACAGAAGAATTCTGTGCTCCAGTTGATCTGACTTAATCAGAACAGGCAAGGAGAAATACCTGACTAAAGGAAACAGGTTGTCAGAAGTGTTCAAGACTCAGGAATATCCATCAGTTTGTGTTGGTACCCAAATGTGGGATACAGCATGTGCAGCTCTTCTGCACATTCTGGCTTTTGTATGTTTATTTCTGTTTAGAAAAAGTTTTAATTTACTTTCTTTTGCTTGTTATCTTTCTTTCCAGATGTCTTTTCTTTAAGATGCTTTAAAATAGCTTTTAAATCTAATTTCCATTCTGGTATAACACTACCTCAGCCAAGAAACAATCTCTGCTTAATTACTCCAGTACTCTAGAGTTGTAAATACTAATACTAAATTTTAAGGATTCAAATTTTTATCCTTGAGGCATGATGACTTTCTCTATCCTGTACACTGTTTTAGGTAGAGAAAGATGAAAGCATTTCCTACAAAGCACTTCAAATAGTAGGTATTGCTCAGACATCATGGTAATTGTCACTTATGTTCTAAGAAATACAAGGAGAAACATATAGGAGTTTTACTCAAATTTCCAGTTACATTTGCTTTGGCCCTCCTTGCAGACATACGCTGTGAAAATAGTAGCTCAGACATCACTGTTTCTCAGTTGAAGTGTGCTTTAATGAATTCTAATTTTTTTTTTTTGTACCAACTTAACTATTTTAGGTCAAAATGAATATGGGA
Organism: Coturnix japonica; assembly: GCF_054131305.1. Lineage (NCBI taxonomy): Eukaryota > Metazoa > Chordata > Aves > Galliformes > Phasianidae > Coturnix > Coturnix japonica. The sequence goes on along the minus strand of NC_140665.1, from coordinate 67,668,641 downwards.
ATATTACTGAACATGAGACAAACACATGCCCAGAAAACTAATGAAGTCTGTTCTCAGATTTGCAAGCTATTATTCTCAATTTGCATTTGACTATGATAATACAGTTCCAACTATATCAATGCCTGTCAAGCCATCTTGCTTTACAGTTGATAAAACACTAGCTCCATGTTAAACAAACAGTTAATATAGCCTGGATAATAAGGATTTTTTCTCTGCTTTCCTAAGATGTCCCATCAATGCTTTTCATGGCTGTTTAGCTTGACTAATGACTTCCAAATGACCACAGAAGACAGAAGTCTTCCTGGGTGTCGTGAAGTGTGGGGGATTAATTTCAAAAAGCCTGTCTGAATTGCATTAATGTAACTGTTTGACCTGTGTATATCCCTGGGGCAAAATGTAGTCAAGCAAATGGTAGTAACAATAAACAGGATTTCAGACAGCAATTTTTTTTCCTCTGAAATGAAGTACTGTTAAATTACTTGTTTTATTTCCAAATTCAGAGGTGGAAATTTTGGTTTTGGTTAGGTACAATTTTCTTTCCAAAGCTTCCTGAGAGGGAACACTTTGCAATGTGTTTAGTTGTTGTGTGCATGTAGCACAAGCTCTGTTGACAGCTCTGTTTCATGTGTTCACCTTTATTCTGATGTTTAAACTCTGATTTAATTATTTTTGCATTTAATCTGCTTTATTTTTGGTTATGAAAATAGAGGAAATACAGCCTGAAGGAAGGATTACTATCAGTGTACCAATTTTACACAGAAAGCAAACAAAATCTGTGATTCTAGTGCGTGGCCCTGGAAGTACCACATTAAAGCTCAACATTGTCTGTACTAATTGCCAAGGCATCCCGCAACTTGGCTACAATTGTTTATAATCAAGCTAGGAATGAGAGAAGACATTATGGAGATCTTTGTTATAGTAGATAAAGTTTCAGATGAAGTATACATGCAGTTAAAGCACTGTGAAAATGCAGTATAGTAATTTTCTAGACTGACATTGTAGCATAGAATCACAAAGGTTGGAAAAGACCTCTAAGATCACTCCATCAAACCTATCACCAATATTTCCCACTAAACCATGTCCCTCAGTACAACATCTAAATGCTTCTTGAATGCCTTCAGGGATGGTGAGTCCACCACCTTCTTCAAGAGAGTGGTCAGGCAATGGAATGGGCTGCCAGGGAGACATATTTCCTGGCATCCAAGTTGAATTTTCCCTGGTGCAACTTGGAGCCATTCCCTCTAGTCCTGTTTCTAGTTACACGGGAGAAGAGGTCTTACCCCACCTCTCTACAGCCTCCCTTGTAGAGAGTGATAAGATCATCCATGAGCCTCCTCCAGAATATGGTGAAAAAGTGCAATTTTTTTTTCCCTCTTATTGGTATACCTGAGCTTCAGTAACTTTTTTTTTTTTTTTTTTGGTAATTGTCTGTTTTTTTCCTAGAGTATTAGGCCTAAAATATACTCTTATTTAAATATGGGCTTGAAAAATTGATGTGTTGTTATATACTGGACACTTAAATCTGGTTACTTTGGACTTCCTTTCTAAGGCTGTGTTCTTAATGTCAAGTTTTCAATATTAAATATAGATTAATTTTGTCAATTGTGATGTTGACAAATTTAATTGACCGTAATTGTCAAAATTGCTGGTCATTAATTTATTCTCAGATTTTCTGTGTGAAAATAAAAACCTGCAAATGTGCCATTGTCAATTATGGTCCATTTGAAGTGACCTAATTAGCGTTGTGTGATGAACCAACACATGGAAAAGCAAATGGGGGGGGGAGACACAGTAGGGGGATAATTGAATGTGACATAAATGCTAATATTGACTTTATACCATTTGAGTAATTAAAATACTAGGCAATATGAAGAGCTTAATTTTGTTTTGTGTTTCTCATTTGCTAGAATGTATTAGAAGAATATTCTATTTGGGGGGGAAAAAAAGTATGAATCAAAATGCTAAAACAGAAGTGGTACCCTGCTATCACTTGGCAACGGGTAATCTGGCCCATGTTCTCCATCATTCTGAATGACTTTCTTATCTTGTGGTTGGTCACACCACTACTTAAGATCATCATGTAGTTTCTGGAAAGAAGATGGATGCAGACCTATTTTGCACAAGTGAGTAGACATCAAGAGAGCATGAAAACCAAAAGCTGTGTCATGCTACCACATCATCTTAAAATTAATGCTATGATCCTTATGATTTTATACCGGTAGACAGTGGTAAATTCTCAAAATCTTTAAAGTTTATCATTAAGTCTTGGAGCACTGTCACTGGGTGTGCCAGACAATCTTTGGTTTCTTCTCATTCTGTGAAGCAGGCAAAGCAGGAAGTCTTTATGGAAACCATTCTGCTAAAAGAAAAAAAAATCCAGATTATTTTCATCATGTTTGTATGAAATCAGGCAAAAATTCCTTAAGATCCTTTTCAATATAAGTATTCACAGCAAAATATCACTGTTATCCTTCAATGTTTTGGTGATGAACTTGCATCTTATGTTTGAGACTTGGTATGCATATGTGGTGTCATCTAAAAGGATCCATCAGTTTGTGGACTTAAATGATTTGATGTACAAAATCACATGCTCATGTAACTGGTCTTTTTTTCTGCACCTTTATCCCTGCTACAAATTTTGAAGACTAAATTGTTTCTTCTGCCTAACACACATAGTTGTCATATCTCTGATACTACAAAGCTGGAATCATTTATTCTGCAAAAGGTTTTTCAGATAACTAATTATAACATCAAGTGGGGTGGTGCTCAAAATAGAATGAATGAGAAATAATGAGGAAAATGAATCCAGTAATTATTTAAAGTAGTGGGTGTTAGCTTCTCCTCTGATCCTATGGTGGCAGTTGCCATGAGTATCTTCAAAGTAACAATACGCATCCAGACATTGAGGACATTTTTATTCTCCTATTCACGTTTTACTGCATTACAAAAATCCAGTAGATTTGGTCTGTTTTTCAATTATACTAGCCTCTTATGAGTAGTGTAGAGCTCTCTGTACTGTTGTACTGGTCAACAAAAGACAATGATTAAATTCTAAAAAAGCATTAGATGAAACTGCTACTACAATGGGCATCGGTAATCAGAGGCATAATCACTTTCTGCTGGGAATCTGTAGCTGTAAAATGAACAGAAATACATGTTCAGCTTTGAAGTCCATTTTCATGCGAGGATCAAATAGCTTTGTCAGATTTATTCCTCAGAGTTTTGAAGTGTAAATGTAAATCCATTCAATGACAAGAAATTGTTTACTGTATCTCTATGGAGTGGGCATGTGTTTGGAAAAAGTATGCTTAACAAAATTATTTCTGATGATTACAACTAGAATTTTGGGTGTGCACCTTTTTAATATGAAGAAAAGGGCACAAAGATGATTGCTTTGCAGTTATTTGGTAGGATGGCATTGCACTGTTGCTCCCAGGATTTCCAGTGCAGCAGTATGTATTTGATTTGTTGACTTCATTGGAAGATAGAGTGTGCCTTTATAAGTTCAGGTCCCAGCACCCTGTGGATTATTGCACTGTGGACTCCTACAACTTTCTCAGCTCCCTAGCTTGAATGAAGGGCGTGTATTTCCAGCATAGTCCTTCATATGCAGTATATGTAAGTAGCTTTCATGAAGCCAGAACAGGAGACAAAGCCATGGTGGTGAAACAGAACTATTAGAAAGTTGCAGTGGACACTTGTTACTTGAAGTCAATGGAAAAAAACTGGGTTTGGTGAATTTATGTTTGTTTTCTTTTCCCCTTAAATTGCCAAATATTCATGTTTGCATTTTCAAAATGTGACATGTTTCTTGGTTTGGAATATTTTCTCATTTTAAGAATAAAATTTCAGCAATAAAAAGGCTGTTAAAACATTTTTGAAGTAAAGGTACTTCAGTTTATGCTAGCCAATATTTCATAATATTTTATCTGTGAAAACAATAATTTGGAATTTTTTAATGCTTAAAATGGGAAATTATTTTCTGATTCATGAAGTGGTTTTGTCAAGAGGACAGTCACAGTGTCGGGTAACATTTTTTATGTCTGTGTCTAGTGACAAAATGTAGGCACATAAGATGTTTTAATGTGAAAACAAATTGAAAATGAATTTACAGTGGAGATGGAGAATGCTTGGTGGTGGAGTGGGTATACCAATATGGAGTTTAGGCACATAAATTGCAACTGTTCTTGACGTCTTATTTATGTTATATCCCTCCATATCAAAGAGATATCATATACCTCCTTAAGGATTAAAAAAGAATTTCCCACTCAACCATCTTAATAAAAATCCCCTCCTCCCCATTATGAACAGATAAAAACACTGGACTTGCTTGCAGGTGTTTCCATGAAAGGGTTACTGTGTTACGCGTTCTGAATAAAATGATCATGAAAATGACTGTGTAGCATGGAAGGGAATAGTAAAACGCTGTTAACTTCTTACCAAATAAACTCTGTTGCAAACAATTATAGAGCAGGCAAATGTTCATAGATTTGTTTTCAGTTGCTGTTTTTTTTTTACATTGTTGTCCTGAACAGCAATGGAGCAGAATGGCCAATTTGCAGGATATCACTTGCTGAACTGAGGAGTGTAATTTCAGTGGAAGCTTTTGCAATATGCTTTTGAATCTAGATATTCAACAAACGATGACTCTGCTAATGATAAAGCAAAGTAAGTACTTTGCCCTCTTACATTTACTATTAATCCTCACTGTTGTGCAATCAAAACATTTTTAGTCAATTTTAGACTCTTGTTTCAACCAGGCAAAGACGTAATCCTGAATTTATTCAAACCATCGTTGCCTAACAAAAATCAACATGAAAACTTTAAAAATAATGAGTTCAAAAAGAATTCCAATTGCTTTCATTCCATGTTTTCAAATGATAAAAACTAACTGCGATGGGAGTTCTAGATACTAATGTAATATAAATAGAAAGATGGACTAGATAAAACCAGCTGAACACTAGTCTGTCCTCAAGACCTAACAGGGAAGTAATAACATGCTTTTGAATGTGTAGCAATGACTTTTGGCAGATATGCCTTATACAATTCCATAACACAGAAAACCATTGAACTTGATTGACTATTTAATCCATTTCTGAAAGAGCATCACTAAGGGGATGCTTATAGTATTAATAGTATTTCTTTTAGGCAGAATGACGCAGTGTTGTCAAAATACTAGTTCTTGCAATGTTGATCACTAGATAGCCTACTCTGCCTAGCTGCACTAGGTATTTTAAAAGTAAAAGCATATGGTAGACCTAGACTGCAGTTTTGCCTTTATTACGTCTGAATTCCCTTTGGTGTTAGTTCAGTCACTTAAATAAAACAACAAAAACATGATTTTACTCTGCTGTGGTTCTTCACTTCCTGAGATTGATATAACTAATTACACTGAAGTCTTATATAAACAACACACGTTAAAACATGTTTGCACATGATCTGTATCTCACCTGAGAAACTATCTTTTTTTAAACAATATATGGCAAAGAAAGACTTACAAAGGGAAGTAGGGATATAGTCAATATATAATGCAAGGTACATTTCGTGTGCCCAAATTCAGTATTGGTTTACCCATACCAGACTGATAAAGTGTCTTGGACATGCTAAAATGCATTTGCAATTCTTTTCCATGTTATAATGTTGGCTCAATCCAACAGATTTTTCTGACCTTTCATACTGGAATTGTGTTGAATTATAGTATCATGCAATTGGCTGAGTTGGAAGGGACCTTTAAAAGTCATCTATTCTAAGTACCCTGTAATGAACAGGAACATCTACAGCTAGGTCAGGTTGAAGCACACAAGCAGAAATCTTGAGATGTTGGAGTAGAAGATCCTTCTCTACAGAGATGTGAATTTATTTCTCTTAGAGATATGCAAATTTGGAAGAGCTTCACCACATTGAATTTCTCCACTTTGCATCTTTTCTAGCAAACAAATATGATCCTAGGCATGGGCCAGCCTGCAGATACTTCAGGAATCTTATCAAAATGCTTTTCAATAGTGAATGGCCTAATTCCTTGCGAGGACTATGAAGCATGGAACATGCCTTTGAAGGACTCAGAATGTGAGAAATCCATTCACTTATTCTCATTCCCAGACTAGTCGCAGATTGGATCCTCTATGTTTGAGGCCTTATAATATCTATGTTATTCTCCATAATTCATTTAGGTTACTTACTATACATCTAAAGCCTTAAAGTTAGGATCTTGGAAAGTAAGAACTGCATTTTGCCTTGTAAAGAGAGAAAGAAGGGCCTGGTACTATGAGTGCTGACTAGAGGGAACTGTGACAGATCAGATTAATCTGCTTGAATTCCAAAGAGAAGTGTGGTTAAGATGTGCTCTTTGTATTTTTCACTGAATTAGAGTGCAAGAACTTGTGGGCTGGGATAAAAATTTGCTAGATAAAACAAAAGCTGTGTGAGTAAGCAAAGCAATGCCGGGAATTCATCCACTGTTTCTCATTGGCAGCCACATCCAGGAAAGTGGGGCTTATAATATGTAATGATTTTTTGGAAAGACAAATGCCATCACTCTGAATGTCCTGTCCTTCCTCCATCTTTCCCCCAAATTTCATTGCTGATCACCATATCATATGCTACAGAACATCCCTTTAAGTCTCTCTGGGTCAGCTGTCCTGGTTGTGTGCACTCACAGCGCTTTCTGCCCCACTCCAGATCCTTGCTATCAGAGCAACAAGAGGATCTGAATCGTCCTTGGTTCTGTGTAAGTACTGCTATGAAGCAGATGAAACATCAGTGCTATATCACCACTGTTTTCATGAAAAAATGTAAAATAAAACACCACATAAGCCTCTGCAAAGAAAATAAACTCCATCTTATCCAAAACCATGACAGACATAAACTTGAAAACTGAGATAAATAGTGCATTGTAATGGCCTTTCAATCACTGATCAAGACTGGCTTGTCTAGAAGAAATATATTTCAGAATGTTGTTGTAGTCTGTAACATGATATGTGCACAGAAAGAGCGTAAATTAAAAGCATGTGGAAAATCTTAACTCTGAATATGTAGTATTTTGAATGACCTTGTGAAGACGCTTTGAGGTGATGCTACTTTATAAACAATATCAGCATCCTTGTAACCTAATTGTCATCTACATTTGCTTCAAAGAAGGGATTTGAGTATTACAGAAGCAAAAATATAAATTTGTTATTCATTTTGTATGATTTAAAAGTCATGTTTCATTTATTCATCCCATTGCTCTGGCATGTTGCTAAGATTTTTTTAAAGACTCAGTGCTATGTGACACTGTCAGTTTTGTCAGTACCCAAGACAAATTGTTCTTTTCTGATCTGCTTGTATCCTTTCATATTAGTTTAGTGGTGTTACATATCTTAGGAACAGCCGCTGATCAAAAATGTCACAAGACACATTCACATGGTGCCCGGGATTAATGAAGTTACTTCCCTAAATAACAGCCATGTGTAATTGATTATTTATATATTTCTTATTTTTCTTTTTCCTTTTTTTCACCTGAGAGGTGACAGCTAAGTGCAGAAAAGGAATGTGAGTCCTTCCAGGAACCTGTCTAACAGGGAGTGATGGGATTCCTCAGCGCCATCAGTGAGGCTGGCACCTCATCAGTTAGTTCATAATTCAGACTTCTTTGATAATGCTAAACACTTCTCTAGTAGCTTTAGTGATACCTTCTTCTATTTCAGGTTAGCTAGGAGAGACCATCTATCCAGTCAGGAAATGAGAGGGCCATTTAGAAAATAGCAATGCAATATAACTGAACAAAATGCTCTTTTTCCCAGGCTCAATGCAGTACTGGTACGGAGTCCTGCAGTGTCTTTCTGATTGGCTACTACAGGGAAATTACACCTGTACATGGTTACATTACCTTCTTGTAGCATATCAGATCTGTTTCTAGGTCTGGTCTTACATTCCTACTGGCCTTCAATGGTCTAGAATACCTGCAGGTCTGGGATAAAGATGCAGCTGAACAACTTCACTGCTCTGGTGCAGTGGGTCATTTACACTAAACTCTGGTGAGCTATGAAAATCATCTCAAACATCACCATACTCTGCTCCAAATGCAGAAGCAACAACTGTCTTTGATTTGCCTTCTCAGCTGTATGGATTCTTCTGTCTGTGTATACCTGTATGACCAAAAGAGACAGAGAAAAAATATGTCTACATTGCACACACTTCTGATCTCCATATGAGGACAACAGGGCTGGGTGGTACCTATTTTTTTCATAAACCTCCAAAATTTTACAAAGTGGCTTTTGTGCTTCAGTCTGCATGCAGGCCTTTGAGCAGATTCCTTAATGCATTCAGCAGAATGACTGCCAAAATATGAAGAAACAGAAGCTCTCTATTTAATTTTCGTAGCATCTCTTTATCTGTACAGACTCCTAGAAGATAATATTAACTTTAAGCAGTGACACCAAACATTTTTCTGCCTTTAGGATGTTTCTTCGTGATTCACTGCTCTTAGTCTCCGTAGCAGCTCAGATAACACAAGTCTTGTGTTTTGCCCTTCCTATTCTTGTATAATATCAACGTATCTATCTATTCCTACCCTAAAGATTTTGAAAGGACCTTCTGTATCTTCCCTTCCAATATTTGGAACTGGAATCTGAAATGTAAGCATGTATGTCTTTAGTATACAAGACATGAAATGTATGAAGGTTGGGATGACCCAGATGATTAGCAGAATATGAAGCATGTGTCCCTGATGGATGGTTATGATATTAATGTTCAGTCAGGCTGCATCCATTCCAGCAAATTTCCCCAGTGCAGGGAGCGAGGTCTCTCAGTGATCCACCACCTTCCCCCTGAAGTTCTGCATCCTCTTATACTGCTTCCGTTTCTGTTAATATCCACGTTGGTGCCCTCCTGCGGGGATGTTTTCCCTGGTTTTCAGCTGGATTATGAGATAGAGACGTGTTGAATAGGACTTCATCCTTTGTCTGCAAGAGTTTGACTGAAAATGCTGAAATAAAAAGAGATGCAGAACACAGCACTATCCTCAAATACACACATCCATAAATAAATACACTTTGAAAAGAAACTGTGGCTCTAATTTTATGATCCTTAACTTACAACTCAAAAGAAGATGACAAGTTTGAAGCAATTTGGAGGAAGGTACATTTCATCTGATACAGCTACATTTTTTTTTTGTGAAATTGTGAACAAAATTCCCAGAAACTACTTTTATCTTAATAAAAGTGGCTATTGTTGACAAGTGGAGCATGTGGTGGAATGAGATTGTTGTCAGTGCAAATGGTGGTTACTGGAGTAGAGCTGTCACTGAGATAAAAATGAGGTGGAAAGGCTTCAGTTGGTGAAAAATGACATTGGTTCAATTGGTTCATTTCAGTGGAAGGGTTGTAGTGGTAGTCCCTAGCTGTCAGTACACACTATTCAGTAGAGTGTGATATAAGATATACTTTTTGTTTGTTGAATATTCTGTTAAGGGTATGGATATTAGCATTAAACTTTTATCCTTCCAGCATTACTAGAGCGTTACTTATTGGACAGTGAAAATAGAGTCTGCAAGTGCTTTAGTTTCTTTGGAATTAGAAATATGAGACATCACTGGAATCCAAGTAATTATTAATGTAGAGATGAAAGGAGTGTGGCACCTTAGAAAACCTTTCAGGCTTATTCTGAATTAGAAGACGGTGGTATTCTGCATTGTGTTCTCCATATAACGCATTTCTGAGTAAGATATTTCTAATTGGACATAACTGGAAGTAAACATCTATACTGCAGCTTGGTGTTCAGTACTGACTGTAGAAGAACACAGATGGTCAGTGAAGGCTGAACTTATAAACAGCTGCTCTCTGCCTCAGCTCTGTCCTCCAGGTGCCTGAAAGTTGTGGATGACTTCACTGTCTAGTGGAGGTAGAAGATAGGCTACAGTGCCTGTTCTTTGAAGGCTGTAATTTTTTTTGCCTGCTTATGTTGGCCTCCAAATAGATCAAAACTCTGTGGGCTTCAAAGAGTAAGATACTGAGAGACACAAAATCTTTACAATTATTTGTTCAGGAATCAGAAATGTGAGGCCAATCTTATGTTTAGATAATGCCTAAATGCTTTTCCATGTTCAGGTACCTTTAAAAAAACCCTTCTCAGAGTGATTGCTTACAGCTTTGGGAAATGAGCTGCGGCAGATCTTTGTTGCAGCATTCTCCAGATGCATTATATTCTGTAATCCTTCTGTATAAATGTGACAGTTTCATTGGAAGAGGGGCAAGTGGAAATTGATAGGAGATGAGATAATTACTACCTTTCTAGGTTTCAGCTTCTGACTTAAGAAAGTTCAAGGGCTGACAGAAACAGTGATTTCAAAGAAAAAAAACCAACAAAAACAAAGAATGTATAGAATACAGGTTTTATCATAGTTGCTGGGGATATTTTCTTATGTTGAACTTTTACTTGCTGGTTTTGATTGAAGGAATTCACTGCAAACTATAAGTGGATAAGTGGTTTCTAAAAAGCTTCTGGGGTTGGTAAGATCGAGATGCACAAAAAATATGCATTGAATATGAGATTTTTTTTCCCCAAATGCCATTCACTGAAATATCACAGCCACTTTACTGCTGCAGGCTATTCACCAGCAGAACTGTTGGTTACGATTGATTTGCTGTTAGACAATCTATCTCTCCAGTAGTACAAACAGAGATCCAAAGAGTAAAATGCTGGTCTGTCAAATACAGAAAATTAATTAAATAACTAGAGGGAGAGCTATTTTCTTTTACAAAAAGAAAAGGATAAAGTGAAAAGACCAAAACAGTCAACCTATGATGATGCTCATTTTGAATGAGATCCTGAGGTAGATGCCCAGGTGTAGGACAAGACTGCTCCCCTGAAAGTGAATTGCACTGTACAAGCAAAACATAGAAGCAGGTGCGGGGGGTGGCTAAGGGTAATTGCAGTGGTGAGAGGAATCTATATATATATAATCTACGATATGGCATAGTATGCTAAGACATTCATCTCACTCATAAATGCCACTGACACCAGCTAGAATTCTTCCAAGAGCAGGAGAAAAATTCTAGGCTTATACTTGGCAGTGTTTCCATGTACATTTATTTACTTTGGTATTGAAAAATAAAAATAAAATGACAGTTAAACACCATAGTTCTAATAGATCACCGTTCCCCAGAGAATTAAAAAAAGATAGTTAAAAAGAATGAAGAATGAGTATAGAATTATCTAAGAGTCTCATCTGTATTGTGGTAACTTCTCTCCTAGAGAGAGAAGGAATGTCACAAAATGTGCAAAACATTCCTCTACGTGCCCTGTTTCATGCATACCAACTAGTCATTTGGAGCAGGTGTTCATGCTGAAGTAGAAAACACACAGTATTTCAGGCATAATCAGAGCTTATAGGACACCTATGAAAGAACACATGCTTTCAGGCACATAAGGGATTCTTCCTTATCTGTGTTTTTGTGACCCTAACTAAACACACTGTAGTGTGTTTAGAAGTAGAATATGTCAACAAAGGATAAAATGGCTGTGCTGACCGATTTACTGGCTGCAGCTATTTGTATCATTGAGATGTTACCACACCTCCATGTTCTCACAGTGTTTCTCAAGCAAAGGAAACCAAAATTACTTTACATGCTCTTCTCAACTGTATGGGGAGAGACCACTCTGTTCACTGGTTTGCAAACCCACCAGCAAAGATCTATTCCATGGAAGGAGGTTGGAAACTATGTAGTAAAGCAAAGTGTCCAGACAGTGTATATTTTCAATCAATCAGAATTGTTGTTTTTCAGTCTTTTATCTTAAAAGGTGCAGTTATCTATGCAATGCAGTTGGGGTGCAATTGTTGCATGTGTGCCAGAGCATAGGCTAAGATGATGAGAGCAACAAGTGTGGTGAAATAAGAGAAACTTCATGCTGGTATGTTGTGATAGATTGGGTAGTTATCCTCAAGTAATGTCTGGCTTGAAAACACCTGATAATGCTGTCTTTCAGGCTGAGATAGATCTCTTTGCTGTTTTTATATTCCAAGGACCATACAGTTTTTCTGAAATGCTGATTGATTAGTTCAGAAATAAAAGTGCAATTTTTATACTACTTTTTTCAGTCTTACTGTTAAGCTCTGGGTAAACTGTTAACATGATTCTCTGCCATTGCATAGTTCTTGTCTTAAACATTTTCCGATCAAAATCCAATTATAATTCATATTTGTTTCCACCAAAGATCATGTTTCTCTGTCACTCTCTGAAGCTTTATCTGCACTTCATTCATTTCCATTTCAGGCACAACTGAAGACCATGGAAATATTACTTGACGTGGAAAAAAGAAGTAGAAAATAACTGAATACTAATTTCTGGTTCAGATCTCTTACCTACTATAACTTCCCAGATGTTTTTTCTGCATTTTCATTCTGGAACTCTTATTTATGTTATAAAACAATTTAATTAAATAGTTAATATAACTTCACTTAGTAGACAGCCAGAAATGAGGTTGAAAGGATGTCTTGTTATCACAGCTGAGCCCAAACTGTAGCAGTGCCGCATTCCTCTCTCCACCACAGGATCTGCTGTGATCTAAGCCTCAGCCCCCCACCCCGCTTCTACCTGTGTCTTTCTGCATTCCTAAAGAAGGCATCAGTTCTCTTTCTGTATTCAGAAGCATCCTACATCCCTGGCCCAGGCTGCTACTGTGATCAATGTCTGTCCACTAAATGGCACATGAGGGGAACCTCCCTGTTCCCTCTTCAGTCTTGTTAAAAAAGCAGTGATGTGGATTGATTATTAGAGATTATTAGAGAGAGAGCTCTCATTCTCTCCCAGCCCCCCCCTCCCTCCCCCCCTTTTTTTTATTGTAAAGAGGAGCCATCTACAAGTTTTCTCGGCCAATTCCCTGAAGTGCTGATAGATGCTTGTCACAAATGAGACCAAACACTCTTGAGCAGGTAAGGCAATAAAAATACAGGCAATGTTTTTCTGCCACAAGTAAAGCAGAGAAAAAGGCCACCGTGCACCAGGGAGAAAGATGAAAGCCATGCCACCTATTAATGGGGATTAGAGTGTATTATAGCATGCATTTCCATCATAACTTGAAAAAAACACCATAAGAAGAAGTGTGGAAATATTTTTTAATACTGTAGTTTCCTGTTAATATTGCTGTTTTCACACATTCATTAGATGTATTATTATTACCCATAATGTGCTTTATGGATGTTAATTTAATGCTTTTTTGTCTTCACAGTTGCTTTGATGTTTTCACAGACCTGCAGATGTGCCACACATTAAAATCCCAAACTCAGGACAGCCCAGAATTAATTAGGAAGACAGGTTGAAAAGCACTGATACTGTTTTAACTGTATTCATATCCTTTCATGCTAATTGCAGGAGTTTTGATACTGTTAAGAGACTTTACATCTGGTTATGAAAGGTCAGAGACAATTGTACACACTGTTGTCTGTTCTGGGATTAGGTGGAAACACGTGTGGCCTTCAGCATACAGCAGTGCAGCCTGGATGCTCACAGGGGTGCAAAGCTTCTGTTGCTTTGCATCTCTTGAGTGGTATCCCTGCTGTCACTGCACCCTTGCTGCTCTATTTGGCTGCCACTTATTTGAGGCCACAGATTCAGATATATATACAGATATATATATATATACAGATATAAGGGTTTTAAAAGTAGCTGTATGATCTTAATGCAGGTACACAGGCAGTTTGGTTGATCTCTTAGAAACAAATGTAAAAGAAGTTGGCTGAAACTCAGTAATGCGTAATCTAAATAATTACAGATATACTTGAGATTGCCCTGTAAAGGTTTTCTGTTCATGCTGCACAGAACTGTATTGCGCATTGTAACTCATGTAAAAGCTGCCTGTACCTTTTAACCACAGGTTCTCCAGCTGGGAAATATACATTCCAGATTGAGTGTGCATAAATCATTTGTAAATGGTTATTACACTATCATTGCTGTCTGCACTGACTGTCTTTTTCTCTGAAAATGCTTCCAGTATTATGACTCCTGCCTGCTATTGCACTGCATACATTCTGTGCCAGCTAGGGTTGTAGGATTTGCAATTGTATGTTTCTGCACAAAAATTGCAAATGTGAAATGTTGTTTTTCCAAAAACACAAATACAGACGTAACACAAACATTTATGTAGTTTCTCAGTGTTCCTGTAAAGAAAAACTTCTCCTCAAACAAACAATGATTTTTTTTCTTAAGTTGTTTTAATGTGTTATTCAGCTGCTGTTTGCAATGTGTGGTTCTTTCATGGAGGCAAACTATTGTGCAGAAACTCATATTCTCTAGTGATAAACAGCTGGAGAGCACAAGCGTTCTTGGGAGAAATACTTAATCCCATTTTATGCCCATTTGCTGTTTAAATTTCACTTTGCAGACTCAAAAACCCCACAGAGCAAGTACTTTCAGAATTAACTCTCCTTTCAGGGAGTTTAATGTAATAGTACTTAAGTAGGCTTTTACAGGCTGAATTGGCTGTTTCAATTTTATGTTTGGCTTCGGCATCCACACGACCGTCTCTCCAGCCTGAAAAGCTCAAATTCCCCACCAGTCACAATCCCTTTGTAACCTATCCCCACAGCAGAGCTCAGCAGCCTTTGGCAGCCAGTTGGATTTTCCCCCTCTGCCAGCTACTCTTTGCAAATCCTTTAAATCAGACCTCTTCCTAGGAGGTCAGAATGAAGTCTGAGGTTTCTTTACAAATTTCATCCAAAAAGGCAAAGCTAAGTGACCTACCCAGCATATTCTGTAAGATATCTACTGACAGGCTAGTTACATGGCTTCTGTGTCTTACCTGTTCCCAGACACTTGTTGCTTCTCCTACCTATTTTCCTGAAATTCCTGAAGGAATACTGCTCCCAGCACTTTTACTTTTGAGGGCATCAGGCTTTGGTTTACTACAGATTGACTGCAGTCTGTTTGCTATTGAGGAAAGAGAATATTTTAGAAGCAGGAAACTTGCTCCACCTGCACAGTACCACTTGATTTTATACTCTGCTACCAGACTGTAGATGTAAAACTACCAATACTACCTAACAACTGCTAAAGTGGTCAGAAGCTAGAAGCCATTCTTCTCAGGAATCTCTGGTGAAGGTCATCACAACAAAGCTATCTTGTATATATTCCTTATCCAGTTTTATGACTTCTTAATTTCTTCCCTGTGCACTGTTCTACCTGCCGACTAGGAATACTCTCCTATCTGCTTTCCCAAAACCCTTCTAGCAGGCTGTGTCTGTAGCCTAGGGATTAAGACTTTTTGGAAATAAATGAGTGCTACAAATGTTCAGTTGCTAAGACTTCAGTGCACCTGTATCTTGGGACTCCTGCTGGTGATGCTGTCACATAAAAGGATGCCACCACCTGTTCTGTCAGCAATCTTGTACTGAGCATATGTCTGACTTCTTTTGTAATGACTTTAAGCAAGACAGAAACCATTTGGTCTACATAATTACCAGGTGAGTGCTGTAATTCAAATTCACCTCATTGAAAGACTGTCAAATAACTGTTTTAGAATGCAAAATCATTCAGGTTAAACCTTGGACAAATTTGGCATGTAATCGTTGGTTCTATATGATTAGGGACAAATGGATCTCCTTAATACCAATGAATGAATAACCAAATTCTCATGAAAAAGGTGCATTTTATTAAAAGTACATTTACTTAAATGTTTAGAGGATGTAGTGTCATTTTGGATCTGATCCACCTACAGAAAAAATTGCTCCGACTGTACAGTAGTTAGACCAGAGCAACAGTGGCTTTTTAAAGAACATGCATGGCATGAATGTCCAAAACAAAATGTGGTACTATCATACAGAGAATACCTTATGATTTTATTTCTTCTACTTCAGGTTATTTCTGATTTTCACTCTATTACATGTATTTTCAGTGCATTAGACAATCTGTAATGAGCAACAAAAATAGTTCAAGTAAGTGAAATTAAGCTTGAAATAGGTATTTCAAAAGCAAGCAGAGAGCTCCATCTGCTGCTGGCTGCGGCACCATTATGTACCTCTGTGGTAATCCTCGATGACTCCCACTGCTTTACAGAGAATGTGAAGGTGTCTTTGTTAATTAAGAATGGGAATGTTATGTGGAAAACAATAATTTTCTTTCTACCAGTCTTTTTATTTTCTTTCCCTCCCCCTATCCCCCCCCCCCCCACCCCCCCCCGTTTTTTGAATTTGCATCCTGAGAGCATTTTCAGCACTTGCATGATATTCTTGCATATTCAAATGCACATTTGCACAAGGAAAAATTTCCTACTTCATCCCGTGACATAAAACCAAAACCTATCTTGGGCTTCTCCATCTCTTCAGTGTATTTCTGTACTTTCTGTTAATGAATGTCTTCTGTAAAACACAGAGCAGACAGCTAAAGCATACAAATTTTGGTGCTCTTTATTCATTTCTCTTTGTCTTTTGATTTCTCAGTAGCTTGCTTGATAGGGACATATTGAGGTCAATGCTGTATTGTGAAGGTTTGTCAGCAGTACTATACTGAGAATCCACTGAATCTTTGAAAGTGTGCTTTTATCCTTCTCATTCTAAAAAGTACTTCACTGCTTCAAAACACTCCTTAGAAATACATGAAATTTATGTACAACAAAACAAACTGCAGATTATGCTATGCTATGAACACACCTACATGCATAGGAAAGGGGTGATCTGAAATTTAGAAACAAGTTGACAAGTTGATAAAGTGTAGATATGATCAAAAAGAACAGAAGGAACGAGAGGAATATATTCATAAAGTCTTTTCAGAGTTGGATTTAACTGTAAGTACTAACTTGAAGTAGAATTTGTGCATTAAGTACTTCTTTATTTATCAGCCATGCTATTCTTTACTCTAATTGCAATGAGTTTTCTCTATTTAAGTTTATGCTGGCCCTCAGTGTAGCATGTGTGATACAGAGTGAACAAGTCAGTACTGAGGTTTCTAGCTTCATGTGCAAACTGGCTCCCACCTGGTCCCAAGGACTGGCTGCCCCTTAGCAGCTGAGTCACACCAAACTATTTTTGGAAGGAATCCTTACACTTGTTTTGGTCCAAAATGAATCCTATTCAAAGCCCTCAGCTTTGTAAGTGGGAATGCCTGGGAGTGCCACTTTTAAAAGACTCTCCTCCTGGGAGACAAAAGACCAGCACAGAAACCATACTAATGTAGTATATAGTAATATAGTATATATGTAGTATATACTCTGCTTCAAAAGTCAGTATTTTATACGTAAGTTGGGCTTTTAAAATCTTCACTTTGTATAATGCATTACAGGGAACACATTAAACTATACGTCAATACCCAGTAGTCTTTTGCATTAAGTTTTGTTGGTAATCATCTTGAGGTGACACATAGGAATATAAGTCTCACTACAGTTGGACACCAACAAATTTGTCCCTGAGCTCAGGCAGCTCAGCCTGCCTTAAAGCACAGTGCAAACATTTTCATCTAGGAGCTTGTCGTAGCAATATATACCTCCTGACATTGAGCACTGGATTATGACAGATCCTGAGGACAAGTGTCTTTATTTACTTGTTTTTCTTGATGCTTCATATATTACTTGTACTGGCAGTGGGATAGAATCCAGTAAATAAGAAATATGGATCTAAAATATGCAACGATACCAACATTGTTAGTTGTCTGCCTCTGTGATGACATGTACTAATTGTAAAAAATGAACAACAGTATGTGAATGAAGTTCACTAAAAGTAGGCAGTTCTACCAGGATGGTAAAAATGTGTGACTTTGCATAGCAATGTACTATACAGCTAGTTAAAAAACACAAACACGCAAACCAAAAAGCAACAACCAGAAGGCAATGATTACAGCTGCAAAAAGATCCTGCAAACAGCAGAAATAGGGAGAAAACTGGTTCCATTTATTTTGGTAATGGAATCATGTAGGAAAAAGAACAACAGTTTGAACAGAGTGTGAGGGAGAGAAGGTGGCTGTTGAGTTTGCCTGCCCTTGGCACTGACCTACAGGCTGCATATTCTCTCGTTTCCTATCTTCCCACTTTTAATCTTCTCAGTTCTTCTCATTCTCAAGGGATAAACCTTGCCCTCCCCAGGACGAAGGGAAGGGTTGAAGGGTCAGCAACTGGTAGCAGAGAAGGAAATGGTTCCCCGTGGACAGATGGAGGCATGTGGCTGTGCTGGTGTGTTCAATGGAATGGGAAAAGGCAGGGAGCAACTGCCACTTGGCCATGGCAGCTACAAGAGCAGTCACAGCTTTGCAAAAGGAACAGAGCGTGGCCCTGTAGCAACACCCAGCAGATGCCTTCACCACTGCCCATCCCAGCTCCTGCTCTTTCCTGGGCCACCCCAGCCCAGGGTACAAGGGCTTGATGGAAAAGGTCTGCAGACCATCAGTTTAATGCATCTGTTTTGAATGGTCTAATTGGTGGAACTGCTTTTAATTCATCATGATAGCATCTCCTGAGATCTTTAAAAAAAAATAAGTAGTTCACTGCTGTGTAAGTTAAGAGCTGGTACTATATTGAGATCATTATGAAGAAGGCTGAGATGGACATCAGTGTTCTAGGAAGCAAACAGTTTTCAACCAGAACCACTCTGATTTCCTGTTACCTGTCACTTCTTAGAGGATCTTGTTAGGTCACTGCTCCTGTGCTGGACTGTGACATTTCCAACTGCATAAACACTGCTTCTGACAGGTGCCAAATTTTGTGTCTGGCCCAAGAAGCCTGATTGTCTGAGTCATGCTAACCTCTGATTGCTTTGAGTTCAGTCTTTATTGTGTCTAGTGGTTAAACGAGGTCTTACAATTAGTACCCTTTGACTTCCTATTAATGTATCCCCATTACCTGCTGCTGATCTCTGTAGTCTGTTGGCAGAGTGACTATTGGCTAGAGCCAGAAAGGGACCTCCAGTGTTTTGACAAAAAAAATAATGGCACAACCCTTGCATGACCGTGCTATTTAACTCTACAAAGAGTAAGGGTAAACTCACTTCCTGAGGCTTCCAGAATGGCAAGGTTCAGAACCCTCAGTGCTAGAGAGAGGTTGGGTATCTCACTGCATCAGGCTGTGTACAACCTTACACTGTGCCCTGCTGCCCCTAAAACCAAAGTGGCAGACTGTCATTATAGTGCCCCTTTCTGAGACAGTATATTTGCCTTGGCAGCAATAAGGTGCCCTCATTAATTAAGAAAACATAAAATAATAGGAAAAACTCTGGATAGATATTCTTCATAATTATTTCTATTATTAGAAGGGTTGTATGCCTTTTTTTTCTGCCATCCTTAATTGCTTTCCTATTGATTCTTTTGATTCCAAAAGGAATGTTACATACAAATCCATACCTTTTCCTTCTATCCTTCACTGTAATTCATGTCAGCTTACATTTTATATGAATAACACACAAGCATAATGATATACCCTCTAGTAAAATGCACACACAAAGCTTTCCAGCACGAGATGTAATCATTTATTAATTCCGATTCTAAGCAGTGATTCTATCCTATAGGCTTCATTAAGCTCCATGACAGCTTTAGGAAGAAAAAAATCCCTCTCAATTTCATATGACACAGAGTGTTCTACAGTTACAAAATTTATACTATGGTTAGAAGAGAAGATGCAGTAACAGAGAATGTTCCGGATCTCAAGTTTGTCTTAAAAACAGAATAATGTGACTGCACTTATGAGTCAACTTGTAACTTGGATGGCTGGAATGTGGCTCACTACTACTCGTATGTCCTTTTCCAATTCTTTCCCCAACGGAGAATGGAAAGAATAATTAAAAATTAATAATTAATGAATGGTGTGTTTCTTCCTACTTGGGATATTCTATGATTAATAATTTGAAGTGTATTATTAAACTGAGGTAATGTTAGATGTTGTTTTTCCCATGAAAAGTTAAAATGTAAGACACTTGCATCTGGGATGTGTGTTTTGAAACTGGGGAATGATTTCTGCAGCCTTCTTCATGAAAAGATGATATTTATTTTTGGAACACTTATGGGTGTAAAGTGTTGTTAGTATTGATGGTAATTCATGTGTACACAGTAATAAACCGAGGAATCATTTCTGATGTGGGAGAAACAAAAGCACCAATAATAGTAATCTTATAGAGTATGGCAATATGAAGGGTATGTATATCCATTGGATTTTATGCAACATTCAGGGAATGCTTTGTGTTTTGTTTGCTTGTTGATTTGTCACAATTGCAAGGAGTTTCAGGAAAAAAAATACATAGGCATGGTTTGTGAAACACACATTTTAATCGACAACCCATTTTTGCATGGCAGCTTCTTTTTTTTGTTAGGCACTAATGTTTCTTATTCTAGACAGAACATAGGATCTTCACTACTGCTTTCTACTCTACATAGTTTTGGGCCACTGTCCTTGCCTTCTTCTGCTTCCTTCATACATAATTCGTCTGCTTTGGCATCTCATGTCTAAGGGAAGCCAGCTTTATTTTCAATCTCAGCAACCTTCAGTTTTGCTCCACAGTTTTGAGTACTTTTAGCTCCTCTTTCACCTTTTTTTTTTTTTTTTTTTTTTTTTAACAAATTCTTCGTTTATGGGTCAGCAAGTTTTTGATGTCCTGAAAGAAGAACTTTATTTTATAAGGATATAGTTGTTTTCTATGAACTGGTTTCAAGGTTGAACAGACAGGACCAGCTTTGCTGCCTTTAGGATCTGTTTCACTTAACCACCTGCAGACACCTCACTGTGCTTCAGGTGCCTTACAGTATTCTGTCAGCTTCCAGTTGCTACTCTGGAAGACTGCACATATCCTCAGGGTCCTGAGGCATAAGGATGTCTCAGATAACCTCGTGCATTTTGAATGGCACCAGATGTCTAATTTTCTGCAGCTGAATAAAGCCTTAAATGTCTTCACTTTTCTTTGGGGCTGAAACTGCTATTGAAAATGTAATGTTGCTGCCCTTCTTTGTCAGTCTCCTATGAGTTGCAGAATGGACATAGCAGCAATCCTCTTATGCAAAGAGAGCTGCTGCAGAGGTCTACCTTCTGACCCTACTATTGCAAGTTACGAAGGACCCACCAAATGTTATCCAAAATCCCATTAGCACAGCTCTCAAGGTCACAGAATCACAGAATATCAAGGGTTGGAAGGGGCCTCTGGAGATAATCTAGTCACCACAGGTCTCTTCAGGATGTCCTGTAAGGAAGTTATTTTTACATCAGCAAGGGACTTTTATTTCTGTATCCCTCCAGAATAGGTAAGTTAGCCTACATTTGTTTTGAAGATGAGTGCATCTTCTGAGTGTAGCATCTTCCCTTCATGGAAGGGAAGGGCATGAGCCTAACATCGTAAAAATACTTCAAATAATAAATTCAGAGAATTACATAATTTATTCTTCTTTATATCTAGAAGACCTGAAGCTTCCTACAATCTGCTTGTAGATATCCTGAGCACAACATACTTCTTAGCTGTTAAAAAATCCCATAACCACTAGCAGGCGATGGTTGTGAAGGAGCCACTTGATCACCAGCTGACACCATGCTTAAGGCCATGTTTGTCTGCAAATGATGTTACTGATGTTATCCTTTCTTGCAGGACTGCATTTGTAGTCAGTTCTGTGGAAACCATCTGCGGATCCCTGGAGGTGCAATTACCCTGTCATGTGAATGTGCTTAGTAGTCACCACCTATCCCAGCTGATATTGCTGTCCCTATTTTACAGGTTGGAAAACCCAAACTATAGAGCAGCTAGTCATCATGATCATGTTTTATCACAGATTATGAGAAGAATAGAAAATGGATCCTTGCCACTCTTCTGTCTGCTCTCTTCTAGCTTCCAGCACAGTGCTTACAATTTCAAACACTTTTATTAACTATATTTACAACTAGCTGTGGGTCCCTGTTCCTTGCGGGACAGTTGGACTAGATGGCCTTTAAAGGTCCCTTCCACCTCTAAGGATTTTATGGTTCTGTGAATTGCTTTTATAACTTTAATGATATTTTTATAAAGTATTTCAAATTATCCTTAAGGGGAAGTTTTCTGTATACAGCCTGCCACAACTGTTACATAAATTCTAACCAGCCTATTGAAAAATTATTGTTAAGACTCTTTATTTTTATTATTGTAAAATAAAGCCCCAAAACAATAAGAATATATGTCAGTCATAGATTTGACCTCAGTAGACTAGAATTACATTTTATAAGTGACAATTATAAGTCTGTTCATTTTGTTTCCGAATTCATTTATCTAGTCTCCATCTGTATTTACTGCAGTAAATTACAGCCCTGATTTGCTGTCTAGTAGCTAATCACCTGCTTTGACTGGCTGATGTTCTTCTAGCAGGCGTTAAATGCAATTTTATCTTTAAAGTCCCATATGTTGGCTAAACACTCAATTATGTGCAGGATAATGGATTGTTCCAGAGAGACCCAGTGCTGTAATTCATTGGAGACAGTCTTTTAAGATCACAGTGCATGTAAGTACTGATTACTTTTACTTTACTCTTAATGACTAGGGTTTTTTTTTGTAATATTACAGGATTCAGCAAGAAACTGTTAGGCATAAAAGCCTTATAGTTGAAGCCATGAAAAAACTACAGATAGCAATAAAAACAGTACAATTCAAAGGTCCTCCAAAAATGTGCTTTAAGTGTTGAATCAAGATTTCTATTCCCGTAAAAACAGTCAAAATAAAACAAAATTAATTAACAAACAGCATAAAACAAGGGCAGACTCCAAAATCAGTGGCATTCAATGAAGGTAACTTAGTTTGCTGTTCTATCTTCATGCAATTCTGAGTATTTTAAGCTTTCTATATTTTATCTACCTATCTACACAAAGATTGAAAACAGATAATAAGCAATCTGATGGATTACAACTGTTTCTTGTTCTTTCCAATTGTGCTTAGTCTTTTCCACTCTAAGAAAGTGTCTCACTTGCAGATTTTGATGGTACTGTATTTTCATTGTGCAGTAAAACAAATGTGCATTTGAAAACTATGTATTGCACATGGAAAAGTACTGCATATTCAGTATCTATATACACACTCATATATTGAAGTGATTGAATGGAAACTAAACAAAGTGTTTAAACTGACCCAAATTATTTTTCTTTAAGGAAGTTCTGCTGAAATTTTTGAGACTCTAATTCAAAACTTGAAATCAGAACAAAAATTTAAAATAGAATTTCCACTGTGGAAACACAGTGTTCTACACTGTAATGAATGGTCAATTATTTGATTATTTGTGTCTGTGAAAAAAGTGTATTCAGCTTCAAAACTGTGGAAGTATTTCTGCTCCCCTCTAATTGGTTAAGGCTATTTTTCCCCCATTGCTTACTCATAGTCTTGACAGTCCCCCATTATTAGAACAGCTAATCTTTAGAATATTTTTAGAATGTTATGTAACTTAAAAGCTATTCATGCTGATCCTGACAAACAGAAGTGTGCCATTAACCTCATTCTGTGGCTGAAAATTTGAGGCACCCAGTGACCAGAAGATCATCATAAATGCTTTTGTCTCATCTTTTCACTGTTTCATAGAATCATAGAAAGGCTTGGGCTGGAAGGGATCTTCAAGATCATCTAGTTCCAGTCCCCCTGCTATAGGCAGGGACACCTCCCTCTAGACCAGGCTGCTCAAAGCCCTGTCCCTGGCCTTGAGTGCTCCCAGGGAGAGGACATTCACAACCTCACTGGGCAACCTGTTCCAGGGTCTCATGACCCTCACAGTAAAGAAATTCCTCCTAACATTTAGTCAAAATCTACCGGCTTCCAGTTTAAGGCCATTTCTCCTCATCCTGTTGGTACATGCCCTCATAAAAACTCCATCCCCCCTCCCCCCGCCCAGCTTTCCTGTAGGCCCCCTGCACTGAAAGGCTGCTATAAGGCCCCCTAGTGCTTTTTCTTCTGAAGAGAGCCTCCCTTCTTCCTTGTCATGTCATTCTTGTCTCTTTCTGAGTATAAAATAAATCCGTACATGCTTGATAAAATAAATAATCATTTCTTATATTGTAGTTTCTTCAAGCAGGAGAATCCAAAAAGTATTTACAAGGTTCCAGTGAGCAAGCTACCAGAAACTGCCTTTGCAGTGCTGTAGAGAAAAAGAACCTATAGCTACAGAAGCAAGGCAGTGGCAATGAGAAGAAAGGGATTCAGGTTATCTTGGTGTTGGGTGTGGCACAAAAAACATAATATAACAATTTATATGGAATATAAATAAGAGAGAGAAAAATTATTAAATATCTTTATTTATTTTACTGGGGTAGCTGAGAAGATCAATGTATTTGGTTGATAAATACAAAATTCAGGAAGCATTTCTTAGTAAGAAGGACCAGTAAAGTTGGCTTATAATCCAGGAAATTAAAACTGACAAGAATTAATGACTGGAGACTGAAACCGGGCAAACTACCTTCAGGAGTAACACAGAATGTCAGCTATGAGAGTAAGTAAAACTGAAGCAAACTAATAAAAAATCATTGGATTCTCCACCATCTTAATTTTTATGCAGTAGTGTCTTAAGAACTGCTCTTCAGAAAAGTAATTTACTACCTATAGTCAATTTTATTTAACTTAGAAAGCTTTAGTTATTTTTTACTCTGCTGTGTATCCTTCTGTTGTTTTTTGTTACTTATACATAATGTTATAATGAAAGGCAGAAAATGATAGTGTTGTACTGAAAAGGTTGTCAAAATACTTATGCAAGGCAAAAAAAACAAACAACCAACAACCCTATAAAAATACTGTATGGGAAGTTGTATACATCTTAAAGACTTCCTCTGAGGAATGAGATGTCTTGAAGTTAAATTTGCATCAGCAACTGCCAAAATGTTCCTTAAGTCCATGTGTTGAAGCTAAATCTCATTACAAATTTTCCATGTGCTACCAATCTACACTGATTAGAGATTAATCTGGGATAATTGAGATAACTGGTTACATTCAGAAATTCCGAAACCAAAGTGAAGGAAAAAAGGAAAATAGCACTGAAATTTATCCAAAAAGAATTATTCAAATTTAGGAACTGTGGTTGCAAATTAGTGGGCTTGAAATATGAATGGCTTGATTTTACAAGGATTTATGTTAAAGATTTTTTTGCTTCAAAGAGTACTACAAATTACAAGTCAGTCACAACAGCAGGAACTTCTCAGAATGGTTCCTAGTTGTGTTTCTATTTATTAAAATGACATATATAAATATCAGGACATGCAATACCCCTTTGACTTATATATCCTTGTATAAAGAATATAGAAGGCATTCTATTAAGGCACTCTCTAGTGACTGGATGTTGATTTTTTTTTTCCAAGAGGAAAAATCAGTGTGCATCTAGAAAGCACCAGAACGTCATGTCCTGACTTCAGCCAAGACCAGATCCTTAAGAAGAAACGTGTAAGATCAATCCTTTTATGTTCACTTCAGACTGCAAGATTTTTTAATGAAATGCCTCATTTGTACTTTTCCAGGTGAGCCCTTCTTTCAGACATTTCTCTCATTAGCTTTTAAGTCCTTTTATTCTTTTGGAATATGAACTGTCTGCGTTTGTAATGAGCGGTTCGGCCAAACTGCAGGTGTGAAAAATAAAAGGCAAAAAAATAAGATAGCTGCAACATCATGAAGAGTGCAGTCAACTCAGAAGGACACTTAGCTGCATAAGGATGTTGTGCAATATTTCAGTACCTTAAGACAATAAAATGTGCTTGTGAGATTCCTTTCCACTGTTTGATGATGTTTTATACTAGTTAATTGTGTTGTTGAGATTAAATGAACAGAGGAGGCATGTTTTCTTGGAATTACAGCAATATATATATTATTTCCTTGACATTATTTAGGATTTTTGGAGTTACATGTTAAAGCAAAATTGTGCATCAGCAGAATTAGTGCTGGAAATGTTACAGGTCTTTGTAACCACCACTATGTTATCAAGTCATGATGAAAATAAGTCAGGAAGATGGCTTCAGTAATTGGTCACAGGGACCAACATCCCAACATTTTATGTCTATAAAAAGCCTTTGTGTACAGGATACATTGCCCCAAGCTGGTATTGCTGTGTAATTTTTGCAGATTTAAATTCTTGCATTGACAGGTTTTTCTGAAGTACTGCACTTTTGATGCTAAGCACTGCAGAAACTCCTGTAGAAAAAGGCTAGGGAAAGAAACAGGCAGGCATGACAGAGAAAACTGAAGACAGCAGAGCCTAATGGAGCACAAAATGAATTTTCTCTGCCAGGGGCAGCATTTGGCAAGAAGGAAAATCTGTGACTATTTTGAGGCTATGGAGTTTGGGACCTTTAGGGCTCTGTTTTACTATCAAAAGAAGTCGCCTTCCCCAATTACACTAAATATTTCAACCAACTAGTTAACACCAAGTGACAGTAGAAATGAAGACAAAAAGCAAAATACTAATACAGAAGAAACAAAAAAGAACTCGATTGCAGCAGCCAGACTTGCAAAAAATACAACAGAAGAAAGCTTCAGAAATTTCCAGTAGCTATACCTACTGACTAAATTCTAGGAAATCTGAGGCTATAATGGGCATTCCAAATATGTACTAAGTAATTAGCAGTATGATAAGATTTAGGAAACATGAAGGATGGTTGAAGCTTTAGGTAGTACTAGAAAGAGAACTATAAAAAGTGAGGAGGAAAAGGGGAGAATAGAATGTGGAGGCGTAGAGACAGGGAGAAAAGAGGCTTGTGGCATACAGACTGTCAAGGGAACAGACTTGGAGCCTGGCAGCAGAAGGAAAGGAGGCAAAGAAGTTATAAGGAATAAAAATATAAGTAGTAAAGAACAGAAGAAAAAAAGAATGAATAAATGAGATATACATATTTACTTTTTCTTTGAAAACTGAGTTTCCATGCAGAATTGTAAGTATCATAAAAGCAAATCCTCAGTGATTTTGCATGGAAAAAAATAATATAAAGCAGTGTTGCTTTTTTACTGGTCATAGATATAATTGGCCTTAAATGCTTTGTTTTGGGTGGAGATTTGGACCTGAGAGAGCTGCTAACACCAGCTCTTCTGTTTTATCTGTAAGTAATTTTAGAAGTTATCCCATTTATCCTTTTGCTGTCTTTCAGAAACTCATTTCCTAAGGGACTAAATTCAAGTGTGTACTGACAGGCAAAGTTTTAAGGATCTGGCTACTGTTATCACTGTATTGTGACTTTAACATATGTAGGGCACAATGAATAGCACATATGAATAGTACTAATAGTAATAATAGTACTAATGTCAATGACAGTTCCCAATATCCTGATGTTTCATGAAAACACTCTCAATATAGAGCATATATAGAAATGCAAGAAAGTTTTTATAAAATTAGTTAAATCTCTTCCAAGACTACAAGTATATATTTTTGTTACTGCAATATAGCATTGCTTGGCATCATTATGAAGCCTTCATAGCTAGCTGCGAGACTTATTATGTGTTTATCATAATGTTTATTTTTTACATAACAGTATGATTCATACTGTAGTAATTACTATTTATTTATTTTCCTCCTTGGGAAAATGATAAATTAGAGACACTTTCATTTGTAAAACTGTTGTTTGCTACTGCTGTGTATTGGGGTGCTGGTGGGCTGGGCTGTGGGGAGCTGTCTGTGGCAACCTTAGGGCAGGGGCTGATGGCCCCAGGGGGTGGATGTGGGGACTTGGGCTCTGTAGAGTCAGGGAGACTGGGCAGGGACAACCACAACGGGCAGTGCCTGGAGGCACAATGTTTATGTGCAGAGTGGCAAATTTGGCCCATCTATGGAGGATTCTAGCATTTTCAGATTAGCAGCTTGCTGTTCTGGGTGGTTCATAAAGACTGACAGCAACCAGTTTCACCCTGTAGTTTAGTTGTTTTTAAATTGTTCTCTGCCCAACTGCACAAGAAGACAGTGATAGAAAGGAAAACCTAATATATTATAAACAAATAACATATATCTATAAACAAACATAAAATGTTTTTTATCCCTGGGGAAGAGATGAGCAACTCCAGTCTAATAAGATGCTATGAAACACCGGAGACAGAAGAAATAAGAAAGCACAAACAATTTTGGTATATTTAGGCTTTATACGTCCAACCATGTGCTTGTTTCATTTGTTATACGTTCACTCTGACTTCTAATTATATATCTGTTTGCCAGAAACAACCTTGCCAGAAACA
Organism: Coturnix japonica; assembly: GCF_054131305.1. Lineage (NCBI taxonomy): Eukaryota > Metazoa > Chordata > Aves > Galliformes > Phasianidae > Coturnix > Coturnix japonica. Next base: position 67,640,572 of record NC_140665.1, on the reverse strand, counting down.
ACTCTCCTTTCTCTCTTCTCCCAAGGACAGAAGCAGTAGGTACAGGGCTTGTGGCATCAGACAACGTGCCAGTTAAACTCAGCTGGCCACCGGGTGTCACTGTTTGACAGAAATCTACTTTTGTAGCCTAAAATTTCTGTATATTTCATTGGCTTATGTGCTAGAAGTTGCAGATTTTGTTCCAAATTTGTTTTCCTCATCTAGACCCTCAGAGAATGGACTTTTAAAAGAACATTTTTGTGCATGCTGATTTTGTGTTGAATGGGTTTTTGAAAATACTTTTGGGCTTGTAAAAGCAAAAGGAGGGAAAAAATGATAAAATCATGGTACATCCTGAACATTTGAGAGATACTGTAGTGCAAGAAAATGTCAGTAAGACTTATTTTCCAACACTTGTCCAACACTCCAAACTGCAGGGTACATATCCTTCCGTTCCTCTATGAAGGAAAAACAGAGTTCAATGAATTGGCAAAATATGTTCCTTCTAAGTTTTCAACTTGGAATTTAGATTTGTAATATTTTTCAGTCCAACATAAAACCAACTGAAGCTTCTGGCTAAATTTAAGGGGGGAAAAAAAAGTCAGAACTGATGAATTCACTTCACTAAACTGAAATTGGACAGAAGTGTACAACAATTCATCTTTAAAGAAAATCTTATTTCAAGAAACTTAAGCTTAAGTGCACTGGTGCCTTTGAGAAAGAACAGTTCACTTAAGAAAGTGAATACTTTGGTACAACTTCAGACTCTCTTACCTAGATAATGAAAATAGAAAACCAACTGTATTTTCTTTCCTAGTAGGTTATGTAACTGAGTGCCATTCTCCATAATGAACAACTGAGAAATATAATCAGTTAACTAAGAAAACAAAAATGGTAATAAGCCAGAAAAGGAGGATAAATTGAACCCAGGGAAATAGGAAAATGAAGACAGTACCTCAGTGATATGGACATTCTGAGTGGAGTAAAATCATTGAGTGTGATAGAGATCAAAGGATTTATTGCCTCCTGTCTAATAGAAATAGAGGGATTTATTGCCCCCAAAACCTGTGGCTTCCAGAAGAATGTACTTACCCCAGTGTCTGCTAAATGTGGATAAATTCCTTCCCTCACAAGCTCTCTAAAATGTGGAAAGATTTACTTCCTTCTGAATGGTCTGCCTCAAATAAGCAGCTACAAAGTATGCTACAGATGGTGCGTTTTCCTTCTCTTTATGGAGAAAATTTCAGAGAAGGGGCCTAAAATCAAATAAACATTTTATTCTGATTTAAAAAAAAATAAAAGCAACTTAGGGAAGAAAGTCAGAAGTTATGAATCTTAACGGGCTGTTCAGAAAGAGTTCTGAGATATTATTCAAATACAGTGTCATAAAGCAATCTACTATAATGATTCTAAAGCAAGATTACGAGATATGCAGGTATTTAATTTTATCTTGAATTTTACAATATACTGAAATAATTGCAAAAAGTAGCTGTGGTGACCTAACGGCATTAACAAGGCAAGATTCATAGGGATTTAATGCCTTCGTTGGCCTCCTCACAGCACTGGAAAATCAGGCAAACATTCAGGCACCAAAGATCTACTTCTGAACTAAAAGAAACAGCAAACATCAAGCAATAGTGCTACAGCTTCTATTACAAACACGTAAAAAAAGTTTCGTGTGACCAAAAGAAAGTCTACATTTTTCCAACTACATCATTGGGCCAATAAAAGATATTTACTCTGCCCGTAAATCTTTCCTTGCTATCATGAAAATGTTAGAATATGTTTAAAGCTTTCAGATGTTGCTGGTTGTTATGTAATAAAGAAGTTGATTATACATAAAATACTGCTTATGTGGAATAGCAGTTGGGTTCAAAGTATCTGTAACTTCAGAGACTATGAGGATAAATGAGAGCTTCACCAAAAAATAGAAGCTGAAGCTGAGCATGCCTCCAGCTAAGCAGTTGTGTCTGCTCTCTGGCTTTCCAAATCAATTCCCAGCTGCAAGTGTTATTAAAGGCCAGAAAGGTGGAAATGCCCAGCACAGGCACTTGGCCAGGATTTTTCTCCCTCTTAAACTCAAATCTTGTTACAACAATACTGAAGCTGTGGTGGTGGTGTTCACTGGAAGCAGTTCCATGCTAGGAAGCATAGCTGGCAGAATGGTTTCAGGGATGATATGCTTTGAGTGTCTGACTCAGGCCTGAGCTTGACAAATCTGCATGGCATCTCTAAGATTGTACTTACCTACTTTCTCCTCTGAGAGTTTAATAAAAAGAAACCATAAAAAGAGCTTGTACTAAAACATTAGATATTCTCTGGGACAGCGGGAAACTAAGGGAAAATGGTGCTCTAAATATCACAAACAGTGACTGCTCATAGGCAGTAAAATGGGTCAAGGAAGAGGGAAAAGGATGAAGTGAGTTTGAACTTCAGGGTAATGCATATGAAAACTATGACTGAATTTAGTAGGAGAGCAGTAGACAGGAAAGGACAAAACATTGTATGTGGCCCTTCCACATGTCAGGTAAGTGTGTCTGAGGTGGGTATCACCTTCCCAAGCATTAGCTCCTTTCTCATTTAGAAAGAAAAAGTATTTTAACTTTCAGAAGAATGCAAGGGCTGAGAAATTGATTTCCTGCTTGGCTCTAATCTGCAATATATAGGCCACTTTCACAGATACAATAACAAGTAGTGTGACACTACTTGAGTAAGTGGAGACTATCAGGTATGGACAAATATGCACAGCACTATGCTGCAGCAGCACAGGCAAACAGAAAAAAATGCATTTAACAGGGACTAGAACAGCCAAGCAGGTTTCCCTCTTAGTATGTGTGTTTGTGTGTGTGTTTGTATATATATGTATATATATACTTAAGGGAAATACACTTCCTTTGAAAAGTATTGCTGGTTTTCCTTACTAAAAAGCATCATGGTGCCTAGATCTTCCTCTTCTTTCCTTCTTCCTTGTGTGTTTGTGAAGTCTGACTTTCCTGTGAAAAGCATACATTAGATTAAAAATTATATTGAGAGGGACAAAACTGTAGGCTTCAGCAAATTAGCAAATGAATCAAAAAGATCTTCGTAGTGGTAATTTATCCTGCTAGACTTGTAGACACAGCTACAAGAGCTGTGGTTCCCACAGCTGTTAAGAACTTAGCATAGGCATTGCAGAGATACCCTGCAGTGTAAATAGAGCCAAGGAGCAGTGGGAGGGTGCTGGCTCATTTTGCTCAGGGAGGTGTATCGTCTGCAGTGAGCTTAAATCCCATTTCACTTTCATTTGCTGCCAGTCTGAACTTCTATGAACTATTCTGCATAGATAGTACCCCAAGCTACAAAGAGCACATTTTGGGTACATGATATTCCTTAGTTCTCCACGTCTTGCTGTATTCACTTTTGACAGATAAAAATGAGAGAAGTGATGCAATGAAGGAACACTCAGATAAGCAATGACTAGTGTTTCTCATCTGACTCATTTGTTCACACTTGAAGGTGGACTTGTAATATTGAAAATTCCACCATTGTCTGGAAAATTCACAAAATTCTGGAGCCTGCAGTTGTGCGTGTGGTGTGTTGGGCCCCATTGGCAGCCAAACGTGGGGGGAACAGGAAGAACAGGAGTGAGAGAGATTGTAGTGAAGATAAGGACAGGGAGATCATAGAATCATAGAGTGGTTTGGTGTGGAAGGGGCCTGAAGGTTAATCTGCTCCAACCCCCTCACACCACCAAAGTTGCTAACCACTAGACTGAGTACTAGATCATACTTCCCTCATCCAACCTGGCAATCCCCTGCCCCTGGGGATGGGGCATTCACAACCTCTCTGGGCAGCCTGTTCCAGCACCTCACCACTCTCCTAGTAAAAAATGTCCCCTTAACGTCTAATCTAAATCTTCCTTCCATTAGTTTGAAACTGTTCTCCACTTTTCCTCCCCCTTTTTCTATTTCAACTTCACTCCAGGCTCCCATAGGCTTTTGCTGTAGGTTGCACTCCATCCTTTCACAGAGGCTACAGGCGTTGTGATCATCTCAAAGTGGACCCTCCTTCCTTCTCACTCTTTTCCTTTCCTCCGAGGAATATCTACTCTGGCATATTGTTTTCTTTCTTATCCTCTTCTTGCTCGTCCTTTGGTCTTAACTTTCCTTTTGCATTTTTTACACATAAACATGTTTCCTTGAGGCACTGCCATCTTTATTACTGGGCCCATCTGTGTCCCTGGCAGCATCTGGGTGCAGACACCCAACAGATGCCACCACTATGTGCCTTGTTAAGTGTTGAGAAGGCTCCTTTAATCACACATGACTCAAATACTCAGGAAGAACATGGGGGGAATTTTAATAGGGGCTAGAAAGCAGTACCCTTACCTTGCTGTAGGAGCAGCCTTGCCCCCATGTTTCACATCATCCGTGGCTCTCAGGTTTGTATCAGTGAGATTGCATCTGATGAGATCACAGCAATGGGTGGCTTTGGCCTGTGATCTGTTAGAGAAAATAATGTCACAATCAGCCTTTTCTTTTTTTTTTTCTTTTTTTGCTTTTATTGCTTTCCTTTGATCTCTTGACAAGCTCAGTTATTTATTTTCCACAAGCACAGAGCTCCTGAAACCCATTAGGCACTTAGTAGTGACGAGATTCTCAGCTGTCTGCCTCCATTTCAGCCTGCCGCTGCTCCCTGGCAGCTCCTTGCCCAGGGCAGACCTTGGCCCTGGCTCTTGGAAGGGAACTGCTCTGCGGGCACTGGTGTTACAGGTCACAGCCGCTGCAGCCAGAGCAGGCTGCACAAAGCTGTCCCAGGGTGGCACTGAGAAAAGGACAGGAATGTTTGAAAGCAGGTGGGTCCTCTCTGTGTGCTTTTGAAAACTGCACTCTAGTCACTTGCCCTTGCATTTGCATTTCTACCTTTTGTAAGCACTAAGCATACAGCTGCTGGGTGATGGCAACACCTTGATTCAGACTTTAAATAAAAATCTAATTCGGGAAAAAATGCTTCAAAATAAGCACTTGGAGTTGACTTCAAGCTGCAATGCAGCACTAAAAAGAGCATATTAGGGAGAGATTTTCTTTTGGAAATCTACATTACACACGTATGTTTACTGTCTACACAGATTACTGCTATTGTGTTGCAGTGCTTACATTTATACATATACATACAGACACTTAGATGTTTCTAACCAGAGCAATGCAGAAACTGAATTTCAATGTAGACTAGTTTTCAGCTCAAGAAGCAAAAGTGACTTCTTTAAACTAATTTTTGAGTGATAGAATATTTTAAAAAATACATTTCTCTGAGCCTTTGTGAACACACTAGAATATTTTGATGACAACTGTAGACCAAATGGCAAGGTCCTGTTACAAGGAATTCATCACAGATGTAGTCCTCAGGCCAAATTATGACCGAAAGAAGACTGAAAATAAAATGTTAAGAAACAGCTGATATGTTTTAATTTATGAAATGCAAACTGGGTATGATTGGTAGGTTCTGACATATTTTTACTTGCTAGTAGCACTGTGGGGAAATGCGGGAGCCATCAGTGAAAACTTTCAGCTCCCATCCCCCTCCCCTTTGGCAGATGTTGACCATCATTTCTCAATCAGGTCCACTTCTTGAGCCTGTCAGTGAGCTTCAAAACTTTACTCCAGATGGCTGTTGAAGTCGGGAACGATGACTGCAAGCTGCATATTAAATACATGAGTTCCTTTCACAAAGGTTGAGCCTGCAAATCTATGCAGCCTTGTTTTTCCTGGGAGGCACAAGTGAGAGGATGCAGTTAAGGCAGGGAGGAGGCAGGAGGAAGGGTAGAGGAACAGGACAGTCTCAGTAATGGCATGCTAAACCCATGAAAGTGAAAGGATTTTCATTGATTTCTGTGGGATTTCGAGCAGCTTGTTTGACTTAGTCTACTTAAGACCAGGGCAGACTTCAGGGTGTGCAGATTCCCTTTCCTCAAGTGCATCTCTCAGGCCACTCCACTCCATGGCACACAAGTCTGTATATTGCTGTGTCTATACCAGCTTATCTCTGTTCTTGGGGAGTATTTCCACCTTTTCAGAGCTCTTTAGAAAAGAGAGTATATCTTTTTTGTGCTCCTGTCAGAAAACTTTTGGCACTGAGGGAGTGGCAAGAGCATGCCCTGTATTTTCTCAGGGCTGGTGATTACAACTGCATTTGTGTTTTTGTGAGCTCCTGGTCTCTGGGGCAATGGTGTAAGCCAAGACCAGCTTTTTATCACTATCAACAGGTTTTGTCCCTTAGTAGCTGGTCAACTGAATTAGTCCCTGAGTAATACTGAATGCTGTGGATTAACAATTTCTTCCAACAATTGACTCATCCTGTGGGCCAACAAACCCACAACACCAGGGTGTTCCACATATACTGCATTCAGTGTACATGGGAAACATATGGGTCCTGAGTAACTTAAATACAGCTTCTGTGCAAGAACCATGAGAGTGCTAGAACTTCTCTACTTGATCGCTGGGAGGGATAAGATGGCCTCCTTGTTAAACTATGTCATGCTGTGATGTGTGATGTATAATTTCATTCTGGAGCTACAGTTGCGAGTGCATTATGGTCAGAATTCCCCTTCTCTGAAGGACATGATGTATGATGGGTCTTGGCCATCTCAGGACTTTACCTGATGCTTATAGATGCAAAAGGGATAACAATGTTAGCTGTAAAGTGAAGCATATAGCTATACCACTACTGCACAAGGTGAGAATTAGTTCAATTCATTTCTTGCGTAGCCTTATGACTGTAAGAACATTGTTGTCAAACCTAGTTAACTACAGTGAAATGCAGTGTTGGGACAGTGAGTCTCTGTTTACCCCAGGCACTCCCTGGGGATGCTTTCTGAATATGACAAAATTCCACTGAAACACAGAAAAGAAGTATGAATATGAAGGAAAGCTTACATGTCCAAATGCTTCTCTGCCATGGTATTCTTTTTTCTTTCTCTCTCTCTTTTTTCTCTTTTTTTTTTTTCTTTTTTTTTTTTTTCTATTTCCCCCAGCTGAATCAGTGGAATGTTATTTTTCCTGCAAACCTTTGCTTCATGAAAAATGTATGGCTTCACAACAATCAACTCACATCTGTGTTCCCTGCAGGACAGGCACAACAGTATACAGACACTTTACTGCCCCATATCTTGTATATTATTTATGTTTCTTTCTCTTATTTATAACTATTTATTGTTTGTTATGTATTTCTCCAAGTTAGAAGCTGATTCAAGGGAAAACATTAAAGGGAGACAAGAAAGAGTGACTGTTGGGTCACATTAATATTAAAGAAGTACCCTCAGGAAAACCATGTAGTTTATACAAGTATGAGATTAACTACAGCCTGTGATTGAAGATCTAGATTCTAGATTTAGATTCATTCTCTATTCAACTCAAGCATTCAGGAAGCAGAAAACTCACTATGTCTGGTATTCCTGAGTTGTTACAGATTGACTGAGTGGATCGCAGTGATCCAGGAATATTTTTGTCAAGTTGTTAAAATCTGAGTTAAAAATGGGACTGCATTTCTGCTAAGGTACGGCCTGTGATTCCTTCAGATTTATACTACTGCTCTCCTGGTAATTCTCAACAAGTTCTTTCATTCTAATGAATTCAATATTCTTTTGTATATTCTGGAGTTTGTTGAGCCTTGGCGTAATTTCTTTGTCAGAAATAACAGATAATACATCTATTTGGATCTTGCTGCTAGATCTAAGAGGATGATCTGGAGAAGGAACAGCATTCACAATGGACAAATAACATAAAATCTTTTTTATGTTGCTTGGCACTTCTGAAATTCCCCCCTCCCCAAAGCCTAAGTAGGAAGACAGAGTCACTTGCTACTGTAGAGTGTTACCTGTAGTGAGCTACTGAAAAAAAATGAAGTGAGCATCTGGTAGGGATGAACGCTCTGGTAGGGATGAAGAGGGCTGTCGGTTATCCTGCTAAGTCATTTGGGAGTGACAGCTTGCAGGCTCTCAGGCTATACAGAAGCAGGAGAAAGGAACTCAGGTCTATTAGAAACTGATAACATGTGAGTGAAGGAGAGGGGATGAAGTGCAATCTGCAGTGTTTGAGAGAAGCGAGAGTCCTAAATTTCCAGCCAGGTTGTCTTGTAGTGTCTTCTCCCTGTACCTAATTTATCGTATATCACATACAATTAGAACACATGATACCACAGATGTGCCTCAAAAGAAATACCTATCATTCCTCTCTGACGTGTTCTTATAAAAGACTAGTCCAAAACTTGGCTATCTGCCATACTCACAGCATTCAGGTTGAGGTGTTTGTGATAGGCAGGTGAATTCATTTCAGTACTGTAACAAGCTTAAGTGGGTACCCTGCTTTAGATGTAAACTGAGATTGTGTGCATTTCTGATCTCCCTCAGTTCTTAAAAGACAAAAGGCTTGCTAAGACAAAAGGCAAAAGACAAAATCCCATGTGGATTTGCTCAAAATACAAAGAGAAACACAACTAATGTAAACTAGCAACCACAACAAGGACTTGATGGCTTTAGATTCTAGCAAAAAAACCCAAAACACTTTATCCAGGCTCATGAATTAAATTCACTATGTTCAAAGTAACAATTATTTCTCATTATCTAGAAAACTAACAGTTTCAGCTACTTGCCCAGTATGTTTTTGGCATAATCTAGAATTTAACAAGCTAAAATCTCACAAAATTGGATTAACCAGCTGGCATTTGCCAGTTTAGACCTTACAGTCTAAACTCAGTTTAGACAAAGAAGTCATATGTATCGAGTCTCAATATTATCACAAAACACAAAATTCATCTTTTGTTTTCAGCATAGAATGGTACTATTTGGAGGGATAGCATTTATTTAGTTATTATAGGAAAGACGTTTTAGGCTGCAAAGATGAAAAGATCACATTTTCTCATTTTCTTGTCCAGACCAACTCTGTCCAAAAGGGACAATGCAGCAGAATCTAATGCGACAGAAATTTGTAGTTCAGAAGTTACTTATGTAGCAATAGGAACTTGGGAATAAACCAAGATTAGTGATGAACTTTGAAATATGCATTAAACCTAAATACAGACCACTAAAAAGAAAATAATAAAAAAAAGGAAACAGAAACCTTAACTTCTATGGAGCACAAAAGCACAAATTTTTGGTGATCTCACACTAGATGTGCTGGATGGCACACTGACATCTAGTGGGAAAATACTTTCCTACACGTAAGAGCATTCACTTCTCTGCACATTCACATCATATTAGAAATGTGAATGCAAAAATATCTCATGCACACAGTTCGATGTTGCTCCCAAGTACCCCATTTGCTAACTTTAAAGCTGTGAAGGAAATCTCTACACAAGATAAGCAACTCTATCGTGTGTCTTTTATTTCTTTTATTTTCTTCTTTTCTAAATACGAAGTTCTTCAGATCACTTGCAGTGCTTGTGCATGCAAACGCAGCTAATAGGGACCTCTGGCCCCGAGGCTGAGCACACAGCACCAAGCGCCAGGGTACCCAGCAGATGGAGCACTTTGCTCGTAGAATACCCTGCGAGGGGCCTGCACAAATGGTTTGACTCATGGGTTTACGCCGATGTAAATTATGCTTAGTGTTAGACTTCTGCTATTGCAAAAGTACTGGTGTGTTCTATTTTTATGTTTTTGCTAGACTCTGTATATTTGCAGTGTAATGCGATGATGCTATTTTAATGACACTGGCAAAACCAAATGTGTTGTAAAATCATGTGTTGCTTTTGTACTTTCCAGCAATATATTACTTTAATTTGTTGTCCAGCAACTGGTATCAATGTGTTCTTCTGTTCTCTTTTTTTTTTTTCTTTTTTCTTTTTTTCTTTTCTCTCCCCAAAGCATGAAATCTTGTAACATACTCGGAGCTTTAAAAGTTTGCATATTTTGTGGAACTAAACCATAACTCACTCTTTGGAAGTGAGTCTCTTGTCAGAATTCTGGAGAGGCAAAGACGTTTTGCTGGTGAGACACGTATGTTTTATTTTACTTTTTTTTCTCTTCAAATCGTGCAGATTTTAATGTGGAAATTAAAAGGCTATTCTAAAGCTTTTTATGATAGAAAATAATCCATGTGCCAGCACTGCAAGAGCCTGTGTTGTATTGCTAGATGCATGTAAATTAATGTAGAGCAAAAGGAAGCAAGAAGGGCAGAATATGGCATAGATAAAATCCGGAATAAATTCATATGAGAAAAAAATAAAGAGAAATCATGAAAGGAACATTCATACTAATTTAGTGAGGGGAATGAACAAAATTCAGAGCAATGAGTCTCTATGTAACCCAAAAAGCTTTCCATCTTTCACCCTGCCTAGTGTTCCACTACTGAGAGTCACACTTACTGTCTTTCCACAGTTCCCTAAAGTGCTATCAGCTATGATTACTGCACACAGTGGTTTGTTCTGTAACCTTGAGCCTTGTCCCTTTAACTTTCACTGGAATACAAGCCATTAGAATTGCTGAACTGCTGTCCCAGATCTAGGTACCTAACCTCTACCTCCTCTCCAAAACAAAGCAGTTTCTGAAGCGAAATTTGGATGAGTGAGTTGTAGGTGTGGAAGTTCAAAACGGGGGAAACTGAAAAAAATCCATTTTGTCTTTTCAGCTGTTGCCTATCCTTAGAGCACTGAATTTTGTTAGTGGCACATCTGTGTGTATCCAGAACTGGCCCAGACAGAAATCACCAGAACATCTCATTCAAACACATCTAATCCTAATTAAAAAATTGTTAATCAACTATTAATTAAAATCCAGGTTCATCTTCACTTTGGTTCTCAGTTTGGTTTATTTGCAGCATAAATTGCATATCTGCCCCTAGATCATGGCCCCAGGCAACGTACAACTACAGTCAGTTCTTTTTCAGGTGTTTGGAAAAGGAAATGTTGCCGCTTATTTACACAGTGCTTTTTTCGGTGTGGTGACAGAGCTCTATTAAGAGGAATGTAGAACAGTTAATTGGGCGCCTCAGTACAGAAGGGACATTCAGGTTCTGGAGCAGGTCCAAAGAAGAGCAACAAGGCTTGCGAAGGGCTTAAAGAATATGCCCTATGAGGAGCAGCTGAAAGAACTGGGGCCGTTTAATCTGGGGAAAAGGCGGCTAAGGGGAGACCTTATTGCTCTCTTCTACTATCTGAAAGGTGCTTACAGTGAGAGAGGGGTTGGTCTCTTCTCACTGTTGACAGGTGGCAGGACAAGGGGAAATGGCCTCAAGTTGCATCAGAGTAAGGTTAGGTTGGATATCAGGAAACACTTCTTTACAGAAAAGGTTGTTAAGCACTGGAATAGGGTCCCCAGGGAGGTGGCTGAGTCACTGTCCCTGGATGTGTTTAAGAGCTGTTTGGATGTGGTTCTCAGGGACATGATTTAGCAGAGGGTTGTTGAATTAGGGTAGTATGGTTAGGTTGTGGTTGGACCCGATGATCTTAAAGGTCTTTTCCAACCTGAGCAGTTCTATGATTAATCCAAATGGCGTAGCTTGGCTGTTAGGGCACCCCCTGAGCAAGTACCATGTGTCCCCTCAGGCTATGGGAAGAGCTGATTCCAGGTTCCTCTTCCTAAACAAGTGTTTGAACTTCAAGCCTGGATGATGAAATATCTGTGGAGAGATTTTTAAAACAGAAAAATACTTCTGCTTCTTCCCTTTAATGGCACCAACAAAGCCATTTCTTCAGAGACATTATATTTATTATCAATACCTCTAATAAAAACAGCAGGTTGAGCTGTATCACTAATGTCAGTACTTCTCTGTAGTTAATGCAAAGAATCTGAAAATAAAAGCTTTGCTCTCCAAGTTTCTTTTAATAAATTTGTCCAAATGTAGTCTGCTTAGAAAAATGAATTTAAAAAATCATTAAAAAAAAAAAATTTAATTTGGAAAAATTATATCTGCCCCTCATTCCATACATTGCTTAATAAACTCATCATCAGTAAATAGTTCTGATTTTGCAAATCAGATTTGCTGCTACATACCTATGTAGGTCTCTCCAATAGTATTGTCTTCTATTTATGTTGCCACTGCTAAATCACACCACTCACCACCTCACTGTGCTCCACTGTTTTGTCTTCATAAGACATTCAGGAAGTGTCAGTGAGTGTTGATTGGTGCAATTTTTTCTGCATAAAGGAATTCAATTCCACACCTTTCCTTCGTACTTGCTTCCATGTCAGATGCCATTATGTCACACTTACCCTTTGCTGCCATCTGTTGCACAGTCACAAAACGTAACAGAATATGGGCGGGAAGGTTCAACCTGTACTGGCATACCACCACCATCTGCCTCTGACTTTGTGGGACATCATTATAGAACAGGAGGCATTACTTTTGGAGTAGCCCTCAAAGTAGCCTGGGGATTAAGGCATTTTACTTGAAAGCAAATCAAACACAACATTCTAGAATAGGCATCCACCACCAGGAACTGTTGATATATTTGAGGTCAGTCAACTCAATAACACATGCAAATGCTTCTTTTTTTGTTTGGCTTTCTGCAGCTTCAGCATATGTAGGCATAAAGAGATTTTTGGAAGTTCACCACTGCTATTGAGATTACTTGTGAAAAGCTTTCAAGGGTTCAGATTTGTTGCTTTTTGTTTGTGGTGAATTTTATGAGTTACACTGTGTCTAATCCTACAAGAAAACAGTGTTTGTTCTTGGCAGTTGAATTATCTGATGTTATTGTTTTGTCCTTGTTTCCCAGTATAATTGCCAAGTAAACTGTGCTCAGTGTTTGGTTTCCCCACAAGATGTCCACTTTCTGTTCTACAAAGCAGTTTACTTTATGCATTACAAGCAATAAGCCATATACACCAGTCAATTATAGGGCACCTCCATACCATCAAACTAGCAGTTGCTGTGATTTACACTTAAATTGATAGATTATTTGGTAGAGAAATTTTCAATAGAGTCTCTGAAATTAAGCGAGTATTTAATTCCCCAGGAAAGTTACCAATCTTTCACTCTTGGGAGTCTGAAAAACCTATGCCTGTACAACAAATCCAGTGGTAATATGCAATCCATATGCATGTCAAATCAGTAAGACATTTGAGCCTATGTGAATGTAAACACATATGCCATTCATTTTCCCCTTGACCTTGGGGACCTGTGTTGGAGAAGTACTCTCTAGTTGAGGATGCTGGCTAAAGTATGCCCGAAGTTCAGGTTCACTTCATATGAGATTGCATTGGAACTGCACAGTGAGAAAATCCCTTGGTTTAGAAATGTGTTGGAAGGAAGACAGTGCATGTTTGTTTGTATCCAGGGATGTGGAAAGAGTTCTTTCTTGTCTTTAGCTTTTACAGTCTGGCTTTCCATTGGCAGTACATTTTTAGCAAATTTTTTTTTTTTTTTTTTTTAATTGTCCCATGTTCAAATTTGGTTCCAGAATCTATGGCAAGATAGCAAATTTCTCCAAAATAAAGAAGATTACTTTTTTTCATCCATAGTAATGCAGCGAGGAGGGAAGAGGTTCTCTGCTTGTGTAAGCATAGGAAGTATAACGTTATAAATGTCTGGCTCTTTACACTCTCCAGCTTCTTGTCCACTGTATGTAATAACTAAAGGTGGACTCTTAACAGTAGACCCTGTGAGAGTAATTCATTCATCAGGAAATCTTCAGGCATTGGATGTCATTTTGGGGAGCTAGTGACAGGATAGTTCATATAGTGGCATCTACTCAGTCATGTTCTTCACCTTTCTTGCTCCCCCCCTTTGTCTTTCTACCATCCTATTACTTCTATACACATGTAGAAGGAATTTTGCAAAGGCGTTTCCAAGCACTGTATTTACCATGTGTATGCAGACTGCCTGTGATGCATATGTACCAGTACTCTTTTTCTGTGTGTTTATAATGAATCCATTATGACCGGGAAACACAGCATGTGCTGTATATGTACAGAGTTGTGTCACACTGCTGCACTGATCCATTGTTTTTGGAAACCACTGGGTCTGCTGAGCAGTCATGATGCATTTTTTTCTCAGCATGCAAAATGAATATGGTGGCTTTAGGAATAAGAAGACCTAACACTGACGATCCTATTCTCTGAAGGACGGTTATCATTTGAGGTACATTTTCTTCTCTCAAAACTCTTGAAGAAACAACTCTGGGAGCCGGCAGCTTGGTATTTTATTGGTCATGTCAGTGCAGTTGTTGGAGATCCACAGCTCATCAGTATGGCCTTGCCAGAAAATAATGAATAAATAGCTTTTATTTTGATACTGAATCATAAATCTGTACTGTGAGACCATGGAATGAGAACAGTCTTTTTATGTAGCTCAGAAAATCTCCAGCCCATCATATGGGAAGTTTGAGTACTATTGGAATTCATCCTCTTTGCTCAAGATGTGTGCTCACATCATTCTGTGACTGGCCTCCTGCTGCAGAACGACCTGTGTATGTATGTGCAAGAGTAGGGGAACATTTGGCATTTGCCACATCTGTCTTTAATGTTTTGTCCTAGGTCTCCATGCTGAGTGTTCCCTTGTAATATCTGTGAGGTTTTCAGATCTCTTTTTGAGGAAGACTCTGTCCATGTTTTACTTGTGTAAGGAGGCAAAAAGGGGTGGATAAGTATATGCTTGTGTGCAATATAGAACATTGCGTTAAGGAGAGTTGTTCTACTGCAACCTAAGTCCTACAAGATAATCTGTGCACAGCACTGGAAGTTTGAGCATTCCCCCTCTTTGTGTCTCAGAAATACCAACAGAAACAGAAATTGGCAAATCACTGTTAAATGTGGAGGCAGATTTACTTGCTTCTGTTTTGTGAGTTATGTGTCAGAAAGCTCATGTTCTTTATAGCGTGAACTGTGAGAATAAGCCATTCTAAGAAGAAGGGCTCCATTCAAGGGTATGTGGGTAAATTGTAACAGTCTGTGATACGCAAGAATTTAAACTAGATCACTCAGTTTTTAGTTCTGGTCACAATGTAAGTCACTAGTTGATGTACATAAAACTTAACCTAGAACAATTTCTTCAATGGCTGAATATTTAGACTGCATGTCCATTTGATCATCAAATTGATTACTTGTAGGATCATCAAGGGAACAGATTTGTGCCAAAAGCCAGAATTACTGTTAGCACCTGGGTAATAACAGAAATAGGGCAAAAAGTGTTTAGAAGTCACAGCTCTAAAGTTCTCAGCAACATAGAGTCTATTTGACTCCTGGATTTTCTTTCTCCTGAGTCTTGCTCAGAACTGCAAATTTTTGGTCTTATGTGCTTTTGTCCATTCTTGAGCTAGTCTAAATACGAATTCAACAAGGTGTCTTTCTAACAGAATTGTCTTTCCTCTTTCTCTTTTGGTATTTATATGACACTATAATAAATATATTAAAGAATAAAGGCCAAAGCTAAGCAAGAAAAGTGGTAAGAGAAAACACTGGACAGAACTCTAAATCAGAAAAGCCTATCTGCCTGCATCCTTCCAAATTCTGCTATTTATCTGTTGCACATACACATACACTTGGTGGAACTGGTGAACAGTCTTCTGTCACAAACATGCACACACATACACACTCATGTGCATACATCTTTTTACAAGCAATGAGAAAGTAATCTCTTTCAGTGACTGAAGACTCCTGGTGTTTGTCTGATATCAACATTATGTAAACAGAACTATATGAAGAAAGGTTCCCATATAAGACTTCGGTGTGTTTTTTTTTTGTTTGTTTGTTTTTTTCTCCTATAGTGTTTTTCTGAGCTCCTGGTGCTCTAGAAGTTCTGCTCACCAAATTCTAGAGCAAGCTGACAATTACTGAACTAGGCATATACTTCTTCCTCTCAGCATGAATAGAAGCACAGAGGATCTCATTCTCTTTCACACCTTCTAATCCACAAGACATATGACAAAACAATGAATTACTCTTAGTAAAAGCAGGGCTCTACAGAAGTTACTATTTGCCTAATGATATATATGATTTTTCTCATTTCCTTTGTTATCATTATCTATTATCACCTTAATATCAACTCTACTGCCTCTGTTTTGGCTTCTGCTTGTAAAACAGTCTCTGATCTGTTTACCTTGCCATGCCAGGCTGTGAAGTCCAGCATTTCAGGAGCTGCTTCAAAAGAGGATCAGCAGTTCAAGCGGTTGGAGGGAAATGCACAGAAATATGGATTGTGCTTATCAGTTCTCTTCTGTGTTGAAGTGCATAGAAGGCCAAACTTTGCTTCCTGAGTGCTGAATTGATACAGAGCATTTATCTGAGGATAAGTGGGGGACCTGATCCAGGTCTATAAATATCTGAGGTGTGGGGGGCAAAGTGGGGAGGCCAGACTCTTTTTAGCAGTGTGTGGAGACAGGACAAGGGAAAACAGCCAGAAACTGGAGCACAGGAATTTCTGCATGAATGTGCGCAAGAACTTCTTTATGGTGAGGGTGGCAGAGCACTGGAATTGGCTGCCCTGGGGGGGAAGTGGAGTCTCCTTCTCTGCAGATATTCAAGACCTGTCTGGACGCTGACCTGCGTGACCTGGTATAGGTAACCTGCTTTGGCAGGGGGGTTGGACTCGATTATCTCTGGAGATCCCTTCCAACCCCTGTGATTCTGTGATCTCTATTTAAATATATGAGATTTAAATAGATAATAATATTATTATTTTTTTTTAACAGAAGGTTCAGATATTTCTTCATAAAAATTATCTCTGACTGGTATTTAGATAAAATGCCAGATTTACCCTGAGATACACACACACACACACACACACACACACACACACACACACACATATATATATAATTATTATTATTATTTTCATTTATTTCATACATAGAATAGTTTGTAAGGTTTCAGCAGTCAGTAGGTACACGATGAGGATGAGACTATGCAACAGCCTTGAGGGTGTAGTGGGAGTTGTCTGTCTGAAGTCATTGGGATTAGTTGTGGTTTTTTTTTTTTAGGTGGACATCTAGGGAAGCATCTGACTCAGAATTCATTAAAATTCAGGGTGAGCATTACATTGATTTTTGAATAAGTCCTTAAGCACTTTGCTAAACAGGAGGGCTTGGTACCTGTAATCTGATTTGTAACTCAGGACATTACTACTTGCTGCTATTAAATTCTTACTTGTCATCATGGTCCTCTGATTGGGAGGTCATTATTGCAATTCCGTATCTACTTTTCTGTCCTATCTTGCTCATGCATTGCAAGTTTGTCTAACACATGATTTTCCTATTGCATCTGCGGTCCAACTCACTTAACCAAGAAGTAAGCCTTGCCAAAATCTTGTCTGTACATGAAAAATTGCTTCCATAAAGTCTGAAATAATTACCATCTGTGTCTTCTGAAATTCATACAGGCTACTATTCCTCATTATTCATACTGGACTTTTGATTCTTGTACTTTATGTTTTTATACTGAAATTGTGTATTTTTTTCAGTCTTTAAAAGTGTAGTTTCTTTTGAAAATCATTGAACTTTGTAGAAACAATGTCAATCAAATAATCTTTTTGATGTGAGTTTAATTTATTTGAGTTTACTGATCAAAAACTACTGGTCTGGATACATATTTGTGGCATACAAATTCATTTAAACTTTTGGTATCCTTGAGTTACAGAACACAGTAGGGAACATTCCTGAATTTTCAACAGAAAACTTCTAGTACAACATTCTTACTTGTACATATGTATTAAAAGCTGTGCATTTTGCATGTGAACTAAAGCAGCTAGCTTGCCTTACTTATGTGTATCAATATGCATTCAGTGCTAAATACAAGCACTGGATGCAACGTTTGCTAGATAAGCCTAAAGGAATTGGAAATTTCTTGGCTATTCATCTTAGGACAGCTCCTTGCAATTTCTGGGGACACAATGCTAAGTTCCCAGATAGATCGTATCTCCAATCTTTTAAAGAACATTTGCTCTAAGTCATCATACAGTGATTAATAGTCATAAGTAGAAATATATATATAACCTCCCCTATCTAATAAGCAGAAAACAAATGTGGAAGTAATCAAAAGTTTAAGTCATGAAATATAGAAAATTGATAAGGAAAACTACAGAGCTCAGGAAACATACGTGGTTGGCAGGTTTCCCAGGATTGAAAGGATGGGGTTATGAGTTGAAAGAGCCATGGAAGGTGAAACAAAGCTCTGTAGTTCATTAGAAGAGATAAGGGACACTCAAGAAAGACTATAGTGGATAAAACTGCTCCTGAGAGCTGTTAAGAGCAGAAGCTGCAATTATTGCTGACTCATCTCTGATTGTACAAAATATATGGCTGTCTAGATTTAGCATTGCCTTTGCAATCGTGGTCCTCCTGCTTCTCAATTGTTAACATTAATATATCTTTAATTAGAACTAATCCTCTATCTACTGCTCCCAGATGGGTGAGTCTCTGACAAAACTCAGTCATCCAGATATGAGAAGTATGAGTTCTGTATAGGCTTGAGGAGGCTGCCTGGGGAACTGAAAATAGGTGAGAGCAGAATTCATAAAGATGTGGTCAAAGAGTAAGGAATTCTGTTATTGAGATAAAGATCTCTGCTCTGTTCTGCACCATCTCTTCATTTCTTTCACTTCTGAGTTATCCTCAGTAAGGACAACTCTCAAGTAGTCGATGGTTATTATCTTAAATCACTAGTTTATATTTTTGTAGAATATTTTATAGAACAATTAAAACAAGCATATGTATAAATAAAATATTCAAATGTAGTAGCTAAGCTCTGCCTTTCTCAGAATGTTATTTTCTGTTCATTCCCTCTTAGACCTTGTTATCTATTTATTAAATAATAATTATAATTTAATAATTATTAAATATTTGTAATATTTATCTATTACAAATATATCAACAGTGCAAATCTGCAGGTATAACAGTAAAGCAAAGCCTCAAAGAATGGATGTCTATGGCATGCAGATATTTCTAACATTTTGACTTTGTTTCCTGCTGCTGGAGAAAATCCTTAGTTTTTATACACTTGGATTAACATAAAATTGTCAGGCTTATTTATTTATTTATTTATTTTTCTCAGGTCTATCTCAAAGTAAATGAGGTATGTTCCACACCTGTAACTTTTAGTCATAGAGGCTTTAATTGTACGTGATTTGATTATTTTGGCTTCCAGAAAAAAGGGTTTCCAAGTCTATTCAGTTAAGGCTGCTCTGCAGGCTAGACACTAAATCCTTCAAATATTCTGCACTGACCCAGGTAAATTGTTTGCTCTTTGAAGCTGAGGATTCCTTCAACGTAGGTGCTCAGAAGAGTTGTTCCTATAGAGATGTTTCTTTTAGTGCAAGCAGCAGGCATTGTTACCATCAATTCATGCTTAATAGCACTAAGGATTTGTCACCAGTTTTTAAGCACAGGGAAAGATAAATTCCTTCAAGGGGACCTACTTTCTCTTGGCTTTAACTGTGCTTTGGCACTTATTTTATCTAGGTCCCCCTTCCATTTCTTCTGAAAATTAAAAGCTGTAACAACTCTGCATGTACTGTTTTAGCTGGATGCATAAGGAGGCTTCCGGACAAACTATCACAAATTATGACAGCTTCTTTTGAGGAATTACAATCCTTCAATTTACTCTCCTTTTGTGTAGAGAGTAGAAGCATACATATGCTGGTGTTTAATACTCCTGCAGTGGTGGATGTTTAATGAATGAGAAATGAACACAGATCTGTTTTTGCTGATTCTGCAAGGATTGAAGGTGGAAAAAAAGAAGAGAGCAGGAGAATGGTAGATTGGATAGTTTTATTTAATTAGCCAGACTTGACAGGTGGCACTATACTAGCTGCCAAATAAAACATTCAAAAATCAGGGTAAATAGAACATCTGTTATTATAACCATGACCTCTTGTCTGGCTACAGAGTTCTGATGTGAGCTTCCCAAGCTTTTACTAAAGTAGTGCTGGAGGTCCTGTGAGAGGAGGAAAACTCCCAGATGATATATATATATATTTGTTTGTTTTCTTCAGGTTTATGCTTTCTCAAGTCAGGTCACAGTCCTGGATAGGACGCATTTTGTCTGTTTTTTACTTCTAGCTTGATTATAACTTTCCCATATATATATATATATATACACACACACATACACATATATATATATATATATATAATTGATTCCTCAGAGAAGAAAACAAGAGTTGTCTTGCTAACTCCTTCTATTCATTTTATATTTGACTGCCCTATATTATGTATGATATTTATGTTAATATATATCACAGCCATATAATAAATTACTATCTTACATCGTCTGGTATCTATTCCATGGATTATAAATACTACTTCTGATCTCATATGGATAAGAATCTTCAAACACAATGTTGTACTCTTGGAAAATGCTGATTCAACAAAACTAAAAAAGACGCTGCAGGAACATAATGATGGTATAAGTCATATCTCAGAGAAACTTTTTAGATGTGCTGTTCATGTTGGAAACAAATTGTGTCTTTCAGATGTTCCCTTCCTGCTTTTCCTAAGATTCTGTGTATTGCTTTTGGCAATTTACTTTGGCTAATGATTTCAAGATTTAGGAAATGTTAGTGAGCACTGTCCTCAGTTGGCTAACCTTGAACAAGTAATCTTACCTTTTTTTTCCTTTTTCTTCAAAGACAAATTCAGGCAATTACGTTTAACTTTAGATCACAACATTAATTATTTGTGGGCTGCTAAGTTTAAAACTGAAGTATGTTCAGTCCAAATAATGGGACAAATCTTGAGAAACATAATAATAATAATTAAGAAAAAAGAAAAGTGAAGAAAAGCAATTTGGGTTATTTCATAGATGCTGATTTTTAAATTTTTTTTATTTTTATTTTTTAATTGTGCCTGCATGGGGATTGTGTAAAATACGACATCAAAAATAGTGTACCCTAATCAGATGAAGACTCAGAAGCCAGTTGAAGTCCTATACGTCCTTAACTCCACCTGCATCCTCCTAACAGATCTTGTCTCCTTCAGATGCCCTGCCCAACATATGGAATTAAGAACTATGTATAATTGTGTTAGTGGAGTAATGGCCTAGAACTTGTACAGAGGAACTTCTGTATTAACATATTGAAGAATGTCTTCACCATAAGAGTGACAGAGCACTGAAATGGGTTTTCCAGAGAAGTTCTGGATTCTCCTTCTATGGAGATATTCAAGACTTGACTGGATGCCTACCTGTGTGACCTATTATTGGGTACCTGTATTGTCTTGTATTCTCAAGACAAAATTGTATCAGATAACCCTGCAACTTTTTGAACTCTTTCACACTTCTAACACGAACATTTTAAATAATTGGAAAGATTTGTGATGTACTTTATAGAGAAATTCTCAATTTTTAAATATTTTACCATCTTGAGAAGTTTATTAAAAACATTCTTCTCATAGTTATGGGATTTAAAACAAAAAGATTTCTGAAGGTAAAGTTTTATCTGCCTTAGAATAGACCACACATCTTACAGGTGTTTTCTAATGAAATCCTTCCTTTCTTCTGTGTCTCAGTAAATTCTGTTTCAGTCTTTAGCTGTTCACTTTTTTTTAATTTATTTTTATTTTTATTTTTTTTTTGTTGGGGAGGAGGAAGTAGGATGGTAACAGGATGATCCGAATGCCGAATGAGAGGCTTTTGTAACTTATATCATAGCTCTAGGCTGTGTTATCCTACTTGATAGAATGAAGGGCACTTACCTCTAAACAAAAACCATCTGTTTGACCACACAGGTTCTTTAACTTACAAGATACCTACGTCTCTTATTAAGCTCTCATTCTAGGCCAAGTGGAAAAATAAAGCAACCAAACCAACGAAAAGCACTATGAAACAACAAGACTATTAATCTCATCTGAAAGCAGGTGTACGTAGGAGTGATTATTGGAGGAGTCCTGACTTAGTTTTGCTTTCCCCAATTATATTTCAGATTTTTCTCCCATGTAAGGGATGATTTATGGCTCCTTACTGTAAGTACAAACTACTGATTGTTTTAATATTAGCAGATCCTCCAGAAATCAATAGTATATATTCAAGTAGGAATAAAAAAAATAATAAAATCACAGCTAGTTTCTGCTTTGTAACATATACCTTACCTTCACTTCGTGCTGGGCATGGGCATTTGGAATGTGACTTGTCTTTCACATTGCCGTTGCCACTGCTGAAATGCACCACCCACTGCTTCACTGTACTGACATCTACTGTTTGGATTCCAGAAACTCTCAGCGACTGATGAGTGCCAGTGGCTGCAATTTTTTTTCTGTATGTTGGAATTCAGTTACACACTTCTGCTTCATATGCACTTCCATGTCAGATGCCATTTTGTCAGACTGCCCCTTTGCAGTCCAGTGAATGTTCAGGTCTCTGAGGGTCCCTAACTCTTGAATATGCAAAAATAAAAATAAATCTTTTCATCCTGTTCTGACAGATACTGCAAGAAGTGCAAGTCACTACACTGAAAAACTATTCATTTTAGCATTATTTAGAGATGCTGCAACATTTAAGGACCAGAGGAATCCACTGCTGTGGTAGTTTTAATGATATATGTATCATATAGAAAAGTCTAAACTTGGTTTTCTGAGGATGATAGGTGTTTTATGATGTTCTCTGCCTAGCTTCCGGAATAAGTATCTGGGTTTATGTACATACTGTTTTTACCTCTGTCTAGACTTGTGCAGTCTAAATTCTTCTCCTATCACTGCACCTACTGTTTCTTGTTGCTGCACCTGGGCAGATATAATGTTGACTAGAAGCTAAACTACTTTGGATTTCTCTTTTGCAAGAATGTGTATTTTGATGTTTTTAATTTAACCCTGGTTGTTCGCTGCCTGCTCTCTTCAATGCTAGAAACCATTTACACATTCCTTCCTTAAACTCATTTGAAGTGAAGCTGTCTGTTCCTATACAAACAGCAAAAAATAGACAATTGTCAAGTTTATACAAGTTACTATTGAAAATTTCTGAACATCTTTTGTGGGGTAAGCTATCTGTCAAGCTGACGTGAGTAACAGCTATAGCCTGTCATAAATGACAAAACTTACCCCAGACCTTTGTAAATAGTAATTGTATGATTTAAGATTCCTTAAGCAAACAGAGGGAGATAAAATGCTCTCAGGAAAGTGTTTTTGTAAAGGGGTGCACACACAAAAAGCGAGAGCTGAAGAAATTAAAGTGAGAGCTGAAGAAATCAAAGCAAAAGCTGAAAGAAGTGTTTTATCAGTGCCAATAGAAAAACTGAAAGGACCATCAAAGGGTGACTAGAATAAAGAAACTGAGATTGTGTGAAGAATTCCAGTGCAAAGTAATCAAATATTTATGGAAACTGAAGGAATCTTGAGGTTACTGACAGTCCCAGCAAGCCTGACCAACATGTTTTGGAAATCTTATTATAGGAGATGATTCTAATACATCCAGTTAATCTTACCTTCTAGAACAGTCTCTATTTATCGCAATTGTCTTATCACTTTGAAAACTATGTTATTTGACAATTAAGTTCATTTTTCTCAGGTTCTATTTAGTTGTTTCTAGCCTACATTGACAGAATCAAAATGGTGGAGGTCAGAGGGTATCTTTGGAGGTCATCTGGTCCAGCATCTCTGCTTGAGCAGGGCACTCAGAGATAGCAGACCAGGACTATGACCTTGCTCATGAGTATTTCCAAAGAGGGAGAAACCCTCTCAACCTTTCTTTGGGACCTATGCCAGAGTAGATACTCCACTGAGATTTATTTATACCAAATAGACATATGCAGTAGAATGCTGTTTTGAAGAGGGCTGACATCATTCTCCAATATATAAACAAGAATGTAACTCATAAGACATCAGAAATAACTTTTTCATTGCTCTCAATACTGAATACTGCAGTCCAAGAAAAATCTGAGCCAAATGGGAAGAGTCCTGAGGAAATCAGAATCACAGAAGCCTAGAAAAAAAATGTAATTATATGGTGATCAAATCAAGAAGGAAATCCCAAGGGGAAACATGAGAACAATTTTCAATTACGTTACACCATTGAAAAGACAAAGAGAATAATCTGTTTTCCATGTTCAAGAAGGAAGTGACAAGAAGAATTAGTTTTAAATTGCAGCAGATTAGATATTAGGAATATGTACTCGTAGTGAGAATAATGAATCATAGAATCATGGAATCACTGAAATTGGAAAAGACCCACAGTGCTATATAAGGTTGCTTAAGAAGTTGTAGACTTTTTGTTACTACACTGCTTTTAGCAAGTGCCTATCAAGCATAATAAATATTTAAATTACTGCCTTATCCTGAGGGGATTGGGTGTGGTGATGTCTCAGGACTCTTTTGAAGTCCCGAAGTCTTTTGAAGTCTGTATATCTGTCATTCTATGAATCTATGAGCTTTCTAAAAAATATGTGCATATATTTGTCTGTTGGAAGGCAAAAAAAAAATCTGATCCCTCACCAAAATATAAGGTGAAGATTCAGTATATGACTTGTTCCAGCACCAGTGAAGACCTTTGAAACAGAGACACGATTCAACACAATGATTTGCACTTTGAGCGTAGTGGCTGTCAGCAGTGTGAATATTAGTAGAGGTGATTGATTCAGGATGGAAAACAAAGTCGGACAAAAGTAAATATGCTCATCCCTGTAAAGAAGTTAGCTCCAGCTGACACTGCTACATAAGAAATAAAAGTGGACTGAGAGGAGTATGGAACAGTGATGGTGCCAGAAAAGTCATAACTGGATTTGGCAATCACAGAATCACAGAATTGTAGGGGTTGGAAGGGACCTCTAGAGATCATCGAGTCCAACCCCCCTGCCAAAGCAGGCTCCCTACACCACATCACACAGGTAGGCATCCAGTCGGGTCTTGAATATCTCCAGAGAAGGAGACTCCACCACCTCCCTGGGCAGCCTGTTCCAGTGCTCCGTCGCCCTCACTGTAAAGAAGTTCTTCCGCACATTCGTGCGGAACTTCCTATGCTGTACTTTCATCCCATTACCCCTAGTCCTGTCCCCACGCACTACTGAAAAGAGACCAGCCTCACCACTATGGCTCCACACCTCAGGTATTTATAAACCTGGATCAAGTCCCCTCTCAGCCTTCTTTTCTCAAGGCTAAACAGACCCAGTTCCCTAAGTCTCTCCTAGTGGGGGAGATGCTCCAGGCCCTTCACCATCTTAGTGGCCCTCTGCTGGACTCTTTCCAAGAGATCCCTGTCTTTTTTGTACTGGGGAGCCCAGAACTGGACACAATATTCCAGATGCGGCCTCACCAGGGCAGAGTAGAGGTGGAGGATCACCTCCTTCGATCTGCTGGACACGCTCTTTTTAATGCACCCCACGATGCCATTGGCCTTTTTGGCTACAAGGGCACACTGCTGGCTCATGGCCAATCTGTCGTCCACCAGGATGCCCAGGTCCCTCTCAGCAGAGCTCCTCTCCAGCAGGTCTTCCCCCAGCCTGTACTGGTGCATGCAATTATTTCTACCCAGGTGCAAGACTCCACACTTGCCTTTGTTAAACCTCATCCGGTTTCTTACTGCCCAGCTCTCCAGCCTGTCCAGGTCTCGCTGAATGGCAGCACAGCCTTCAGGTGTGTCAGCCAATCCTCCCAACTTCGTGTCATCAGCAAACTTGCTGAGGGTGGTCACTATCCCCTCATCAAGGTCGTTGATGAAGATGGTGAACAAGACTGGACCCAATACAGACCCCTGGGGGATGCCAATGATGCAACAGTCCCTGTATGTTAAAGAGATACTCCATTAAGTGGAGAATGTGTATGACCTCAAGATTTTATTTCACTGAATAACAAAAACAAATGGTAAAACTGGTGGTTCCTTGGCCAATTCTAATGATATTAGTCTGGAATAAAAATCTCATCACAGTTTGCTTATAAACATTGTGAAAAAGTATACATGCATCTGGCAAAAGTAACATCTAGGCTTGTTTAAAGGATAGTCATATCTCTGTTCTTGTATTTGTAGTGTCTAAAAGAATTATATGACTCTTGAAGTTAGCACTTTTGGCCCTGGGGGTAGCAATATGGAGTTAATGTGCTGTTTTGATGCAGTTAATTTCAGGGCAGTACTTCTAGGTTATGGCTTCTTTGGCATGGAGCTAGATTGATCCCTTCCCTTAGGCTGTGAAAAGAAGTCTTTTGTAACTTGTAAAACTAAGCTAAAATATTTTCCATTATAATAATAATTTTAGGTCTTTAAAAAAATGACAAATTATATTTGGCCAGCTCTTTCCATTCAAAACTCATGCTAGTTGAGGTCTTGATATTAACCCCTTCATTTTTAATATACATTCTGAGTTTCCCCCTTTTTTCTCACACTTGTGTCTCTGAAATTATGATCTGTTCCCCAGCATGTTTTTTCAGAAATTGAGTTCTTAAGGAGAATTGAGCATAGCATTGAGACCTACCACTTATCACTAATCGTGGAGCATCATTTGTTTGTTGCAAAAGGCATTATAAATGTTATAAACTTTACCAGGTAGCACAGTATCAAGATTTATACATCCTACCTAAACCTTTTTTTAATCACTGTGGAAAAACATTACTGTGAAGTTTTAACTGGGGAAGATGGAATTTAATAATCAGTTTTCTTTTAATGAAGAAAATGCCAGCAAATGTTTCTATTGTAAAATGCTTTCTCTGAGTGTCTATCTGTTCCTAAAAAGGGTCTGCTCACATGCCTCTCTATTCACGTTAAACATGAGAGACAAGAATTGAAGTTCACACACTTGAGATCAGTCAAATTTCCTTCAAAGGATGTGTGCTTAACTGTGAAGATTCTAACTGTCCAAGGTGAGGTTGGGTGAGAGGAGGAGAAAACAGTGCTTCAGGAGCAATCAGATCACAGAGAAAGAAAATGAACAGTCGCACCAAATTTGCTTGCTTTAGAACAGTCTAGGGCTGCTGTACTTAATCTGTCTAGTACAGAATGCTTTGTCAATACCAACACCATGTGCTATACTCTTTAAGATTTCACTTTCAATACAGGTCCCTAGGCACCTGGCCCCACATTTCTCTTTGATGGATGATAGCTTTTACTGTTCTATGCAAATGGAAGATCTGACAGGAATGACTGAGTTATCAGCATCCTTGACTCCATTTTTTTAAAAGAAAGGTTTCTAAACATCTTCTATACATGCTTGTATAGTCTTGATATCTATGCAAAAGGAGTTGTGCAGAACTTGCCTGGTGCTTTGTTGCCAGAGATTTTTAGGGCATTTTCCTGGCATGCAGGAAGTGATCCATGTATTTTTGTCAGTGGAGAGACCCATGTGGGGAAATAGAAAAAGTTAATTAATTCAAGACACACTCCAGGAGAAGAAAACTATAGATTATGCTCCCTCAGAGAGAATGAACTTGTATTTTCCACATCCTTGCAGGTGAATATAATAAAGAGTGTAGTAATGAGGAACAGAATAAATATTTTAAAGGAAGAGAACGGTTATTGAGACATGCATTTACAAAACTCTTTGAATACTTTCAAAAGAGGGTCCTAAGAGATGTGCTGTTTAGACAAGAGCCAACACCTTGCCCTTAAGAATAAAACACTTCTGGGCATATTATTTTCAAATTTTGAGAATTTACTATAAAATGCAAAGGGGTGTGTGTGTAAGAGATTAATTCTTCTATGCCATTGCCTCAAAGCTTGCTGAGGAGCAAGTCCAAGCAAGTTCTCCAAACCAAGGGTTGAGGCAATCTACATAGGAATTTGCCCTTGCAAATTAGGACTACCTTAAATTTCATGACATCTTGCTTTACAGCATCTCATAGAATACTTCTGAAGTGAAAATACTTGTCTGGACTAAAAGGTCAGGATGCAAGAATAATTCTTGTGTGTTCAAACTGAAAAAACAACTTTTGTTTCAGACTTGCAGTTTTTCAGAGAATGGTGCCCTAGCCGTATATCATCAGTTCTCTTCCCATTGCATGTCATGTTGAAATACTTAGACCTAAATGATTTATAAAAACCGTGTTCTGCAGATTTGACCATAGAATTCAGGAGTGACAATGAAAACTCCTAAAGTGTTGTAGCAAATGGACACCATGAAAAATGGATATAGTAGCAAAATTACAAGCACACATTGAGCTCCTCCTTGTGCTAATGTGTTTTGTCTATGTCATTCTGATGGTGGAATTTAGACCCAGGCCTGACTGTTTGTTAAATGATCATTAAGTGATGTGAAATAGCAGCGTGCAAGCCAGTGTGCAACGTTCTCTGCAGTTGCAAGATAGGTGTTTCTTAAAAAGCACAGTTACGTTTGAAGTTTTTCCATATGGTACATATCCCACTGCCCATAAATGTTATTTTCCTTTTAAAAATGTAATAGGTTTATCATAACAATCTGCTCAAATCTAAACACTCATTTCAAACAGTTGTTGAAATCATTACCAGTCTTTTTCAATCTTTATTTCTCCCCCCCCCCCCCCTTTTTTTTTTGAGAACACTAATGTAAGACTTCTGATCCTCCACATTGCACTCTAGGTGTGTTTTCACTTTGCCAGCTTACACTTTTCGACTGGTTGCACATATTAGCACAAACTATATTTTTAAAGTATCTTTCTCTATGTAATTTGCTTTACCTCATAAATCTGTGTTGCTGCACCTCATTTGTCCCTGTGGCAAAACACACAGCTCAGCTCCTTCACAAAAATTGAGCTGCTGGGCCTGACCAACATCACCTGCCTAAGCAGAACTGCAGGCTCTGTAGCACATTAAGCAGCTCTGCTGAAGTGGTACATGTAATAGTAAGCATATGCTTAAATGCTTTTGTGGAATTGCCCAAAATTTCAGTGCTTTGGAAGGCCAAGTACAGAGCATTTCAGTTTATGCCACACAGTGACACAGGTGTAGGACAGAAGGCGCAAGCATCTGTAGGCCTTGGTCTCAGTCCTTGGAGGCACACTGACCTTTCTATGCGTGCCTTGGTGGAAGAGGAAGATAGGCAGGTGCGAGCTTGCTTAATCTGGCTGCCAGAAACAGAGACAGAGATAATGCTGTTGTTGCTAAAACTGCAACAGTGAGACCCTAAAGTGGGATATGACCCTTATAATGACCTCCTTCAGTTGACAAAGCTCCTTCTCACCAGCGACCTAATGCTGGAACCTGGGAAGCATACAAAATATCAAATCTTACATTTTATTTGAAGAGCAACAGAAAAGTAACGTTTATTTAGCTATTTTTTTCCCCAACTAATTAAACATTTTAGTATTTAATGTAATGCTGATGCACTGCATTAGTCTGTTAATACAAGATGTTTGTACTGACCAACAAGAGCGAAGAATGCCTTTTTTTAATATTCACTACTGTGATTATGTAATGGAAAGGAGACAAAGTACAGAAATATTTGGCTTTCACAGTCTCAGTGGGATTAACATAAAGTCTAAGATGCAGTTTTCCAAATTTATTTCCAATCTCAGCCTTCCAAGATGAAAAGTTCCAAGCAAATAAGTCAGGTTTTGCTATGCTGAATAGATCTTTGCAGGAACAAACCCCTTGATTTAAAAGAGTTAAATTGTCATAGCAATGGTATGATCACAACTGCATATTTAATATGAATTCCATCATACAGTTTTCTAATCTAGGCTCAGAGTCATCAACGTAAAATTTGAATGCTTTTTAATGACACATTAAATGGCATAATTAGTATTCAGTACTTATGGATAGACTATACGTGTTCCACTCATAAATCAATGTTAGACATGATCCATTTAATGGAATATTGCATTTGTGCTGCATGTGTGTAATCCAAACTGATCCCTTAGATCACTAGAACAGCTAATGTGTATGATTAATTTAATTCTAATATACATTTCTACAGTAAACATTTCAAAGGAGGCATACAGGTGTATCACCATTTTGGTAGTTAATTGTTTTTTTTTTTAAATTGTTATTATTTTTTGATCATCCACACAAATCAGGTGTAGAAAGAAGTGCTGAAAAAAAAGCTTAGGTTTTTTTATGTCATTCCAGCTTAGTGAATTTTTAGAATTTATATATAAACTTCAGAGAAAATGGCATGTGTCCTGGGAATGCGATTGTTAGTTCTCTCTCCAGCTAAAAGCAAGGATTTAATTTAGTTTTTCTTGTTTGTGAGCCTTTATTGCAGTTTATTTAAATAGGGCAGATTATGAGACTATTCAAGTTACTTTTGTTCTCTTTTGCTGTTGGTCTAATGAATGGCAGCAGTTAAAAGCATCACAAATGAAAAAAAAAATAAAAATCCTCCTCAGCTTTAAGTGAATCCATTTGTTGTTAATTATTTCCCCTCAGTTTTCTCTCTTCCTTAGTGAAAACATTTTCAAGAAGAACATGTTCCAGTTCTTATACTGAAGAATTTCTTATTCCTCCTTTTTTTTTTTTTTTTCTTTGTGTTACCTGCCTTCTCTTGATCTACCATTCCTGAATCATAGAAAGGGAGAAGTGGATGAATGTTAGGGAGTGCAGCTACAGAAGGGCTGAACAAGCTCAGAAGGCATTTCTCACCCCTCCTTTCCCAGAGCCCAGCAAAGGGTGCCAGCCCCAGGCTGCTAGCACATCCCCAGTTCCCTGCCCAGCCTGGCCAAGTTCTGCCCTGCTTCATTCATGTTCCCAGCCTAGAAAGACCTCACTGGGAATAGCTGACTGTCTGGGACACTTAACATTGTAAATGCTCCATTTTGCTGCCCTGTTTCAAATTCTTCCTTTTCCTACCCCTCTGGACTACAGCTTTTAACTTGACAATAAGACATATATAAAAATTATATGTTCCATAGTAAAATATGTTCTATAGAAAAATGATATGTTTCTCTGTTCCTCTTCAAGATTAATTCTTGAAAGAATTAGGAAATCCAGGCTCACAAGCAGGACTTCAGTTTTGATCTCACATCTTAAGCCAGACAAATAGCTTGAAAATCTG
The DNA here is from genome assembly GCF_054131305.1 of Coturnix japonica. Taxonomy (NCBI): domain Eukaryota; kingdom Metazoa; phylum Chordata; class Aves; order Galliformes; family Phasianidae; genus Coturnix; species Coturnix japonica. The sequence continues at coordinate 67,609,811 of NC_140665.1, read as the reverse complement.
GTCAGGAGCATCTTTGCTCAAATTTCAGCTTTATCTGATTAATTTGCTGACGTGATGGGTGCAGCTTTAAGTGTCCTTATTCCTCCCACTTAGCATGGGGCCTCAGAACAGCCAAAGCCCCTCCAGATCCCAAACCATGAGGGAGACTAAGTAGTACATCAAATCACAAAAATAAGATAAATTTTCTTTGTCTTCATGAAGTGATTTACAGAAAGCCAAATACCTCTGATATTCTTGGAGACTATACGATCTTTCTGTCAAAGTATTCAAATGTACTCCTAAATCCAGATGAATTGAATAGGCAGAAGCAGGTGCAAAAGTATTTTGCTGAATCAGAGCTGCAACTATGGTATATTTAGAACAGTATTTGCTACATAGAAATATTTTTTTCTTAAATGACTGTTCATGGAAGGGTAAAGGGCATCTCTACTCATCTGCAAAATGATTTATTTAACACTGAGATTATTCCCCATTAGTGCTTTTTGCCTTGCTCAAGGAATTGGGGTAATGTTTTACAAATCCATTGTGGAAGGAGTACTCTAAAATGAAAACCTCATTGAAACAAAATGCTTAGAAATTACAATCAGAGGAAGAAACCATTACATATGTCTTAAAGATCATATTGTAACTACTTTTTCTAAGATTGTTGTTATTTTTTCTCTTTCTCTGTACAAATTACCTAAACAAAACACAGGGATGCTGGTCTTGTCTGTCCTATTACACAGAGTATGGTGTGAAAAAGACACAGGCTGAGACTGGAGCAATTGCCAAAAACAGTTCATACAGTTATGTTGCTACTTCCAGAGGTGTTTCTTTTCAGTTTATAAGATAGGATACCCAATTACAGAATATGTTCCATTATCTCATATCCATCCAAATAACAAAATAACAGAATGCTTTATTTATTTATTTATCTATTTATTTATTTTTACATCAGGAACAGACCTGGATCATTGTTGCAACGTGGTAAAGGTTCAGAATTGTAAAAACAGTCTGCATGATGACAAAGCAGTGCAAAACACTGTCTGCCTCTGGAGTTTTCTTCATCTCTTAGAGTTCTTTGAAAAAGATGTCAAAAAATAACATAAGTATCTTAAGTAAACTGATTTCCCTAGACATAGGATTTCCTAGCAGATGTTTGATGGAGGCAGTATGATAACAAGATAATCAGAAGGGCTTTTGTTTCTTTGAGAAGATGTCTGTGAAGTCCTTCCTCTGGCTGGGATAGCAACAGCTGGTCATAGGGTGTGAAAGGGATGCCCAAAACTGTCTGAAAGCATATTTGCTTCAAACTATTCACAGTAATTAATAACGAAGGGAAGAATGACTGCCAGCCAGATTAACCAGTAAGAAAGGAGAGTTACAAAGACTTCCATTTTGTGAAAGTAGATGTAGATGAGTATTTAGAAATGTATACATGTTTATACTAACATTTCTAAGTGCCTAGTTTTATCTGATCTTAATTCTGAATGCATAGTTCACTTGTTACAGATTAATAATATTTGTCAGTTATAAATCATCTCATTGGAGATGAACTATAGGAATTTAACATGTTTTCCTGTGGAAAAAAACTTCACTGCTCTTCCTAGAGCAATGAAGAAGGTAGCCAGCATGATAATATAGTCCATTTTTCTACCTACTCATCTCTTTCTCTTTTCATCTATCTTTTTATTGTACTCAATGATTTACTGTCTCGCTGCTGCACACTGTAGACTGAATGTATGTCCTGTGGTGATCTGACTCCTCCACTGTGCAATCAAGGAGACTGTTACAGCAGTGCTCGTGGAAGAAAGATGGTTTATATACAAAAGTGCCTCTTCTTGGCCATGCAGTGAATAATAAAATCATAGAATTGTTTGAGGTGGAAGGGACCTTTAAATGTTATCTAGTCCAACTCCCCTACAATGAACAGGGACTTCTTCACCTAGATCAGGTCTCTCAGAGCCTGGTACATTCTGACCTTAAATGTCTCTATCTCTGGCAACTTGTTCCAGTGCTTCACCACTCTGATCACACACACAAAAAAAATCACAGTGGGTTCTCTGTGACTGCAGGATTGATGCATGCAAAGTCTGCATTTCTATATTCTTAGTGCTGTATGACTGTGAAAATTGTCTGCCTGCTAAACTATGTCAAATCACATATCACAGTGAAATGATTGGTATTTAGATATAGCCAACCCTCTTTCATGGTTTGCATACATGGTGATGAAAAACGTGAACAAAATGAGGATGGGCTAGTTTGGCCTGTGTGGGAAGGCAGCAGAGAGCTGATAATTAATAAAAAAAAAAAAAGGAAACAAAACACACAGAAAAATGAGTTATTTTTTGAAATTCACGTATTTTTTAGAAGAGTAAACAATTCAAAAAAGCTGTCGAAGTATTCTAACTTCTTTCATTTTGCCAGTTTTGCCAGTTTTGCCATATAATTACATTCTCTTTTCTATATCTCCACATAGTCCTACAAATTTAAAGATGGAACATTCTGATATGAGACTTATGTTGATTGCAACCTGTGTAATTGGAATATGGGAGTGCAGCCCATGGACTTGTGGTAGCAGGTCCTTGGAATTGTGGTCTTCCTTAGGCACAAATAAAAAGGCCTTGGTAATTTCTGTATTTCTGTTAATAAGCCTAGGAATAGACTTTTTTCTTTTTCTCCCTCTTTCATAGATGCTAAAGACAGGTTATCATGTTTCTTAGGGGTTAAGGAAAGATGGAGTGTGCATTAGCAGATGCTGCTCTGAGGCAGTGTGATCTCAAGTTCAGTCTGTCAAGTACCTCTCAAGTCATACTTCAGACAATAATAATTCCTTAGTTAGCTTATCTATGTGTAGAAACTGATTTAATGATTGTAATGATTGCCATTCAAATTCACAGTTGGGATCATTTCTGCATCACACATAGTTCAATTGAATTACTGAACAGTAAATCACTTTTAGTTTTACATAAGACACTGTGGAAAACTTGTCTGGAAATATTCACATGTGCAAATGTGTTGTATTCATATTCATAAGACTTTAGCCAGTATAAACAGGAAATCACTGCATTACTGAGATTGCTGTTGGTATAAATTATGGTATTTCCTTCTGAAGGGTTACCCAGGTGATGCTGAATTTATTTCAAGGTAAGAAGGAGCTGACAGACAGCATAAAGAATAGAAGACTGTACTGCTATACAGCAGCACATCCATGATAGTCAACCCTGGCTCAAACACACATTGGGTACAGCTCAGCCCATTGAAATTAAGCTCCAGGAAATATTTCTGAAGGTTAGAACAGTCTTTCAGCTGTATTCCTCAGTAAAATCACATCTTGAATGCTAGTTATATCTGTGACTATTTCCAACCACATACTTTCTAGGAACTGGGCATAGACATCTCCTCTCTATCTTGCTATTTGGCACATACATTTGGGATGAATGTGTCCTTTAAATTCAACTCCAGATGGTTGTAACATTAAGATAGAAGGTTTTGGCCCCAATGTGGCAAATCACATCGCCACATGCCTATGTTAATTTCTGTTAGACAGTCTACATGCTTAAAATGCAGTAAGTTTGCTAAGTGCTTTTACTGGACAAGGAGTGCTGCATATATCATACCATTACCAACTCCTAAGCTATCCAGTTTCACTTAGGCATCCAGTTTGCTCATGCAGCCAGTATTTTAGACTGGATAGTGGGATTACTGTAGTCATCACAGCATATGTAACAGGTGATATGTTATAAAATCCCAAAGCTTTGACACTTAATTTTCTGGAAGCAGTTTCAGGCCCACATTGCCCTGGAGTGTAGACTGGGCTGGCTTCCTGATGGTTTGGAAACTGTCAGCTGGAACACTGTGATGTAAAGATCAAATATTTTCCCATTCAGTCTATTACCATAAGTTCAAATACGATAAAAGCTTGATCTGGTAAACCAGATTATGGTTGTAGCATAGTCTCAATAGCCCTGATAAAAAATGCTGTTTTTTTTTTTTTTTTTTTTTTTTTTTGCACGTTACAAGAAAAAAAAAAAGAGTCCTCTGAAAGCATGAGTGCACCCTTTATCTGTACATAGATACCTTTCAGGCCAGGCTGCAAGTCAATATGTTGAAAATAGCTTTGTGAAATGATTAATTTTTACTGTAGCTTATGGTTATGTCTGGTGGTATGGTAAAACTACAGAGAAAATAAATATAATCAACGGAACATTGAGTCAGTGGTCCATGTGACTCCAGCAACACTTCACCTTTACATGACCTCGTGCAATTTTTCATGGACTTGTATAATTATTCTTCCCTTCCGATCCAGATTTTCTTCAGCAGTATTATTCAAAAAAAACCCCACATACTAAATTACCTACTTTTCAGCTGTTAGAGCTATTTTAAATTCAACAAGAGTTTACTTTTTTTCTTCTATTATCTGATGAACAACTTGTTCTAGAGGTGTGGGAAGCAGCAAAAACAGGTTCAGATACTCCAAAACACTACAGAAAAGCTTTTGTCTCTATCTTGCTTCTTAACAGATTATCACTGAAATAGAGCATTTAGTAACTAGCAAATAAAAACACTGAATATTGAGGGTTTTTAAAAAATACATAGACTTTATTTTTAGCTACAGAGAATTAAAGTAGCCATTTTATTAGATTTCTACACAAGAAGGCTTCCTGTGTCCTGTAAATGTTTCATTTGTCAGAATAATTTCATGAGGTGCTTTTGTGGTTCCATTATCTGCTATGACCTCCAAATGATAGAAATTTAAAAAGTGAATCAATGACATGAAAGCTCTCTAAACCATCTTTGAACGTTATTACTTTGTGTATGTCTACACAGGGAACATCAGAATAAGTGATGTCACCCATAAGCATAAACTGAATTTTCTTTGATCTTGTTCTTAGGTGCATTAGGCAGAATGGCTGGAGAAGGTGAGGTATCTGTAAAAGCAGGTAACAGATCAATATAACAGAAAAGCAGTAAAATATTTAGGTTAATATTACTGATCCAAAAATATAAATTCTGAGAATAATCACTGCAAGGGAAGCAATATGCATTTAAAAAAAAGTTGTTTTATACTACATGTCAGAATGGCATTTATTCAAGCAGTGGGTCTTATTACTGCTTTTTAGTTTTCAGATTCACTGGAATCTGCAAAGCAACATGAGGGAAAGTTTGGAATTGCCATGCAGTGTCTCTAAGGTGATGTAATGAGAGGAGGCACTCACAAACCAGCTCAAACTGACCTCACTTTGGTGCAGTACAGTTGAGTTGTTATGGGTATGGGTGTCATCAGCAAGGTCTTATTATGGTAGAGACCAGAAAAGAGCTGATTCTTGTCATATTGCTTCCAGTGCAAGGATATGTGTGAATACAAGAAAAGCTGTTCAGAGCAGCAGCTGTGGAGCAAGATAAACAGCAAGGTTATGATCAGCTATGGTCTACCTTGATATGTGATGAGGGATGTGCTGCTAGCTCTGCTGATGTACCCATCGCCACCCAGACCACAGGTGTACCTCAGCCCCAAACCCTCTATCTCTCTCCCTGTGACAAGAGAAACTGTAGGCAGAAGAACCCTGTCTCTGAAATCAGGAGTTGGTGAGTAGGGGAGGAACCAAAACGTTGCAGAGAAGTGAGAGAGATGCAACTTATGGAAAAAAACCACACTCATTTAATTAATTTGTCAGTAAATACATAGTTCTTCAGTTAATAACAAACAGTGCAACTGAATGATAACTCCTGGATGTCAAAGTTTTACAGTCGCACACACACACACAAAATAAAAAAAAAGGGGAGACAAAGATTTGAGGCATCTTTTTTTAGTGGGAAATACCCATTTTATGATGAGCCTTTACTAGATGGATCCAAAAGATCATTTTTTCCTTTTCAGCTGTATCACACACCTCTTTGTTTTCATGAAAAATTCTAGAAGAATTTTAGGCAATGGCAGCAAACACATCTCTCTTGCAGAAGTTAGATTGACTCAGTTTCTTTTAAAAGGTCTGGAAACTTGGAATCACAGTCACAGAATTCTTCTGAAATGCCAGTTGTCTGAAAGTAACTTCAAATGATTGATTTACTAACTGCCACGATAAAGACAAAGCACCAGGAATCTAAACAACACTTGAAAATAGTTTTCTTAGTGATTGGTTATTAGCTGCCTCTCTACAAAATTTAACCCTGTTGTCTTCATGGTAGAATATTTAAAACTCTTTCAGATGCAAGGATGAATAAAAAAACATTTAAATATTGATGGAATGTTCATTTTTAGTACTTGTAGAGGAGAAGAAATTGACTGCCCAGTACAGCTGAGAGAGAAGCTCTTAGTGACTGAATGCTGAAAAATGTGTTTTCTAGGTTGAAGCCTCAAGTTTCATTGGACTGTAGAATAAATACTCCAGTAAATAACTGGGACATTAAAAAAGGATTATAAATGCCATTAAATAACTGGAGATGTTAAGGTGTCAGAGCATGCTACCAGCATCACTACAGTTGCTAGGTGTTATTGCTATTGGGCCAATGAAGATCAAGAAAGTTTCATATTTAATGTGATAATAATTTATTTTCACTCTTTGTTAAATACCAGTATGAAATAGATACTTTATCATTGTATAAGGAGTACAGCAGCCAAGTTATTTGCACTAAATAGGGCTAATGTAATGAAAATTGTGGGTAGAATCAGCAAAAGGCACCTCTAGCATATGGTTTCTTAAAAAGCTTTCCCATCATCATGTTGTTATTCTCAGTCATGATGGTTGTGACAAAGAACAGCTTGGTGTTATAGTATTTCTGTAACTATTAAAAACTTCGGGCTGCTAAGCAAGAACTCTGCAGAGACTCTCTGCACTGGCAATGTAAGAGCTCGTTTGTACCATTCTTGGTGCGCCAACTCTCCTATTTCACTGCCTGCCTCATGTAAATAGTTTCTGACACTGATATTGCTTACAGGATCAGTGTAATTGATGGTAATTTACAGGCTTTTGAGGTTTTAAAAACTTGCAATTAGTCCTGGTTTCCACAAAATTTGACCTCTTAGTCTCCATTTAAGCATGGTGTGCTATGTATGCTTTGAGATTACTTTCCTTTTTCAAGCACTGCGAAACAACATCTCCAGACAATACAAAATTCAGCCCCTTTAAAAATGAGCAGCAGAGAGGTTTCCAGTGAGTGAATAATGGATAGAGTGTGTAATAAAATAGACATCGGTGTATAAACTGTGAATTAAAGAAAGTATTTATGAGAAAATGAAAGTGTGTAGGATGGAAATAGGATGTGTGGTGGAAGCATGGAGAAGTGACATTACTAGCTGTCATGGAGTAGGAACTGCACCTGAGTAGTTTGCTCTTCCTTTTGGCTGTATGGAAGATGACGGGACACCATATTACGCCCCTGAGACATGCCTAATGTTTGCCATTCATGGGAGACTGAACTTCAGCTAGTGCTCACAGGTGAGTTACACCAAAACTTCTTAAGACCTTCATATGTTTTTCCTTCTCAGCTGGAAGGTTTCAATCTGCTTTAACTTACAATGTAACTAACCACAAAGATATTGGTCATTTTTCCTTTCATGAAGAACTGTGTATTGCACAAATGTTTTTGAAGTAGTTTCACATGCAGAGGGATTTATTTAGCAGGGTCTGTACTTAATGGCATATAGATTCACTTAGGGAAAATAAAAATCAAAGGGAAGGGGGTGGAAAGGGGATCTTTCACCAGTGATCAGCTGGGAAGAAAAGTAAAGCCAGTCTCCAGACAAGCATTTTTCTTGGGTGTCTATTCTAGTGCAGTAGGTGGATTTCCCCATAAAGCTTCCTCTACTGTACCAATATAGTTTTAATCAGGATACACTTTTATCTGTTGCTCTTTGATAGGATTCTGATGGTCCTGCTGGCAGGACATTTTGCTGAGATTGCTTGCTGCTTTGCCATTAAACTTGGGACATGCATACTTTTGGGTCCACTAATGCCAACCAGAACCTTTGACCATGGGATGGGAAAAAGTGGGAGGAAGGAAGTATTCTCACGCTGGTGGCAATCACTTCTCATGAGAATCCACCATAACAGTACTGTTGGGCTGCAGGTGCATGGCCGGTAGGATAACAGTACACAATCCATGGCGTGGGAATGAGGGGAAGGGGCTGCCCCAGCGGTTCTGGGAAAGGCTGCTGTGGCGGCTTGGGTGACTGACCGGGTGCAGAGCTGCCAGGAGAAAGCAAGCTACAGAGTTTCAGTGCAATGCAAAAGGTTGCAGCACTTAAGGCACCGTGGACATGTGGCTTAATAGATGGTATTGCCTTAGTTGAAAGGATCAGGGAGCAGGGCAGCTCAGAACTTAACGGCAAGTAAATATATCTTTTTTGACCAATGCATCTGCAGTATAGTAATTATTCAGCTAATGTAGTTAATAACAAAATTAACAGCATTTTTAGACACTGAAGACTATTAAGGGACAGAATGGCGTGTGGTAAGGAGCCCTCTTATCATGGGATAGATACTGAATCCACATCTTTTGGCATGAGAGGTGCCTGCTACTGCTTTCGTGTTCATTGACTCAGGGTCCTAATGCTGTGTGGACATGGTCCACAGCTGAGTTTTCACAGGATTCCTAAAAAATAAAGTGCAGATTGTGGGTGAAGATAGTAAAATCTGATCTATATGTTCTTGTATATTGCTATGTATTGTGAGATGACTTTTCATACTTTCTGGATCAATTATTTTGCTGAATATTTTATCATACCATTATGTGATTATAAAGGATATCGTTTTTCCCTGAGTTGTAAATTTTCATATTTAATAACCATTGGACCAGAAAAATTCATATAAAGAACTTAAAGGTAAAGAAGAAGTCATTAGGCTGAATGGAATGAAATCGGCACAACTTCAATGCAAATGTAAATGTAAAGATAAATGCAAATGTAAATGTTAATGATACTTTCTCCTGCTACAACTCAAACTTTTTCCCATCCTGTTAGTAGTCTGATTTGTGCAGAAATATCTTACCTTACTTCTCCATAGGCAACAAGAAATGAATCTCACTCTAAGGAGTTATCAGGCAGCTTTTGTCTTCATTCTTTTGCAGTGGTAGGATTCCCATTGGCTGTTTCAGTTCAGATGTAATTCTCAGACTAGCCTATTGTCTGATGATAGATTTGTGAATTGAAAAGTGAAAGATATGTTTGGAAAAAATGTCATTTTGAAAATAAAGGATAAATATGACTTCAGAGAGTGGAGCTTAAGGGCAGACATGCCCTCATCTGCCGAAGTAATTATCAGTTATATAAAGGTCATTTGTTAGGAACAGTCTGAAGAACACGCATTTGAATCAAACAATAACAGGAGAGTCTGAGCTGTGTCTCTGACACAGAGAGCTGGAAGAGGAGGCAGTGATGGAGCCTGTGGAGATCTAGAAAAGTACAGGGCACCAAGTATCCATGTCTATTACCCACACCTATTACTGCACTTGTCTTTTGGCTAAAGCTACTGTCACAATACGGCTTGGAGGAATGCGTACAAAACCAACCGTCACCAAAGGTACTTGATATGATCATGAATGCTAAGATGATGCTCTGAAAGAACAAATATTTTATGGGACCATATGGTCCAAGTTAATATTGTAGCTAGCTCCAAGTCATCTTTAATTTCTAGCAAATCCATAAATGTGTGGTTATTCTGTCATACACACAGGACAAGAAGAAGAAAACTTTGTCTGGGAGTTTGGATGTTTTCTCACTTCTCTTCCTGCCTCTTGACATACCTTAGCCTATAATTTATGACATTCTGTGATATAACATTATCACTATAGATTAATTTCAATAATTAGCATAAGTTATCCTACTAGTGTTAATTATGAGCGTACTATCTGTCTTTGGTTAAAATGTTTGGATATCTCCAAGAGGCAGTAAAGTGTACTACACTCAAGGGCAAATTGCCCAGGAGACACAACAAATGTCTTTCACCTTCTCCTCTGGCTGGGGTATTTGTGACTGCCTGTGAAGTGAAACCAGGAGCAAAGGAAAAATGAGTGTGAAGACTGAATAAATGGATTAGTCCATGGCAAATCAAGTGGTTCTGGTTTTAAATATCTGAAAGCCCATGACTTTCATAGAGATATAACCCCAACTTACCAGCAGTATTGCCTTGGTAAATATTTCTTAGAGCAGTATTACAACAGTGTGCAAATCAGGAATATATTTTCTCGTGCCTGCTAATCTTGCCTGCTCCAAAGACTGGCAACACCTGCCTACCTCTTCTCAGCTGTCACAGAGCTACTCACTCCAAATTTATCTTCTCCACTTGTATGCCTGAAGTATTAAGAGAATTGGTTAAGTAAATATTTACACAGCCTTCAAAATATACTGATACCCTATATAACTTTCAAACTGCAGGAGTCTTCTCACATAGAACGTTTCCTGTGCACAGATACTTTGCAAGCAGGATATTTATGAAAAATATAATTACTTATTGTGTATTACAGTAGGAAACAGACAACTGGGAATTCTGATAGAATAGAAGAGAGCTGAGCAGGGGAGTGGCATGCTCCAGGGGACTGATGGTACCTGAGATGTGCCTTACAGCCTTCTGCCACACTAACAAAGTTTAGTGTAGGCTTTATTGGCTGTGTCTTATGTACCATACAGGAATAAGGAATGGTGTGGCTAATAACGAGTCTCCATTCATCATTTGGGAGATTTAAGACCTAGCTCTTTTTTCAAAATTGCATAGGTCAGAAAGTTCCTTTTTTATTTTAGAGTCACTAACATTGTAATGGTCATTTAAAAATTAAAATCGGACAGCTTCTTGGAATTCTTCATTTAGCAACTTTATTGTAGGACATAGTTCTGGAGCAGGCTTTCTCCCATCTCTCCTCTCTTATCAGAATACAACTTAGGAGTATAACAATATTCGGGACAAAAGAAATGCTGCTCACTGTGTACATCTGATTTCTCTTGGACCAGACTTGTATCATGATCTTCAATTAATAGTCAGATTTACTTTTGGTCTACATGAGGGTAAACTGTACTGGGATTGTCGTCGATGTGTTCATGTGTCCTCATTCAAAGAATAGATGTTGAGAGCTGCTTCTCAGAAAGTTGTCTCATATCTGAAAGGCAAAAGTTCTGGTACCAAGGCTTCATTCAGAATTAATTTATGAGAAATTTGCCTATGGCATAAATATGAATCTGTATTTAAAATGCGTTTTATATCAATTTAGGAAACTTTCTCTTAAATGCACTATACATATGCAACTTGCTTATTTTGTACAGTTTCCTTAATTATTTTTATTTCATATTGAAATGAATAATGAAAAACAAATTTTATTCATTGTATCCTTCATAAATTTTCCCTTACAGCCACATGGGGAGAGCAACTGGTTTTCCACATCTTAAAATTTAATAATGAAATTTGATTTTCAAAAGGAATTGCTGAAATACCAAAGTCTCTATTGGAATAGTGTGTTATATAACTCACTCAAGTTATGAAGGAGAGGATTTCTGCAAATGAAGAAGTTACTGAGCAATATTATAGATAGTAATATACAGTTTTTTAGCTCAAGCCTCTTTTGAAAGTTCCTTCTCAGTTCTGGCATGCCTGTCACAATTTAAACGTTAGAAAAGAAAAGAGAAAAGAGAAAAGAAAAGAAAAGAAAAGAAAAGAAAAGAAAAGAAAAGAAAAGAAAAGAAAAGAAAAGAAAAGAAAAGAAAAGAAAAGAAAAGAAAAGAAAAGAAAAGAAAAGAAAAGGAAAGAAAAGAAAAGTGTATTTTGAAAGTCAGGTTTACTTGGGGCATCAGATAGTTTTTATATTGAGTTTTGCTGTTTTGCCTTTCCTGAGTAGGCCATGTTATTTCCATGCCTTAATACTTACCTGTCCTTTGCATAAAGATTTTTCTTCATACAGACTAATTAGTTACCATTACTTACAAACTCTTTAGAACCACAGGACTCTCCTTTGTCACAGTACTCATAAATAAATAGAAAAACATAGATTTTAAAATTGAACTTCAAAGGAAAGGATGGTTTTTAAGCTCTTTTATTTTTAACTGCTTGTTAACCAAATAAGACTTTTGATATTGTGCGGTATTTTAGCTTCTGTATAGTAGACATAATATATCAATTTAAAAATTATTTATGGCTTTCAAATTTCAATTTCCTGAAGTTCTTCATTTTTTTTTTTTTTTTTTTCCTTTCTCTCTTTAGTGATTACATTCCATTTCTGTGGATGCATGTTTTCTTGTATAGTACTAGGTCAATAAAGCCATCCTTCCCATTTATCCTGGCTTGTGATTCCAAGCTCTCTCTTGAATTTCCTTTTATTGATTGACTGGTGCCTTGTGCTATGTAAGGAATTTGTCTTTTTTCTTTGTGATCTCTATGACAAATGAAAAATATCTTTGGTGAAAAGCGGGCTTTACTTTCCTGAGCCTGATCGCTTTTTCCTTAAGAGCAAGATAATAATGAATATGTTTTTGAAATCAGCAGTTATGATAAAAGCTTAAATATGCATTTTAATCTTAATGCATTTTAATAAAGACATTTAAAAATAACAAATACTTCGTCTACATGCCCTTTGGTGAATGAGAAATGGCATGCCAGTGATGTGTACTGAATCTGCTATAGCCACATTGCAGATGTAGGTATCTTCTAAGTTCTGCAGTAAATTAAGGAACATGAAAGTGATTACTTGACATACTTACCATCTTGTTTTCCAAGGATGCAGCTGATAGAAGCTACCTTGAAATTGATCTGCACCCAGGTAAGCACACTGCTAGAACTGTTATTTTAAAGTCAGGGAAAGACTATCGAACAAAAGATGTTTCAGACTAAACATTTTAGGCTCATATATATATATATAAATGGTTTATAGCTTTGGTGTCCAGTGAGGTTTGATTGGCTATTTAATTTACCAACAGTAGCACAATTATTTATATTCTCCTATGAGAACTCTTAAGTGTTCAAAGGAAAAGCAGGTGTGATAGACATAGGAACTGATGTAAGTGGGAGGAGAGATGAGAGTGTTCAGGTGATGTAGTCAACCCGGCACTGAATTTTGCTTTATAGATGCAGACAGAATATTCCTGAGTACTTAATATAAAAAGGAAAGTGCTGAAACAGGAAGGATCTTCCAGGAAAAAGATAATACACAATCAAAGATGATTACATGACTTAGAAAGTTTACACCAACATATGGAGCACTACTCAATTAAAATTGTATGCAGTGTCCAGCTAAGTACAGACAGTCTGTTTTTGTCAGTCTCATAATGTAATTATTATATAGTTTTTCATGAAATAAATGCTTTCTGAGGTATCTTTCACAAAATGCATTTCCTATCTTAATGCAATCCTAACTTGGAGGAATGTTACATTCATAGTTAAAAGAACTCTTGACTTAAAATTGTCTTATTTTATAAAAATCAAGGAAACAAGCACAAAACATCTTTTAAAAACACTGACATTTATAAAATATTTTAAATTAATTATTGGAAAGAGCCTATCCAGAGTGTCCATCATATAGGAACCTTACCTAATGTCATTTACAAGTTAGATGTCTATTGTACGCTGTTTGCCTAGGTTCTCTTCCTCTCTGATTTATTAGTATTCTTTAATTTTTTTCAGTCTCATTGGCAGACAAAGGTATCTGTAGCTGGGAGAATTCCTCCTGGCTACCCAGAGATCATGTTCAGAAGTCTAACTAACTCTGACAATTGTTTCCTAAAAGGACCTGTTCAAGAACAGTCCATAGTTGCATATTTTTGTGTTCCCTTCACAGTATGTTATAAACTATCAAATAACTACATTTCCAAAGACACAAATTTAAGGTAGAGAGAATGAGCCAGACAAAAGTATTTATTTCAAACATTTTAAATAAATTATGAAGCATGATTCACTGCCATCTGGCTCCGATGCTGAAACCAAAGCCAGACATCTATAAAGTATATCTCTTGGCACTAACGACTGGAGCTTGTGGAGAGAATGACGCATGTGATCTTTTTCCTCTAATGCCTATAGCTTTGTGAAAGTTGAAGGATGTAAAATCTCCAGGAAAAGCAAAGCCCCCTAACTGTGTTTCCTTTAAGGCATTAAACAACACTATTATATCTGAACACAATTTCAAAACATCTGAAAACTGCATGCACATACCGTTTAATTCACATTAATAGGATAAATCATACTAAATGAGAAATAACTTTTGGACTCCGAATGAGAATCTCATATTCTGTACTCTCAGAATTTATGCTGTATTTAATCTACAAAGAACATATAGGGAATGGTTTATAGCTACCTAACTGCTGAGAGGGAGTACAAGGAATAGACAGACATAGGATGTGGATGTACTTTTTAATACAAATTAAATTTGGCCAAAGTACTCTGTCTGTGTTTTGTGTTTGGGTGAGACCTTCAAATGGAACTGCCCAAATGGGGTCACTGCCAAAGGTAGGGAAGATTCCCACCTCAGCAGTCCTGTGACTGATGTAAAGGTGTATTGTAATACCCATTGTTCCACAATTTACTCAGGTTCAGAACACTATGCCTGCAAGACACATATTTTCTCACAGGTTTTTGTATCATTTTCTGTATAGACATAGACATTTTTCAGACACTTCAATGTTTAAATGGTAGCTCATGCCGTAAACCTTATAACCTCAAGTGATCTTATCTATTTTTTATAGTTTAGAACTGTTTTATTTTTTATTAAGTCAGTGACTCTTGCCTTTTGTGAAAACTGTCCCTCTGCCAAAACAACAAAAACTATTAAAAAAAATAAAACCAGAAAAAAAAAAAACCAGAAAAAAAACCTGACATTGAAGGAAAACAATAGCCATAGCCTCTGTTTCAATCTTTCTTTTCATTTGTTCAATGATTTCTACTGTCTTATTGTAGATTTAGATTTGTCAATCCGCAAATATTAGCTGGGCTATTCTTGTGGATAATTTCTATCTCTGAAGGACCCATAGATCTACCAATGAAAAATGTGCAAAAACAGAGCTGCTGTTCTGCAAATTCTGTGAATATGTAAAGTCTGGATTTCTATCTTGTCTTTAATTCTTCTACAAATTAGACTAATTTAATACATGGATTTGAATGAATCCCATCCATTACAAAAGTAAGTGTTGAGCAGACAAAACAATGTGATAATCTGTATGCTGTCTGAATACAGTAAGTACTTTGGGAAACATGATAAGTGCATTATGTTTTGTCATCAGTCATTATTTATTCCCTCTAACTACATTGTGTATTGTCATCAATATTTTATTTGTCTCCCCCTGGACACAGAGTCTTTGCTAATTAGAAGCTTTAGTAAGTATTAATTTGCAAGTGATCTTACAGGTCAAAGACAAGATGATTTCTAAGAATTACATGTTTACAAACACAATCAAATAGCCTTTTGTCAAATAAGAAAGGTGTAAATATCATCCCTTATGGGCTACAAGAGCAGATAGCATTGGCCATAATGTCATCCTCCTACCCAGACCTACCCCTACACCACAAAAACCTGACCATTTCCAGCTAACCAGCTTGACTTGGAAGTTTTTGAATTCCAGTAGTGGGGTCAGTCACTTCTCTTCTTCTCTCATTCTTGGAGTTTGTCTAAGCAGGTCCAAGAGAAGCAGCCGTATAGCTGCCTAACACTATTCTTTAGCTCCTCCAAGCTAATGAGCATAAACTGTGCTCCCCCTTGGAATGTTTTTGAGTTTGTGTTTATTTTCCTCTAGTAGCCATAAATAATTCTATGCCTTTGCCTTCATGCATTTTCTCATTCAGTCTTAGCAATGAAGAATTCAGTTCCAAGTAATTTAATTGAATCAATGATAAACAATAGCTACTTTTGTCCAAGACATTTTGATCCAAAATAGCTGTATCTCACAGGCATATGAGAAAGACATTTGTCAATCTCTGTGCCACTGTCACCGTGGGAAGTCTCCTATTGCTGACATATACAGATTTTTAAATTGTTTATTTAAGAAAAGCCAGATCTGAAACAAATAGAATCCCAGAAATCAGAGCAAATAGACAGCATAGTGTCTCAGTGCCAAGACACTTTATCTTTTCCATCTCAGCAGAATAAATTTTTTCTGAAGTATTTAGTCTTGGTTTATGGAGGGCAAATATACACCTCTAAGCTTTCTTTCTTTTTTAAAAGAAACCTAGGTGAGTTTTCTTAGTTCTCTGTTCTTCTGGTTCTAACAATTGTTTATTTTTTTTCTGTTTTCCAGTCTGAGTTTCTCTTTCCTGGAAACAGCTGGTAAGAATTGCATTTCAGGTCTCATTGTAAAGCCTGGAGAATGGCATTAAAAACTCCCTTTTCTCTCCGGAAAGGGAGATCCTTACATGCATTTCAGCTGTGTGTGCCTCTCATGCAGCTTTAGCCTACTGGCAGCCCACAGCAATCCCAGGAGTTTTTCCTCTGTTGTTTTCCAACTGACAGCAGTACTTCCTATTTATTATAAAAGAAAATCATGTGGCTTTATGCTATTATTACTTTATTTCTATGGCTCTCATTTTCCTCAATCCTTAAAGTAGTTCTTTCTTTACAGCAGCCTTAAACTTCATTACATCAGCCAAATCTCAACAGTATATCATTAGTAATAACATTCACACAACCTTACACTTTGCTTAGGTCTCTGAGAAAAAAATATACATTTGACTGGCCCTACATCTTGAAAGTTCCAAATTAACTTATTTCTCCTCAAAATCTTTTTAGAAAATTTGTTCTTATCAACATCCCCAAGTACCATCCACATTTTAGCTAACATTTTTTTTTCTCCTCATCTTATAATTATTTAACTTATTGGATTTTTCTTTAGATGAGTTAATGAATTCCAGCATGATGAAGACTCAGACTGTAAAAGTGTTAAGCGCTGCGACACGTATTTGCAATCTCTAACTTAAGAAATTGTGTTTTATCACTTGCTATTAGTTACCTTATTAAAAATCAAGTTAATCTGAAATGTTGTATTTATAGCTAATTCAAAGTGTATTTAATTCCCTTTTTTATTGATACGCTTTCTTCAAAATTTGAAATTAGACTAATGTGGATGATTAAGTTTGGATCACATTCCATCCTTCACACAAAACCATGGCCATTGTCCCAGCAGCTGGTCTGACAAAGTAGATTTCCTATGAGAACTGTAGTTTTTGGTGTTGGTGCTCATAGATTTCTGGGGTGAAGATTATTAGCTCTTCTGGACCGACACTGAACTCATGAAGTCTTTTCTCTACCATTTTCTATTTATTTTAATAGCAAAATATCTGAATTCCATCTGTCAATCTCTAGAGATGAAATTTATTCACACAAGGAAGGGCAGCTGAAAGTCACTGAATTAGTAGTAATCTTTAAACTAGATTTCAGTGCACAGGAAAATCTTATGTGAGAAATTCCATAGGACCTTCAGTTACTCTCTCACAATAAGTTCTAGATAATTTTACTTTAACTCACACTTAAAATGTGTCCCTAGATGGCTGACCTGAAAACTGGGGAGCTGAAGTTCTGAGGTTCTTTCTTTACCATGTACCATCAGCAGAAATGCATTTTTTTTACTGGGAAGTAAATACCTTTCTATTAATTAGAGAAACAGTCAAGTCTATTCTCTCTTAAAATACTGATTCTGCAATGCTAAAAAAAATTAAAAGGCATGCATGAGAAAATGTGTTCCATAAAGACATAAGACACAACTCTGTCACTGAGTCATTGAGTAGAATCAGCTTCATTTAGAGAAAGGTGAGAATTTGCTATGGTTATTTTTCAAAATGTAGTTGTGTTTGAAAATAAATTAATCTAAAGAGTCTGAGTTTGTCGTTGTCCTTTTTAGTGCTGTAACTGCCACATTAAATTTTTAGTGCAGTATTTTCATTTTGTATGTATAGATGTTCACTATAATAAATTTGAATGTTTGTAATTTTATTGAACAAATACGGTTTAAATTATATTCTTTTTTTTCAAGCAATTGTCTTTGTGTTCCCTCTGTCTCTCATATTTTTATTTATGTCAAACAAAGGCCTTTCACGAGGGAAAAATATCTTTGTTCTTTCTCAGTTTCTTTCTATTCTATTATTTTAGAGACTCTAACTAATTTTTAGAAACTCAATGATTTTTTTTTTTTTTTCCTCTCCATTCATACATTTAAAAAAGTCATATTTCAATCAAGTTCATTTCAGACATACTGTTGCCACATCTCTTTTGTGTTCAGACCATGAATGCTTTCAAGTTCACCAGCCATCAGATTTTTGGTAGTTTCAAGGGAAGTTTACCGAAGCTCAAGGGCTAACATACAGTCAGTCATAAGTTGGCCTTTGGAAATTTTTATAATTCCAGTATGTGGGTGTGGGATCTGCCTATTGGTCCATGATGAGTGTAACATGTATGCCTTACATTATCATATTTATGTTGAATTTTCACTGCAGATAAAAGTCACCTCTTCCTCGTTTGTGATATGTGTGGATGCAGAATTTATGGTAGCATCAGACAGTTGGAAGAAAATTACATTTTATACAGAAAAAAATTCTCTTAAAATTAAGAAACAGAAGATATTTTCTTGTATAAACTGGTTCATCTTTTATGACCCCAAAAACTTTAGCAATTCCAGTACTTTTACCTTAGAATACCATGAAAAAATCTTGAAACATGAATTTACATTAAGTGAGAATCCTTGGTTTTTATCTAAAAGCTTTGCATTCTGAAAGAATAGTTCTTGTTGTCAGCTTAATCAAATAACAAACAGCCAAAATAAGTGCTTTTTTATTCATCTTCATTCCATTCCAGACTGATTCGTACATGGAAAAAGCCAGCTGTAGAACCTGACTGCTGCTTTCACTCAGGTTTTGGTGTCATTTATCACTGTTCTCACTTTCTCTGGTGCCTGTGGCATGCTCAGATATTGTCTGAAGCACAAGTTCACATCTGGTTGCTACACAGTCCTGCAGTTTGGTACCAGACAAATGTTCACCTCATTTTAATCAAGGAAATGCTTCTTCTTTTCTCATTGCTTTTTGATCCTTTATCTTGCTCTTTTCTCCACTGCCTATATACTAGAAAGACTAGAAGATGTGGATTTAATTCTTGTTCCTGCCACTGATTCAGTGCATGTCCTCTGGTGTGTCTTCCTGCTTGATTAAACAGCACAAACATTTCTGAGTACATTTATAATTCACATTAAATAATATGGTGATTCTTCTTTACATATGATTGTAAGCTTCACTTTCTTTTAGCTCTAAGAAAAATACTGCTCATTTTGATTACAGTATTTATTACCTATTGGATTTTCCTGGTCAACAGTTTCCTAAAAGAATTATAAGGTTAAATTCGAATCAGCTTTTAAGACATTTACTGAAAGATTTATTTTTGTGTATGTAACAGTTCCCCAGGGCTCTTGAAAATGAGGTCTTGTATTCAAATGCACTGAAGATTTAAAAGAATACACTTTCTGCTTATCAACTCTGCCTTTCTTGTAAGTGATGCAGTTTTGTTTCTTATTTCTGTGATGAAAAATAATATAAAGCATGGGATTGTTCATAAGGATAGTGTATATCAACAGTGAGGTGGGAATAGTTTTATATAAGTGAGGAACAGAGAAATATTTAAACAAACATCCACCTACTTAGGCAAAGAACTGATGAAGAAATTAGGACAGTTTTGTAAAGTATAGTTGAGACAGACCGTTCCACTTTCGTGCAATAACCCCATCTGCACTGTCATGGCAGCACCAGTGCTGGAAAAGCAAGTTAGAGATTACTGCTTATGTTTTGCCACTTACATTGACTGGGGCTGAAGACCTAACATATGGAGCCATACATGTACGTAAACAGTTTCACAGCTTTTTATGACTGGATACTCAACAATCTTAATTACTGGACACAGTACACAATTTCAGAATGAGCAAGGAACTGGGCACCAAGTAAAACAGGATGACAGTCTCTGAACTGCTTAGGATCTGTTCTGCCATTTAAACTTCTGGGATGGTCACAGAGCCAGGAGAACTGCTACATCTGCATCTATGATTCCATGTTTCAGCCTTGTGAAAACAGCTCCACTGTATCTTTGACTCATGTAGGTAAAGTGAAGGACAGAATCTCAAGATCATGTTTTAACTGTCTGACATCAGTTTTCTATGGTGTATAGTGTGTGGTACACTATCTGTTGGTAGGAGAGAGAAGAAGCCTTCTGGATGTTCCTCCTGTGCTTACAACAAAGCTCCTGTGTCTTTCTTTCATTTCTTATGCAGTCTACAGCCCACCCAGCTGGATTAAAATAACAGTGGTGTGGATAACTGTCTGTCTTATTTGATATGTCAGTTTTTATTTTGGGTGAGGGAGGGGGAGAAGAAGAACTTACTGATTAGAAAATGCTGAAAATGTTGCTCAATATGTAAAATTTTCCTTGAATCATAGAATTTTGACGACACTGCAACAGAAGCTGCTTGGAGAATTATATGCAAGACCAATATAAATTCAATGGAAGAAAAGCTCCCATAGCATTTTTTAGTAAATTCCTAACTACCCTGTAGTTGTCATTACAACAAGTAATGTTGTAATGTTAAATGTTACAAGTTGGAGTTTAACTATCAAGGGAAAACATTTTTCTTTACACTTTATGACTTGACTTCATATGAGTCTGCTAACAACATGCATAGAAAATAAGGTGACATCATGAAAAAGACAAGATTTAAACATAATGGCCCCATTTGATTTTTAATCCTGATTTTACTGCTTGACAGTTATGTTGCACAATAGCCTTTATTAAAACCCTCTACATTTCTTTCTTTTCTTTTTTTTTTCTTTTTCTTTTTAACTGAATTTCTGATGCAAATTAAAGATATTTCCCTATTTTTTAATAAATATGAAACAATAAATGACCAATGGAAAAGGTCATCCTGACCCATTCCAGTGAGTTGAAATGAATGGAAAACCATAATTCTTTTCCAAAGTTGAATTCCTGACTTAAAATACACCACCACACCCCACAAATATTTTCTTAGAGTTGCTATGTTCTTCTCGGTAAAGATGCTCCCTAAGCACTTTGCCTTAGATCATGCCAGAGCATCTTTCTCTCCAAGATGACTTTGTGTTTAGCAATATGCCAACCTTCACCTTTCTTCACAGCAGCCAACCATCTCCAAGATTTTCCTACATATGGACACACCCCTTCACGAGGGATAAAATAAGTATCAATCCCAAAGTGAAATTCTAAGCCTATTTATCTTTCCATTTACTTAGTTATCATTAAGAAGAAAGAAATCCCTCAAAGTGTATAAAATTCTAACAGCCTTTGTTCAGATGCCCCTCCCCCTCACTGAGGTCCCTGGGAATTCCCAGGATATTTCACCCTCCTTGTTCCAGGAGCAGCAGCAGCACCTGGAGCCCACAGAGCCCCAGCACCCCTGAATCCCCTAGATCCCACCATCTGCTGGGCCTGTGCTGTGCCCCTCCAGCCCCCACCTACGAGCTCACTCACCTGTGGCCACACAGGGCTCTGGATTTCTGAGTGCCTTCAGCAGGACAGGGGGAGGCTCCCAGGATGCAGCCCAAGCTATGCCCATTTTTGAAAGCTCGCATGAGTGCTTAATTTAAAAACCAGCATGATTGTAAGCTTGGAGAGACAAATAAACAGGCAAAGGACATCCCAAAATCCCACTCCATGAATGCATTTTGAAGATCTTCGGAAAACGTGCCAACCTATCTCATACCTATCTCATTGCTTACTTGGAGTCCTACAACACTTATATCCATGCAGCTTTAAACCTGCCTGCTATTTCCCAGAGTCCTTCATAATAAATTAGGATGAAGAGCAGAAATGACCCTATCTGCCTCACATCACAGTGAGTGTCACTGCACTGTGGCACAGTTACTAAGCTGTACTAGAACAGAGAGTATCAGGCAGCTCTGGTTCAGGATTTTCAAAGTGGAGCATCTGTTTCTAATTCTGATAAGCAAAGACAATGTCATAAATAATTTTTTAGTTCCTTTAATAGGTGTGTGTGAATATAATTGATTCAACTGGTAGTTATTTCTCTTTTGTGTGTGTGCGTGAATCTTTATATATCTATATACTTTATGTCTAATAAATATATGAATTGAAGACTCCTGAAGCTAAGCTATGACAGCACCTCGGTGCTGACAGATTATTCCCATCACTGCCTTTCACACCTCAGTGTCATTTCAACAAAACATTTCAAATTGGTTGGAAATTAATTTATCACAGAATCACAGAATGGCCCAGGTTGGAAGGGACTTCAAGGATCACAAATCTCCAACCACCCAGCCAGGCAGGGCCACCAACCACCCCATTTACTAGACCAGCTTGCCCAGGGCCCCATCTTACCTGGCCTTGAACACCTCCAGGGATGGGGTATCCACAGCCTCTCTGGGCAGCCTGTTCCAAAACCTCACCACTCTCATAGTAAAGAACTTTTCCCTAACATCCAACCTAAATCTTCCCTCCTTCAACTTAAAACCATTTCCCTTGTCCTGCTGTTTTTTCCCCTTGTCCCGCTGTTAGTTTAGCTGTAAAACACCTGATTCCTCTCACTTCAAAGTTATCAGTTGATTAGTTTCAGATTAACCAAATTAACATCTCATATTCTGTAGAAAACAATTTACCCAAACTTAGCTGCCTTAGAAAAAAATAAATCACTCTGTGCCCTGTCAGAGCGCTGCAGCTCACATAGGGGTATAAGAAACATGAAGTGCTTCATTGGAGCAGACACATGAGAAAGGCTGCTGGGAAAAATAATCAATTTGGGAAACAGCACTGTATGTTTTACACCCAAAGGAAAGTGGAAGCCTCAGGGGCATATTCCTCGCTGATATGCTCTGGAAATGAAGGCTTCTCAGATTGCTGCCAGCTGCCTTTTGTGCCCATGACTAAGCCATCTGGGATGCTTCAGCTGCACCCAGTGTTTCTACTGGAGATGTGCAGCATAGCTGCAGGTTTCATTGCTCCTACCCTGCTCTTGTCAAAAGATCAGGGTTAGAAAAATTTGCCCTTAAAAGAAATTAAATGAGTCTATGTCAGTTTGGCAGAACCAGGATAGAAGTAAATAATATGTGTAATTTGATGGCTGCTCTGGAAGTAATGCCTCCTATTTCATTTTGCTGGCCCACAACATCAGAGGCAGATGTTGATGAAACACCAGTAGAGGATGAAACTTTCTACCATGATTCTGCTACATGTTATTGCCATGCAGCAGATGGGAGCAGAGGGCCAGTCTGACTCAATGGCATCTGGCACAGAAGTGTGTATGAAGCAAAGGAATGGAATTGAATTCCTCCATGTGAAAAAGAATGGCACCCACTGACATTCATCAGTGCTTACTGAACATTTATGGAGACCAAATAGTGGATGTGAACACAGGGAGGTGGTGGGTGGCATAGGTCTGCAGAAGCAGGGACAAGCAGCCCAGAACAAGGACTGTGTTTCATATGTGGAGAGGATGGAATATTGTTGGAAAGCATTATATGGTAAAAGCAGACATGTAGGTTAGTGTGGAAAATCAAATAAAGACAGACGAATGTGGCCAATGCACTCCCTAGAAATATCAACATAAATTGGAACATCTAAACAAGCTTGAAGACAGGTTCTGCAACACTGAAAAAGTTTTAAAGTAGTCAGTTGTTTTTTTTTTGACATATATGCCCTTGCTCAGATGGAAATTATTTGGAAATAGTATATTTTAAATTACTTCACAGGGGGACAGACAAGTGGTCTCAGTGCAGTGAGAAAGCTGATGCCACAGTTAGGAAATGTTGTACTTGTCCTTTTGGACAAAGCTTTGTGTATGGATTCATATATTCAGACTGCAGATATGGCGATCCTTTTGGAAATTTGTGATTACCTTGAAATAACTAAGGCAGCAAATAAGAAAATACCTACTGAGAGGAAAATTACTTAATTTCTTTCCATTCTTCATTTTCAATAGAGAAAATTGACAGTTTTTTTTGGATTTATAACAGTTTTGACACATGATCAGTAACATGCTGCAACCTTTTCCTGTCTGAGTTGCACAATAACCCGCTGCATCTGGTTTGGCACAAGCAATGGAAGAAAAATGGCTCCTAGTTGATCTGGGGGATGTTTACCTGGAAGAGAGAGATAAGAGGAATAAGTAATTTGTATTAAGATCTAACTGGGGTAGACTGGTGCTCTGGACTCTCTTCTCATTTTTTTTTTTAATTTTTTTTCTCTTGGTACAGCGATTTTTAATTATTTCAGAATGACTGGAAACACATGAAGAGAAGATGTCAGAGTTCCTTGCTTGTTGTAAATTCCCTTGGACAGCAGAGATGAATTTATTGCAAGTCTACCAAATCCACAGAGATGCTGGATTAATCAGAAACAATGCCATGATAATTTTCTTTACTTTCTAAGACAGGCAAAGATGCTTCCTAAGAAAGGCAAAGCTGGAACTTATATGGAGGAAAAAAGATTAGGAAGGGGAAGGAGAGGAGCAAATGGCATGGAGAAGCTGCAACCGTCTAGAGGTGACTTTCAGAAGCAAATGATAAGCCTCTAGTCTCTTGTTCTCACTCTCTGACATTTTAGATGTCAACAGCAAATGTCACATGTAATTCAAAGGAGTTTGTCTTGATTATTGTATCCCTCCACGGTGCTGAAAGACTTCAGAATGTACTTCTTTGAAAACATCATACTCTTTCTGACCAGAATTTCTTTATCACTTTGGAGAAGAGGACTGAAAACCTGGTTTGACCCAGTTTCTTTGAAGATATATTTCTATATGGAAGCTCAAATCTTTCAAGGCATATTCAGTGCAAAGCCCCAAATAACTAGCCTGTTTTCTCATTTTGCCACAAAAAGGCACTGTTATCAGCAGTGATAAAACTCTGCACTGCTTTCTTCTAGTGTTCTGCTACTGTTACCTTCTTACCTGTGCAACACAGCTAGGATGCTTCCCAGGGCTAAATGAGTAACTATAATAAGTCAATACCACCAGGTGGTGCTGTGAAACATCCTTTTCCACATCTCTTTAATTCCTGTGCAAAGTGCAGTAGGCTGAAGATCTACCAAGTATCTAAATTAAGCTTAGTCGTTTTTATAAAGAAACTGTTCTCCTTGGGGATGAGAGTAAGAGGGTGTCATGTCTGCCCGGGGACCTAAGAAGAGAAATACCTGAGCCAAAAATCTTGACAAATAAGCATTTTTTATTGTGTTCAAATGTTTAAAAGACCAAAACTCTGCATGCATTCTGACGACTCCTTCCCCTCCCTTACAAGGTAAATACATTTTACTACTAATTCTGTGGAAAAAAGCTGGTGTGTAGAGTTCAGGTATTGCCTTCTCTTTGGCAGAGTTGTGTAGTAATGCATCATGAATTTAGAAAAATGGAAAATGAAAAAAAAAACTTGTTAATAAGTTTCCTCTACCCAGATAGCAGTGTTCCAGGTAGATATGTTCACAGTAAAACTGGGGAAATTGGGATAAAAGCAATAGTTGCCATACCGGTAGAGAAGCACAGACTACACCTTTTTGATTCTGTTCTTGCATGGTTTCTTTAGATATGCCTGCTGCTCCCATGTGCCTAAGAGTACAAAAGCAATATAATCCTACTGTTACATAATAAATCTCTGTTTTACTCCCCAAGTACTTTATGTCTGCAAAATATATAACTGGAGAGAACTATTATTAGTACTGAAGCATGCACCAGCAGAATACAAGATGAGAAATATTTGTTGAAAACACAGTACCAAATGTTAACAAATTCCTCTGTGCCCTTACATTTTTTAGTTAATGAATTGGTACTTCAGAACATCCTGGCTCATACGTAGATTGCCTGAGGTAATATTCTTTCCAGTAAGCAGTTGTTTATTGCTCAGATGTGTGTTTTTCATATTACCAATGACTAGAAACAAGAGTACGTTATATAAAAAAAATAAATCAGTTTCTAGTGCAAAGATTTCATGCACTGAGAGAGATATTTTTATACCACCCTTAACTTTTTTAGAAAAATATAAAAGGTCAGTCAAATATTCATTTTCCTGTTGTTCTTTTTCTTTCTTCAGTCAACTCATTTGTGTCTCAGTTCATTTATAATCTCATAGCCGAAGGGCTTGCAGGAATGTTCATGGAAAGTCATGATTTTAGAGCTGATGAAGCTGTTTCCCTTGCTGACACAGAATCAAAGAAATATCTTCAGCATTTATTTGCATACTTTCCTTCACAGTAGCTGTCATATATAACATGGCTTCAGAGCCAAGAGCCCTGGTGCCGTGCCCAAAAACAGATCATAGAATGACCTGGGTTGAAAGGGACTTTAAGGATCATCTATTTTGAACACCCTGCCATGGACAGGGTTGCCAACCACTAGATCAGTCTGCCCAGGGCCCCATCCAACCTGGCCTTGAGCATCTCCAGGAATGGGGCACCCACAGTTTCTCTGGGCAGCCTGTGCCAGTGTCTCACCACCCTTTGAGTAAAGAAGTTCTCTGTAACATCTAATCTAAATCTCCCCTCTTTTTATTTAAGGCCATCTCCCCTTGCCCTATCACTATCAGAATGTGTAAAAAGTTGATTTCCCTCCTATTTTTCAGCTCCCTTTGAATTATATCCTCCTAGAGCCTTCTCTTCTCTGAGCTAAACCCCCACCAGCCTTTCTTCACAGGGGATGTGCTCCAGCCCTCTGATCACCTTCTTGGCCATCATCAGGACCTGCTCCAAGAGCTCGGTTTCTTGCACTGGAGGCCCCAGGCCTGTATGCAGTACTCCAGATGAGGCCTCACAAGAGCAGAGTAGAAGTGTACAATTACCTCTAATAACTTCCCTCTCCCTGCTAGCCACCCCACTTTTTATACATCCCAGGATACAGCTGGCCTTCCAGGCTGCAAGTGCACACTGCTGACTCATGTCCAGCTTTTCATCTGCCAGAACCATCAAGTCCTTCTCCACAGGGCTGCTCTCAATGAGTTCTTCTCCAAGTCTGTATGCATATCTGGGATTACCTCGACACAAGTGCAACACTTTGCGCTTGCCCTTGTTAAACCTTATTAGGTTCTTGTGTACCCACTTTTCAAGCCTGTCCAGCTCCCTCTGTATGACATCCTTCTATTGTGCCAACTACAGCACTCAGCTTGGTGTCATGAGTAAATCTACTGAGAATAAACTTGATTTCACTGTCTATGCCATTGTTAAACATGATGAAGAGCATCAGTCTCAAGATGGACCCCTCAGGGACATCACTTGATTCTGGTCTCCATCTGAACATACAGCCACTGACCAGAACCCCCTCGCTAAGACTATTCAACCAATTCTTTCTCTGCATTCAAATCTGTATATCTCCAGTTTAGAGATAAGGGTGTGGTATGGGACCATGTCAAATACCTTGCAGAATTCCAGGTGAACAGTATCAATTGCCCTTCCTTTGTTCACCAGTGCCATTACTCCATCACAGAAGGCCACCAGACTGACACAACCTGCCCTTAGTGAAGTCAAGCTGTTTGTCTTGGATCTCATTTTACTTGTTCCTTATTTGACTTAACATCTCTTCCAGGAGGAAGAGACCTTCCCAGGCACAGAGTAAGTCTCACTGGCCTCTAGTTCCCTTTCCCCCTTTTTTGAAAGTGAGGTTGTTGTTTTCCTTTTTCCTGTGTGTGGGAATTCCACCTGATGATTTTTTAAATATGATGGAGAATGTCCTGGCAACCACATCAGTTCCTTCAGGATGTTGAAATGCTTGTTGTCCAGCCTCATATACTTGTACATATTTAATCTCCTTAAGTGGCCTTGGACTCTGCTCTTACAGTGTGAGGAACTGATCTATATATTTAAATATAAATTATATATTCATAAGGGAACAGTGTTTTATTCTTTGTGGTAACACCATGGTCCTGACTATGCTGCAGGTAAAGCGATCTTACAAGCATTGACATAGCAGTACTAGTAGAGAGTACATGTGGCAACCAGGCATGGACTCAGTTGTGAACGGTCCAAATCATTTATTACAGCTTCTCACATAACTTATATACATTCACAAGTTTCCTTTTTTAGCTTTCACATCCACCTTTACAACTTTCCCATCTGCCTTTACATGTCAACAAAGTATTCCACAAACCGTACATACAGGTGCTTATCCAGTCAGAGCCATGGGCTATTTCTTTTGCTTTTCTCTTCTTCCATAGGTGACCTTGGTTGTCAGCCTTGCTTTCTCATACTGTTTATCTTGCTTCACAGCTGCTGCTCTAAATAGTCTTTCTTGTATTCCCACAGGTACAAATTCAAAAAAGGGAAAGTTTGAACAAGAAGATAAGATCTAAAGTTAATCCTCAGCTGTGTTTGTGTGGCTGAAGTACTAAATTCCAATATATATTTAGATCATCTTTTTACTATGTATGCGTTATTAAATCCTAGTCTTGTGCAAATATATCTTGCTAACTGTCCTGCCCTTGTTATCTTTATGAATCTCTTCAAATGTATCTGCATCTTCTTAGTTATTGTTTAATGTTGAGATATCTGAAAGATGAGAAATTGACAAAGGGTCTACATGTTACCAATTCTGATAATATGGGAGTCTGCAGGACTGAGACCTAATACGCCATGGTTTTGGTTTGTGACAACGAGTTCTTCTCAAGTAAAGGGACAAGAAAGAATGACTTTCCCATGTATGCAAGTAAGACAATGATACAAAGCTAACTCACACTGAGGTGGTAGTGGAGGTGTAGCTCAAAAGGTAAGAGCCAAAGAACCAAAGTGCTTTGTTGCCTTATACCACAGATACCTTAGATTTTTGTGTACTGGAAACTGGAAAGTGGTTTTTTTTTTTTTTTTTTTTTTTTTGAGGTCACTGAATTTCTTCAGGCCTAAGGTGAAAATTTATTTTAAGCACAGTGAAACAATTTCTAACAAGAAGTACATGCTTTTATAGCACTATAGTCATTTAACTTAGCTGATGGGTATTAACTTTCTTGATAAGAAAGTCAGATTATATATAAATCTGGTAATGAGAATTCATATCACTCCTAGAAGGCAATTTATTTCAGTTCAGGATTATTTAGATTACTTAAAATGTGGATCTTCAGAAATCAGAACTGTTTTTAAGAAATTATACCATAAGTAAAATTTTCAGAATAGATACTTCTCACAACATTATCAGACTCCTTCTGGAATGTTTAAAGAGTCCTTAAATCCCAATTTGTATATAGCAAGTCAGATAAAACAGTACGGTTAAAAAAAAATATGTTATTTAGGAACATGGGGAAGGCCATTAACTTAAGAAATATGGTGAAAGGAATTATACAACAGCCACGTTTCAAAACCACCAAATTTTCTCACAGAATACTTTAATGTGTTTATGTGCAGAATAATGCAGCCTGGTCATAACTTACTGCAGTAAATTAATATAATTAATATATTCTGTGACACTGATTTAGCCAAACCTTGTAACATTCTCATCATTATTAAGTCTAATTAACTCAGTACTAAACTAACTGAACACAGATATAAAGATCATGGAAGATAATCTATTATAGATCTACTGTTTGATATGTTATAACTTGATCAATATTTTAATTGGTATATTAGAATTTCATTTTCTGATCTTCTACAAGACCTTAATTGCAATCAGGCCATTGAACTTACTTCAGAAGATATACTTACCACTTCAGGTTAAATAGGTTAGATAGGAAAAAAAAAATCAAAGCAACCCCCCTGCTAACCCCAGAAAAGAATATGACAGTTTTTTAATCATCTTAATCATCATAAAATAAAATAAAAACTACAAAACCAAACACAAATGAAAAGACCTGACTTTGAACATCGCATGTACTTTTCATTTAGAAAATGTGTGACAATGTGATCTTTTTTCTCACGTTAGCTTGATTTATTATGTAACCTACTTAAAGCAATGTGGCTTCACATGGTCCATGAAAAAATTTAATATAAGCACAGATGTCAATAACAGAAATGACAAGAGTACAGAATGCTAGCATAAGAACATCATATGTAAAAAATGAGAAGGGATATAATGACTTTTAGTTCAGGCTTCTGCAAAACACAGGAGGGGAGTATGTTGGGGGGAAAAGTGTTTTTGTGCTGTAGTCATGCAAGCTCCTTTGAAGATATGCAGCCTCTGCAGCCAGCACAGGCCAAAAACAGAGAGGATACTTTTCATGTATTTTCCAGTGCTACTCTACTAAGTAAACATCTCAGTTAACAGTGATAGGGTATTTTATCATTTATACAATAGATTTAACCAAAGCATTTCTCCAGGAGGAGGAAAGATGAACACATCTCAAGATTAGCAGTTACATTGTCAGAAAATTGTACTAGCCATTGATGTGAAGATGCATGGAACACTTCCTCAGCTAGTGTTGCCATCCAGGTTGAGACACTGTCTCTCCAGGAATGTGAGAATTGTAGGTCAGGAATATGGAAAAGGAAACATCTAGTTTTTGTCTTTCCTTTATGGTTTTTAGATTATGTGGGTAAGTCCAGTAGTTTTGCCCTGCTCCTAGAAGGTTCTTCAAATTTTATTCCAAGAGTTTTTAGATGAATGAACCTTCCAGGAAATGCTGTGTGGGTGTTCAGTTCTGACAGATCTCAGGCAACAGTTAAGCTTGTGACTCTTTTACACTACATGCATATCGATCAGCTTCAAGAGTTAGTGACCAAACAGAATAGTCCAGGCCAGAGGGATTTCTTCTGGCTAAATGCCATGTAGATATTAGTTTGACTTTATTACCCACAGACGGAAATCCTAGGGATGGTGTTCACGCTTCACTTCTAAGCAACTCTCTTAAGTGTAAAGCTAGTGAGAAAGGTGTAAGGTGCACGATAATCTTCTGTTACCAAAAACAGTTGGCCATAGTAAGAGTTAAACTTTAGGTATTTTAGAGTGGATTAGTACAGCTAGAGAGTCTGGATCCCATGTAACTACTGCCACTATAAATATTTCTGTAGATTTCATATAGTGCCAATGGAAAGGGGTGCATACTTTGGCACTCTGAATTATCTTCCAGAGGCTGCTGAATTTCCTAAATGCACTGGATGAGGGAGAAATACTTCAGTATTTCTACTGGAGAGTAGAAATACTGCATCTTACCTAATAGGGGGAAGGTGTAATCAAAACCCTGCTTACCACACCAATGAATATAAGGATAGTGAAATCTGTCCCTTCCTTTTACTCCAGGATTCTGTATCTGAAACAGATTTTCACCAAGAATATATGCTGTGTACAGCAAGCATTTTGAATAGCTGGATTTTTTATTTTTGAGTCAAGAAGAAAGAAACAGTAAAAAAACAAAACAAAACAGGATTTATAATGTGGTTACTAGAACTCTCAGTCCAAAACCTACTTAAATCTTTGAAGATTTTTCCATCAATATGTTTGGAATCAGGCCACTAATGACTTAGAGAAAGGGAATCTGGAAACTAAGATTGTTTGGTTGAGTTTTACTTAAATCTAAGTAATGTTTAATGCAAATTAATACTCATTAGTATATCTGGCTGCTGCAATATGAATTTGTGCCAGGAAATTTTTCTGTCAAATAGCCAGTGTACTGAAAGAATGAAGGATTCAAAATTCACCTACAAGTATCTAGTGGATTTAAGGACAGGGAAATGCAATAGATGAGCTTGGGGAGAATATACATGCAGGAAATTGTATCAAGTTTCTTTCTTTTGACCTCTTCCATAAACTTGACCAAATTAAAACAAAATAAGAAATCCTGTTTCTATATCACATCTTCACTGAGAAAGTGTCATTAGCTCTTTAAAGATAGTAACATTTTAATCATGAAGCTATGTATGGAGATCCCACTTGGATAAGAAGGCATATATTAAAAGATTCTCTTCATGCACTTCCATTCTACTGACCAACTGGAGCTCTTTCCTGTCTTTCTTTTTATAAGCTGGATATATTTAAAAAATCAATTTTGATTGATGATTTGTTTATTTACTCTCTAATTAACACCATTAAATCATTGCCATTCTCCAGCAGTGCAGAAGACAAAAAGAGTGACAAAATTCAACAGTGCCCTAGAAAACACATTGATTCCTGCATTAAACTGTTTTAATTTAATTATTGTGCTCTCTACAACTATGTGAAAAGAGTTGGTGGCAAGGTGGGTGTCAGCATTTTCTCCAACATAACTAGCAGTAGAACTAGAGGGAATGGCCTCAAGTTGCACCAGGGGAGGTTTGGGTTTGATATTAGGAAAAATTTCTTCTCCAAAAGAGTGGTCAGGTACTGGAATGGGCTGCCCAGATGTCATGGTTTAATAATTCTGTAATTTTACTATCAGTATTCCACATCATAACATCATATAAAGCACGAATAATGTTACTGAATCTGCAACTTACAGAAGAAGACTACATCTCCCAGAGAACAACACGGTCAGAGATGGGTCACGGGACCTGGACACTAAATTATCTCTGTCGCAGGCTAGACTGATGTCTTTCGAGTTCTGGCGTTCAGGGGAGTGTGTGGGAGCCTTCACTGTGTCGCCTAGAGTTTACAGTAGGCCTCTCGGTTTCGGGACTCATTTCTCTCTCCTATTTTGCTTGATTTGTTAGCTTAATTTCAATTATATTATATTATATTGTGTTATCCTGTATTTCAATATAGTATTTAGTAAATAAGTGTGCGTCCTTAGATCTTTGCCGCTGTTTTCTTTTCCTAATTAACTTTTTTTTCCTTTCGGCCTAGGGTCCCTGCGGGGCCCACGGCCCCCTGTCACGGACACAGGTGGATTTTCATTTAAACCGTGACACCAGGGATGTGGAGTCAGCATCCTTGGAGGTGTTTAGAAACGTTTAGATGTGGTTCTAAGGGGCATGGCTTAGTGGGGAAATATTGGTGATAGGTGGGTAGTTGGTCTAGGTAGACTTGGAGGTCTTCTCCAGCCTTGGTGATTCTGTGATTCTAAAAGCAGAAGATGTCATATTAGTGCATTTCTAAGTATTTTAAAATATCTGGGCTTGGATATTTGGCCTCTCCTCTCCTCTCCTCTCCTCTCCTCTCCTCTCCTCTCCTCTCCTCTCCTCTCCTCTCCTCTCCTCTCCTCTCCTCTCCTCTCCTCTCCTCTCCTCTCCTCTCCTCTCCTCTCCTCTCCTCTCCTCTCCTCTCCTCTCCTCTCCTCTCCTCTCCTCTCCTCTCCTCCTCCTCTCTTCTCCTCTCTTCTCCTCTTTTCTCCTCTCTTCTCCTCTCCTCCCCTCACCTCCCCTGCCCTCACTTCCCCTCCTTTTCTCTCCTTTCTCTTTTCTTTTTCCTGTTTCTATTTATTTTATTTTATTTTATTTTATTTTATTTTATTTTATTTTATTTTATTTTATTTTATTTTATTTTATTTTATTTTTTAAAATTTCTGTTAACAAAAGCTTCAGGGCTATGACTTCTTTAGTAGGCAAACATTACCAATTTACTGCTGCTTACAGAATTCTAGACTAGAGTGTTCACTATAGTACATTTAGTAGTACAGGGATTAATGTCTTGGTCTCAGTCTGGACTAAATTCTTTCCATTCACAAGTAATGAAAAATAAAAGACTAAAAAAAATGATTATTTTGTCACAGAGACATTAAATTATACAGATAAAAGTTACTGAGTGAACATGGTAGAAAAAAAATCTATCATGAGTACATTCTGAAGCTCAAAGGAAATCTTTGACTGACTTTTCTGGGTTTGAGATTAATTTTCACAGAAGAGTGAAGTAACTTAGCTCAGAGACAAGAACATACTGTTGTTGCATCAGCTATGAGCTCAAGATAAAGCATGCCTGTGCCGGAGGAAGACGAAAGGTATGCAAACAGTCTGTGACAATCTGGTCTCTAGAGTGCAGAGGATGACAATACATCCAGATTTACTACGACTAGCACATAATTCATCCATTATGCCTCATCAGCTGATGAGTTCCCCACCTACATTGCCATAAATTTAGATTGCTCTCTGGGAACTCCAGATGATTTTAAAACATAGTGTTCTCTCTAGTCACCTGAAAAATATAGATTCCAGATTTTATACTTAATAATTTTACCGCTTGGCAGTAGATGCTATTTTTGCTTTGCAGGCTATTGCAGAAACACCTAATTGATTCACCACCATCAGTGTGTTACATCATACTCAGCAATAAACAGCTTGATTCCAATCCAAATCAGCTTTTGTAGCCAATATACCAGAAAAACTTCTGTGAAACCATCTGTGACTGTCAACTTTAAAAGTTTAGAGGCATGCACTGTTAAAGTGAGCTATAGCCATCATAAGTGGAGGCTGGGAATCTACACAGCTAAGTGCCAAAGTGGATAAATTCTTGCAATTCTGTTAGGATAGCAGGTGATCTCATTACAGCTGGTTACTCTTCCTATGTATCTTTGCAGCAAGCTTTTCTTACAAGAAAATTATACACTGTATTAAGGGAAGCTAATTTTGGCTTATTGATATTGAATAAAACAATACTTGAACCTCTCTTTTGTATCAATTATTTTTCTTTGTAATTAACCTCAGAAGTCTACATCTGAACAGTACTTTTGGTCCAGAAGTTATTGATTTATTGTTGATGTCTTTTGTGATGAAATTTTTTGATGACCTTCTGGTGACACCAAAATGGCTCCAGTTCTGAAATAAATATATTATAATAGTCCCCTTCTGGCACCTTGATGAGCCTCAAACTATCTTCATAGCAACATGTTTGCTTTTCATGACCTTTAGAGCAAAGATGTCACTGTTTACTATCTTCTTTCTTGTATACACTTTTTGGACATACCTTCTATATATATACTTCACCAGTGCACATTTACCTCCGCTAAAATGTTATTTGTTTAACTCTTATAAATAGAGGTGTCTAGATCTGCAAATGTGAAAATGCTTCATAGCATAATTGCACAATTGCCCTTAGAGAATTAAGGACTTGGCAATACACGTGTTGCACTAAATCTACAGTACAAAACTGGCCAAATTCCACTGTGTTATCATTTTTGCTCATATAAGCTACACACTGCTGGTAGAATGTAACAAATGTTACATAAATATACACAACAGATGAGCAAGAACATCCCCATACAAAGATGTTTCTTGACTGTTAATATTACAGTTATTTTTGTGATTACATTTGAAATTGTCTTTGAAAAAAACTCCTTGAATAGAATGTACTATCGAATATTGCCATATTAAACAAGCTTATTACCTTTGCTTTATCACATTTTCAAAGGTAGGAAATCTTGGAACAAATTGTGTATATACACCATAAGGAATACTGTGCATGTTTCGAATAGAGATTTTATTGAAAGCACAGCTATTTCACAGAGCATGTATTATAAATATACATATTATGTGGGTTCTTCTTCCTAGCTGAATATGAACATGAATGTTTCCAGGAGTCACAGAATTTTCTTACAAGGCTGTGGCAAAAAGGGTGAGGACAGAGAGCTTGGGAGAGTTTCTCCTCCTCACAGGTTTGATTCAGGGAAAGCAAGGTCTGTAAATGGGTACTGCAACACAATGTCACCAATAAGCTCTCGACTTCCTTGAATGTGTTAGAATTTTATTGACAATGGGTATATTTTGCCTCATGAGAAAAGAGGAATGCAATTTGGTTTGCCATTTGCTAATCTAGTGAGCTTCTAGCTAATTTAGGAGCAGAGAGTGGCAGCTGAAAGTTCACACAACAGTATGAAGTGCAGAAGGTCTAAAACCTGGGGAGACTGAGCCCATATCCATTTTGTTTTCTTTCCTTTTTTTTTTTTTTTTTTTTTTTTTTTAAAGTTTCTGTTTGTTTTCTTTGTTTTCTTTCTCCTATTGCTTTACTGATATTACATTTATGCACTAAACTTAAATGCTTTGAAAAGTAATGCAAGAAATGAGAGAAATAAGCAAGAGCACTGGGATGCTTAATACACAACCAAAACTATAACTAAACTGGCATAGCAAAAACATGGTGAGAAAGCTCTGATGACTGGTTTTATAGAAGGTTGTTCAGCTTGTTCAAAATAACAGGTGAGAGAAAAAGGAAATTCCAGGGGTTCAAGCACTTCTTCTGAGGTAAAGAAAATTGACAGAGTACAGCTGCAGATGTTTTAAGTAAATTAGAAATATCTTAGAATCAAAAGCTGATTGGATGAGTGATGATGAATACAGTAAAAATTAATCAGTCACAGAAGCTGACACAAGGAAGAACTGCATTTCAAGCATTATGAACGAAGTAAACTCAGAAAATAGTTAATAATATCTGCTGAAATGACTGCCAGTGTTAGCTTGATGTCTCCCAAACTATCCACAGCAAAAGCATCAGATTGGAGCTTCTATTCTGAGAAAAGGCATATTAACTAACAGTTTTCTTTAAGACTGCTCATTATTAAAGGTGTTATTTTTTTTTCTCACAGAATCACAGAAATATTTTTTGAGGTACACTGTCTCTATGTGCTGTGCTGATCGTGTTTTACAAGCTGCTCTCCTGCTTATATATTCCAATGCAATCTTTGGATTTTTTATTTTATTTATTTGTTTGTTTGTTTATAACTACTATTGCTCAAATATTTGCTCAGAACAGAGCAAAAAACTATACTGAAAAGGGAGAAAAAGGAACTTTTTAAGCAGAAAGTCCATTTGGAAGTAGAAGTCTTCATCAACTCATGCTTCATGCATGAGTTGATGAATGCATTATTGCATTATCATTATCATGCATTATTGCAAAATGGAGATTGGTCAGGATAAATAACAACCAGCCTCCTTCCTATATAATTTAACTGCCCAAAATATTACTGCTTTAGGAAGACATTTCACAATATAATTTACACTACCTGTTCTTCTTTCCATGTTTTAAGTGGATATAGTTTTCATTAGTTATTAAGCAGAATGGTCAATGGAAACATCTTCTATGTGCGATGTGCCTTTTTTGGCTAAGAAAGAAGTTTCAGCTGTGGTCAGTGAACAGTATTAATCATAATTCTGGATTACATGGAAGCAGAAGGAAAAAATAAGTCTTAGTTTGTGGGAGAAAATGCCTGGAAATGATTTTCAAGACAGCCAGCAAAACAAAAAAATTATCTTTGCTGCAAGGACAATTGACCATATTTTTGTTAAATAATATCATACTTTTTAGTGTCATGTCTATTTTACATAAGATATGCATTTATTTATTTACTGAAGAAGGGATTTAAACCAAAATCTTCCTTATTCCAGAGAAAAATGTTCACCACTTACCTATGAAACTACTTTTTCTGCTATTTTCTTCAACATCTAAAGCGGAGCCATCAGAAAGAAGGGCACAGACTCTTTAGCAGTCTGTTGTGATAGGACAAGGGGAAACGGTTTCAAACTAAAAGCGGAGCAATTTAGATTGGGTATAAGGAAGAAGTTTTTTATGGTAAGGACTGTGAAGCACTGCAGCAGATTGTGCAGAGAGCTGGTGAATGCCCTGTCTCTGGAGACATTTAAAGCAAAGCTGGATGGGGCGCTGGGCAACCTGACCTATCTGCAGGTGTCCGTGTTCATTGCAGGGGAGCAGGACCTTTAAAGGTCCCTTCCAACTCTTAACGATTCTATGATTCTATGACAGTCTTTAAATGTCTACTAGCAATTTGATCAGTAGAGGCAACCAGTAGTTCTGACTTCTGAAGCCCCACCCTCTCCACTTAGCAACCCACATGTTCACCACCAGGAAGTATATTACATTTTGATGCTCTTCAACTTCTAACCCTCCTCATGTCCTAATTATACCTTGCAAATATACTTTTGCAATTTGAGCTCATAATTTCTTTCCCAGGAAACAGGGAGTATGGGAACAGCTTCCCCAGGTATTAGCTATTACAACATCTTCTCCATTAGGATTTTGTAAAGAATGTAAGCTGGAATTATATCCAAGAGTTTCTGGACAGTATTGGAACATGATTGTTCATGTGGAGGTGTCTAGAAATAAGTCAACTCTACATTTTCAGTATTGGAAGCTGAGAAATACAGACATTTTGGAAGTCTTGTGCTTAAGGAGTAGCCAGTTGGTTGGTTTTGAGGATCGCAGTCTTTACACCAGTCCCTCATGTGCAACAGGACAGAAATCTCTGAAGAATGTAACTATGTAACTTGTCAGGGCAATAACAAGTATAACAGAATAATCGGTATCTATTATTTTCATTATTTTAAGAGTTTGTGTTAGGAAGGGAAAAGTAAGTTCCTAAAAAAACTGTTTTGTTTTTTTTCCCCCATTTATCTTTTTCTATTTTCCTTTCTCATTCTTTTTTTTGTCTTTTTCTCATTCTCTTTTTTTCCTTTTTTTTCCTTTTTTTTCCTTTTTTTTCCTTTTTCTTTCTTTCTTTCTTTCTTTCTTTCTTTCTTTCTTTCTTTCTTTCTTTCTTTCTTTCTTTCTTTCTTTCTTTCTTTCTTTCTTTCTTTCTTTCTTTCTTTCTTTCTTTCTTTCTTTCTTTCTTTCTTTCTTTCTTTCTTTCTTTCTTTCTTTCTTTCTTTCTTTCTTTCTTTCTTTCTTTCTTTCTTTCTTTCTTTCTTTCTTTCTTTCTTTCTTTCTTCCTCTCTTCCTCTCTTCCTCTCTTCCTCTCTTCCTCTCTTCCTCTCTTCCTCTCTTCCTCTCTTCCTTCTTTCTCTCTTTCTCTCTTTCTCTCTTTCTCTCCCTTCCTTCCTTCCTTCCTTCCTTCCTTCCTTCCTTCCTTCCTTCCTTCCTTCCTTCCTTCCTTCCTTCCTTCCTTCCTTCCTTCCTTCCTTCCTTCCTTCCTTCCTTCCTTCCTTCCTTCCTTCCTTCCTTCCTTCCTTCCTTCCTTCCTTCCTTCCTTCCTTCCTTCCTTCCTTCCTTCCTTCCTTCCTTCCTTCCTTCCTTCCTTCCTTCCTTCCTTCCTTCCTTCCTTCCTTCCTTCCTTCCTTCCTTCCTTCCTTCCTTCCTTCCTTCCTTCCTTCCTTCCTTCCTTCCTTCCTTCCTTCCTTCCTTCCTTCCTCTCACTCTTTCTGAATTCTGAAAGCAATTACTATACAGTGATATAGTTACATGAAGAAGTACAATCATACTGGGCTATACCTGGTTTAAGATGACCCTACAGGTGCAGTATACATAAAAAAAAAAAGACAAATTTAAAAAAAAAGGAAAAAAAAGAAAAAAGATTTTATCATGATGGACATTTTAGCAATTATTCAATTATTTAAATCTCTGAAGAACGTTCAGAGCGGACTATCAAAAATGTGAGCAATATTAAATAAATCTCCACCATCACGAAGATTACCTCAGTACTCTGTCATTGCTGATGATTCTGTTATATTCTTTTGTTCTGAAGATTTTATGAGTAAGGCTTCACTCTTGTCAAGGTCTCACGCAGGGAGATCCCATTGTAGGACCATAGCTGTAATTCTCAACTTCCACTTCCCTTGCTTGGTTTACCTGTTGAAAGAAATTTTGTGTGTGAACTGGAGAAAATGACATATATATTAGCTGCCTCAAAGAAGAGTCCTATTTTATTTTCTACAATTGTTTGGGATTTGATTGATGATCAAAAATCTTGGAATTCCAGCTAACTTGGGAAAAAAATAATACTCAGTGGAGGATATATAATAAAGAACAGCTAAAAATAAAGTGACAGCAATCACCGTAGAGCCTGATAACTGAATCTCTACTGCCCCACATAAATACTCTTTTAGGTACCTTTTATCCATTTTACAGCAAGAACCAGATGCCTAATATCTAGTACGTGAGTTTATATAAATTATTTCTTTACTTGGCCAGTTTTGTGGTATCACTTTATCTCAAATTTATATTTTGTTTTCAGAAATAAAAATTACAAAAAGAAAACAAAGAAAAACCAAACTAAATGAAAACAATAACAAACCAAGAAAAAAAACAGATCTAACAGAAAAATACTGTATTCCAACCTACCTGCTCCTGGGAGTTTTAAAAGTATATCCTGTAAATATTTTAATCTGCATACTTAGAAATTTTATGAAATGTTGCAACTTTACTATTGTGTATTAGGTCAAATCTATAGAAAATACCTATGTGACAACGAATAGCTAAGTATTTCCATATGTGTATAAAGGTGCATCTGAACAAGTTCTTTACGGATAGCTGCTACTTACTTTAACTGCTTAAAAATGTTCAGAATAGTCTCTTATTTATTTCACCCAATGGATTCCCATTTATAATGTGTACATATGATTTGAGACAAATCAAAACCAAAATCCTGTACTGCAGATAGAAGCTAAGAAAGCTATGCAAAAAATAGCTTTCTATTATGGTGAAGAATAAAGAGTGCTCTTAGCTATAGCCTAAGCTGGTATAATATGCAGAGCTCACTATGATGTAGTAGCCATCAGGAATCCATCCATGAGTGAACTGGGTAGGCCATGGCTTAGCTGTGCCTTGCTGTATTACTGTCTTTGTGTTTCCCTGCCTTTTATCTATATCATCTGAGATGAATACTGATATATGCAGGCAGCTTAAAAATATAAATTAGAAAGAACAAATGAACACTTCTGAGAAGGGCAGCCTGATATTCTTAAAATGGTGTGTGGTAAAATACCAGTTTAGAATTGCTGCAACAAATACTTGGATTTGCTTAACAAACACAACACTTAATAGCATTCTACATTGTAGTCCTTTATTTTTATATTCTTTGTAATTGAAGGTGAGTTGAAAAAAAGACAAAACTATAACAGAAATTTGGCACTCCTAGGAAACTTTAGGAGACAGTGATTTCCAGAGGCTATAAATTAGCTTCACATGCTTTACTGACCTGTTCTTACCCTCAATATAAAGATGTCAGTCCAAATTACAAAAAGAAACTGAGTATTTCAGTACTCTGAATGCACTGAGGGTGGGAAGTGAAACAATGGACTTGTCAAAAGCTCATTAGATTTCTAGAAATTTCAAGGAAAATAAGGAATCCAAAGTTTCTGCTGGAAGTTTTCATGTACCATGTACTGGCCAGTTTGGAGACTGAGGAGGTAACATCTGAACTATTTCATATTTGCAAGAAATTTTTCATGCAGAATATTTATTAACTATCAACATGATAACTTGGATAACTTAGTAACATTTAATAGTGTATTATTTATTCACATTATCTTACTGCTAATATGATGCAGCATTGGTGCCAGTATGACAGAGACTGGCAAAGATGTTTGAAAAGCCCAATAAGAAAAAAATTATTTTTGCTTCCTCCACAGATTTAAAGGCAAATTATGAAGGCTCTTTGAAGATTTACATGTGTTTTACCAGGAAAGGTTTGTCTAACTGGGAACTGCAGACACGGCTGACATCAACTTACTACTGCGTAGGTGTTTCTACAGCTTTTGAATATCATTTTCTGGAAAATATGATAGAGAGAACAGAAACGTTACTGATTTAACCATCATTTTTTATGAACGTGTGAATAATGTGCAGCAGTCACAAATGACTTTTCAACTGTTTTTCAGTTGGTTTTTGTTGTTATTGTTGTTTGTTTTTAAATTTTAATTGGACTCAATAATCTCTCGAGGTCTCTTGCAAATCCTGCAGTGATTCTGTGATTGTGTGACATATATTGTACCTTTAAGAGGCAAGATTTGCAGAATTATCACTCAGAGTTTTAAAATCATGAAACTACGTTGAAAATAAAAATTGCCTTTTAGCTTGCTTTTTTCATCTTCCAGGGTTTGTATTTCTCTTGCTGAATAGGTAGAAACCATCACAACCAGCAGCAAAAAGAAGCAAACTTCGAATTAATTTCTATAAATCCATAAACTCATACCTCATACTTAATTGTAACACTTTTCAGCAAAAATAATACTGTGCATAAAGGTCAAAATTTGGAACTTATTATTTTGTTTCATAATTTTTTT
The DNA here is from genome assembly GCF_054131305.1 of Coturnix japonica. Taxonomy (NCBI): domain Eukaryota; kingdom Metazoa; phylum Chordata; class Aves; order Galliformes; family Phasianidae; genus Coturnix; species Coturnix japonica. The sequence goes on along the minus strand of NC_140665.1, from coordinate 67,568,105 downwards.
TTCTGTAAACATATAGACATCACTTCTTCCACCCCTTCTCCTCACTCAGATATAAGTGATTCTCTCATGGCTCCTGCCACTTCCTTATGTTGTGTGAGCCCCTCCTCTTATTTCTACTTAATCTATCAAAATGTATTTGGCATATTGTTGGACTGATGTCCTATGCAATTTCACTGGGGAGAGGAATAAGAAAGGAAGTAGATGAAAAGCAGCTGAAAAACACTTTGTCTTAGAATACATGAATAGACTTTTTCGAACTATTCTCACAAACACACACTCCACATTTTCTTTGGTCTGACAATAGTCATTGGAAATTGCATCCAAATGGTATTTTTTTTATTTGAAATTCTAAGCCTCTGAAAATGGGTTTTTACCACACTGTTGCTCAGTCATACCTCTTTCTTCTAAAAGATTGGAAATTTAAGTTGAAATTGTTTGATAGCTTTGCCGTATATGCTGTCTGAATAAAACATACTTGATTCCTTGTGCACACTGGATGGCTAGGTAAGCTGCACATTATCTGTTTGGTCCCTTCAGAATTACTTTGCTTTTGCAGCTCTAACTGACTGGCAGCAACACGAGAGGCAAGTGTTCTAGAAGAGCAAAGGCTGCATTTATAAATTGCTGATAACTGTATCAGTAGGAAAAAGAAAGCCTCCCAGTGAAGCATTAAGTACTTTAAAAGATGCAGGTATTTTCAAAGCTTGGATACTGAAGACAGAAAATAGGTGATATGGAAAATGTTTCAGTGGATTGAATGACTCCACAAATATTTTCACATAAATTCTTTGTATACTGGAGGCCTGTTATAAGCAGTAACTTTCTTAGATTTATTTTCTGTTCGTGTTTTAAAATACCTTCTTTAATGTCATTCTGCTTCAGGAAATTAATTCAGGAAGAAAAAAACCAAAAAAAAAGCACCAGCATCTATTTAGATTTCAACAACTTCATGCATAATTCTTTAGAAATTAAGTAAAATCTGTCATAAAATATTACTTTTGTCTTGCTATTTGCTTAAAGGACACTAATCATTGCTGATTTGCTCAAATTAAGAATCTTTTTATACGAGGTTTACACAGACAAAATTTTTAATACAGAAAGACAAACATGTTTCTAATTGTTGACTTAAGTCTGCATTACTTTGTATACAGTTCTTATTTAGTATCTCTGACTGTTACTTTTATGATATTCTGTAAGTGATCACACTTTCGTGTATTTTATTAGACAGAAGGGGGTTTTGAAAAATGAAGTTTTGAATATAAATTTAAATGATAAACTGAATTGGATTCAATTCAAACAGATATGAATATGAATCTGTAATCCAAATAATTTGAATACAAATCAGTTATTTTAAAGGGTGTTTGATCAGAACTAAAGATTTAGGCAGAAAAAATTTCACCTGAATCCATATTCATCTGACAACCAAGACTATCAGATACCATATTAGAATTAAGAATGTTTCCACTTTTAGTGAGAATGGATTTTTCCTAACCTTCAGAAAAACAAATGGAACAAAACTTTTATCCCTCTTTTCCTCATGAAATTGTCAATGTAAGTCCATCCAACTAGAAATAAAGAATGTGAGCTTCACTTACAGCTAACAGTCTTGTGGAGGAAGCGATCTGTAAAAATGAAATATCACAGCTCTAAAAACCTACAGACTTTAGCTGTCCTTAGGATTAGCGAGAGTTTTCAGGATGTAATTTGGACTGACACAATACTGTTTGCTTAGATCTTACTTTACTTTTCCAGATAATTGTTTTTGAAATTGTCTTAAAGTTTAAGTATCTTTACAATATGCAGTGTGTATATGAGAAATAAGCACCCAGGACCAATTTGTTTGACTGGAATTCTGAAGAAAAGACATATTCATCTCTTAAATTGCCATCTTGCTCTGCCTGAGTGAGTGAGAATTTGTAGAATAACCTCTAAGTAGTAGACAAATGATGATCAATGTTCATACTCCTTTTTCTCTTGTAAGCTTATGTTATGACAGCAAGAGATTTGTTGTCTTTTGCCATGTTCTAAAAGAAAATTCTCACATGCATATGTCTCGTTTTTATTAGTTACCTTACTTATTAGTTTTACAAGTTAGTTTATATTTGCTTTTACACTACAGTAGTATCTAGCAGGCCAAAATCAGATTAAAGTCCTGACATAGGATATATTATATACAGGTTTGGTGAGATGGTTAAGCTATCTGGGAAGTATATTTCCAAGTGGGAAATTCAATCAGTGGAGGAAGAAAGCACAGGCACTGAATTGGGAATTAAACTGCCAAAGTTCATACTGAAATTGTTATAAAGATTAAAACACATCCAATTTCTTCCAGTTAGTTCATTGTTACTGGAACACAGCTTCTTATAACTGGTCAAATTTCTTAATTATTTCTGTCACTTTGGATACAGAGAAACTAAGAAGATAGACAGTTAAACAAGCACTTACAAAAAGACATCTCTACTACCTTCCCAGGCTGTTTCAGTCCTGGCACCTCTCTGCTCCCCTTATTTGCTCTACCCACTACACTCAGGCCCTTCACTGAAGTGATCGGCAGTACAGAAGGCTGGGATCAATACCCAGTGGGTTTCTTCTTGTACGTTTTGTCTGCCATTGTATGTCTTTCTCCTTGAGCTTCGGTCCTCTGGGGGAGTCCCTTCCCTACTGAGGGTTACCCAGAGATGCAATCCCTTGTAGATGTGCCTCTGGAGGTCCTCTTTCCAACTGTTTCCCACTGTGTTCTCTTCCACATCCTCCTCTGCATGTCCTGACTTGTCCTCACTTTTTTTCTTCTCTAAATTTGAGCAGAGGTACATGTGCTCCTCTGATATGTTGAAGTCTTCAGGGCAGTGTGCTGTATCACAGGTGGCCAAATTGGCAAGAACCACCTTAGATCAAGTAGGGTGGCTATACCCATCATCACTGTGACTAGAACCCTGATGTGAGTGGCCAGTACAAGTGAGTGTGCTCTAAATTATGTGGCTAAAATTGGAAAGTTCTCCTTGAGAAAATAAATAAATAAATGTTCTACGGAAATTGAGGAGGATTTCAGTAATGCAGTTTATAATGAGAAAATGACACATGGATAATCTTTGTGAATTATCAGTCATGTTGGGTTGTTAATAATGACATCACTTTTTGTCACTACTTTTGATGATACATACATTGATCTGTAGTTACTCCAGATTCACAGATTAAAAGTTCTTTCGTATGTTTTTGAGGCATTGAATGTCGCGGTTTTTCATGTCTTCCAAGCCTTGTCAGAGGGCTTCAGAGCTAAGGGACAACTGCATTCACATAGAACACTCACCAACCTCCCATTTTCTGCCTCTCTACCACCATGGCACCAAACCTTCAGTGGATGGCTCACTCTCAACTCACAAGTCATGCAGATGTCCTGTCATGAAGTTTTGCCATTTTCCCCCAACAAATAGGGGTTGATAATCTCTTCTCTTCCTTTTTTAAAGTGACTCTGAGATGCTGGAAGATGGCTTTTCAGAAGATTTTGTGTAGCGAGAGGAACTTGTAAGATTTTCAAGAGAAAGCCTTTGTTTAGAGCATGCTGTCTTTTTGTTTTAGGAAGAACATATTTCTTATATTTCATTCTTGGAGCAAAGCAGATTATGTCCAGACAGAAAGGTACTTGGAAAAATAATTGATTTTATTTCTATGCTGTATTGATTATTCCCACATATACCACCATTAGTCATACCCAGGAATTTCCTTGCTGGGAAATGTAAGGACAGGCTGGTTTAGGACTGCTCTGCAGCTGTTCTAAATTACACTGGAATAAGACTGAACCCGTCCAGTTTTTAGCTGCCTGAAGATTTAGCCTTTAGCATAAGATCAATCCCAAACTCAGCCTCAATTCCGTTAAAATGGTTCACAGCTTTGTTGAGGTTGGAATTAATAGCTTATTTGGAAAACTGTGGCAAAAAACAAATCCTTGAAATCGGAAAGAAAAAGAAATAGAATAGTGTAAACAAAAGTAGTCTAGCAAAAAACTTTAAAATATACACAGTATGAAACAATATTAAAACAAAAGATTGATGGCTTGATCAGGAAGACTAGCACTACTTTCTAGCTTTTTTTAAATTTCAGGGGTTCAGTATCAAGAGGTGTAAGTTTCCATCTGATAATACAAGTAATTTAAGACGAAATACATATATGTGTTTAAGGATACCTCCATTTTTTTCTAATTTCAACATTTTTCAGTATTTTTTTCCAACCAATTTTTTTTTTTCATAGCATTATTTTTCTTCTCTTGCCCACTTTCTCCAGTTTTTCTCTCCACCACCCATATTATGTAAACTTGCTTTATAACACTTTTCCTATATCACCTATAACACTACAAAAACTGTACATAGTTAATGAGGATGGTGGTTTGAGAGCTTTTCAGCCATTCTGCCCTCCCTTTTCTCCCCATTCTTCTTGTCTTCTCATTGCCCAGCAGAGCACAGATTTTAGAACTAGGCAGAACATGGATTTCACTTGTTCTGAGTGTATTCTCACTCTTTGTTCTTATCCTAATCATTTACACTTGAAGATTATTTGTACGCATGTATCTGGACACCAAAACATTTTGGGCAAACACTCCTGCCATAAAATCTATAAAAATAAGTCACAGTATGGCATAGAGAACAGCTGTGGCATAATGTTGTTAATGGACATTTTTGCTTTCTTTGAAGAACCACAAAATGAAAGAAGAAATACAAAGATTAGAGGACCTTCATAAGACACTTCATGCCTCCACGTCTCTGTTTCCCCTTGCAACCATTGCTTTGTAAAGCAGTAAATAGAGGAAAGCTAGGATTAGTGGGGTATGGCAACAAGTTGTGTGGTGAGTTGCATGATTGCATAGCTTGTTGCGAGAACATATGAAGAACCAGACAGAGTGAGGGAGTAATGCCACACTCGAGAAAGACAAAAGATTTTTTTCTTTGTTTTTCCTACTAAATATCTGTGCTGGCACTGTATTCCAGGCACAGACATCTCTTAGGGCTTTCAAGCTACACTGTAATGACAATGTCAGCTGTGTTCACCTATTAACAGAATCAAGACATTTAATAAGAAATTTCAAGGAATTTTGCCAAGTGTCTGCTTCATCGGGGACACTCTGACCACATCATGTTTACCCCTGACTGAGAAGAGCTGGAAGATAATAAAGTGTGATCCCATATCCATTTTAGATACTTAGAAATCTTCCACCGAGTTTAGCTAGACTTGTATCAGGCATATTAACGTGGGATGAGACTGCACATGCCCACCACAATATTTCCTGACTTCATATTCCAGTGCTGCTTTGTCAGTAAACACAGAAGGAAGGGAGAAGTGGCTCTCAGCCTTTCTATGTACTCACTCATTTTCTGTGTTTTTCTATTTTACTAATCTCTAATTCATGACTGAATTTGGAATGGCTTAGCAATGTCACTTGCAAAATTTTTTGGCAAGTGCTTCAGCTCCAATAGCTATTATGTTTGGTGTTGAAAATGTCAATCTTACTATATTTGTGGCACTAGTTAGTATCCTGGGGTTGCACAGCTCACTGCTCTGATATTTTATTGTTTCCTATGTATATTTTTTTTTTCTCATGATTCGACGTGAAAGAAGTCGAATGCTGTTTTCCTGCATGTTATCAGGAGACATTATGCCCTTTCCCTTGCATACATGGTGTTTATGTGAGTTATTTCTGATGGTAATTACTCTGTGCAGATAGATGTAGCAGAGGCAAATGAATTATTAGTCAGCTGAAGTAGTCTGATCTGCCATATACCTTGGAAAACCCATAGTACTGTTGCAAGATCACGGTCTCCCGTTTCTAGATAATGATATCCTGTTGCTTCGCAAATGAAATGCCAAAACAAATGTGAACAATAACATTTTGCATAGTAAACACAGAATTGAGCCTGTCTCTTTAAATATTTTGGCAAAAAAGCAGTTCCATTCCTAAAAGCAAATGAACACTTTCTGAAGAATCTATTAAGTTGTAGATGAGAACTGTAAAACTGTTTGAACTTTTAACATAGATACTCATCTGTCAAGATTTGTCTGTTGTCCCTTTTATAGCTCATCTGTCAAATAAGTTATTTTACCCTTTGATTTCAAGAGTAGCCACAGCCTAGTAACTATTAGTACTTACAGCTGTCTTGTTACCTCTTCATTAGCATTCCTTTTGTCCTTACATCTTTCTGTGCAATTATTCCTCATTATGCAACAGTTTTCTATTTAGTGTGTGGTATTTAGCATGCTCGCCATCTTGTCTACAAAATACTTCTGGGCCATGTTATGTCTTTGTATTTAAATAACACTCCACAGCTATATCTTAGAACAAAAGCATGTGCTATAGATTTCTTACCCCGAAAACAAAAGGATTTTTTAATTAAAAAAAAAAGAAAAAAAAAAAGAAAAAGAAAGGAGACTTGGGAAACCTATTGCAGACTTCCTAGTCCCTTCTGGTCTCAGCTGAAGCACTGGCTGGAGAAGCCAACTTTTTTTGATCATTTTGGTTTTACTGCATTTGCTTCTCCAGAAAATATATCAGCGCCATCATTCTGAAGGTTAGGGGCCTTATCACATCAGCAGACTTCTCTAAACATTGCTGATTCTCAATAAACCTTGTGCATAGCAGCCGGATGATGTTTGTGCCACATTTCAACCTTCCTTATGCCAATTTCAACTGTCTAAGAGGTGTTCTAGGTTCAGTCTCCATTTTATTCCTTTAGGCTTACATTTGTTAAGCTGATGCCTGATGCAGACATGGAAAGTAAAGGTTAACAAGTAAACAGGGGCTTCAAGAAAAATAATACAATACACATGGATTTTAGGGAACATGAAAGGAGGAAGTCCAAATTTAAATTAAGAGAGTTGCACATTTACATCATGTCCTTCTTTCTTTTTAAGAAAAGATGCACCAATTAATTTGAAGAAATTCCATCTGGTAGCCAATTATAAAACCAACAAAAAAAAAGATTAAGGAAAACTTCACTTTCCAATCGCTAATGATCTTTTTTCTTTCTGCTTAATACCACAATCCTTTGAAGATTAAGGCCAAAATAGTAAAAATTTCAGGACACTGAGCAAATTAAGACTAAATAGGCAACCTGGAAGAGCTATCACCACCTACACTTTGCCAAGATTTCCTGCTTTGGTAGATAAAAGAGAATCCAGCATGCCTGCTGCCTGCAGTTGTCTCAGAAATAACAGAAGAGGAGGCTAGTCTCTTAGGTACACAGTCATTTAGAACTTAAAAGGTCAAAACACCCAAATGTCTACTGATAGTCAATGGAGGACATAGAGCAAAAGTACAGTAAACGTGACAAATGCAGAGTACTTCCTTAGAAGATCAGCCAGGGTTGAAACAGACAGATTTTACACTAGCCTTTAGTTACCAGATGGATTCAAGTCATACAGAGGAATCTAACCCTGAAAAAGTCAAGTCTACAGGCAATGGGTAGAGTCACAAAGGTGCATGAATTTAGAGAATGTGTGTGATGTAAAAATAATAAATGATTTTTACTATATAAGTGCAACTCAAATATCAAACAAAAATTCTCAATTTAAACTACAACAGATAAGAGCAAAACCATGTCTGTTTCTTTAATTGAGAGTAATTTCCTTACCATATTCACTGGATAATTTCCTTTACAGCCACCTTTTCATCTTCTTATGGAGATTAAGAATCAGCCAACAAGTTTTTAATGCATGCACTGAGCCATCCTAATCCCAAGATTTTTATTTTTTGAATGCATTAGTAGAGGATGAGAATAAAGAAAAGCAGCTTACTTGATTTTTATGAATGCAAGCCATGAAAAATTCAGAAAAGACTACAGATCACTGAGCTCCTGAATACTACGATCTCCATATAATTTCTAGCTCGTAGCAATGTTACTTTTCTGTTTCTGTTTCCTCTGTGATTTTAGTAACAATGCACATTACTAAAGACATATTCAAAAGGCATTACAGATGGCTTTACACGGGATACATGGCAGGTTAAAGTATAACTTAGAAATATGGTTGTCCAAAGAAAAGTTGTGGTAAATGAATAGAGTCTACACTGAACAGTCTCCATGGTTTAGGCACATATATGATGTGCCTGATTTCTTCAAGTTTCTATCCCTATAGCAATATTTAAATTTTCCTTTGGCTACCACTATTCTAGACATTTTTCTGTTTCACTAAAATCATTGGCTTAGGGCTTAGACATTACTAAAACCCATAACTATCTAAGGTAACTTTTTCTTTTTTTTTTTTTTTTTGAATGTAGTCTTTTTAAGATGAGGTTTTATATTACATCAATCTATAAACCTGACAACATTCAATAAACTGTAACTAGTTTTTCTTATTTGTTAATTGGAAAATTAATGCAGGTCTTCTTTATGTTTTCATTTACTATAGCCTACATGTCAACAACACAGTAACTCTAAAAGAGACTACTGAATCTCAGCTTAGCTTAGTTTAATTCTAAAATTATTTCCAATAGCATATTGTGAAAACTTTCTTCTCTTGTTCCTGGATGTGTGTGATGAGATGCTCAGGTGTGTCTTATCACCTCCCTTAGAATGCTGGCCAAGCCCTGCCTGATGCCATGTGGATGCTGTTGGCCGCTTTTGCTGCAAGAACACATTACTGGCTCCGGTTCAACTTGTCCACCAGACAAGTTTATTCAGAACTGCTTCCAAGTTGGTTGGCCCCGAGACATGTACATGTGCTTGGGGTTTCTACTCCTTATTTGCAGGATTTGACATTTCCTTTGACTGCACTCAGTGTGCCTTCTGCTGGCCAATTTCTCCAGCCTGTCCAGCTCTCTCTGAATAGCGGAACAGTCATATGGTCTATTAACTACTTCTTATTAACTACTTCTCCCAGTTTTTTGGTTTTTTTTTTTTTTTTTTTTTTTTTTTTTTTTTTTTTTGTCATCTGTGACTTTGAGAAGGAGGGGAAAGAAAAAAGTAGCAAATGTACAAACAGAGTAGCTCAGTAGACCATAGGAAACTAAAAGACAGTAGGCCCAGAATCTCCCCAGAAGGACATAGGAAATGTCTTATGCTATGGGTAGAACTGATAACATTTTCATAATATTAAGAAAGTTAATAGTAACAGTAAAGAGATTTAAATATTAGATATTTAACACAAAGCACTTAATTTTCTTTTACTTACTGGATGAGAAGAAAAATTACTTGCAAGACTTTTTATATACGAAATACAGAATAGCTTGTCAGCAGAATCAGTCACAGTACTTAGAAACAAAATTCTTGTTGCCTTAAATAACTCTGTTTATGCGCTTAAGTCTATATGCATACTTCAATCAATTGAAGAAATTGACCTACCCAGTGTTTCTTTTCCTCACTAAGAAATTCCTAATGAACACAGAGCAGGTTAACAAACAAAAGCCCCTTTGCTGTAGAGGAAGTGGGCTGTCTCATCTGCATGACTCTACTTCATGGAAAACAAGCTTAAAAGCTCATTGGAAATGTGTAAATCGTTAGGCCAAATAGTGTAGGATGTTCTGGAACTCAAATGCTCCTTAAGTAAATACAGCGGGATACCAGAAACTGTAATCGTTTTTAGCTTTTAGTAATAAAGATTGCCTATTAAAATACAGTATTTGTGACCATGCTATCTATTTGTCTAGTCCTGTGATAAAATCTGCAGCCCACTAAAGCCTGAGGGAGATGGGACATGCTGGGTGATTAGTAGCTAGTATTTTAGTTGCTGGTCCCAGAATTTTGAACCACTGTAAATAATTGTGGTGTTTATTTATTTATTTTTTTAAAATTATGACTTAATGTATATATGGGTCCCATTTGATGCAACTATAAAAACCATCCTAGCTTTAAACTAAAAAGTTGTATCCTTTCCTTTCTTTTTTTGCATATTTAACAGAACTTCATTATAATATTTCTGCAAACCATAAAACAATAATTTCCACTTTTACTAATTTTCACATTTTCTCATTTCCTATCAGTTTGGGAACAAAAGAGTCACACAACAGATAATAGAAACAATTATTTCAAGTATTATGGTGTTAAGTAAGCAGAAAGCAGCACGAACATTTTTCATGGCAATATTAAAGAAGCCTTCTGAAATGCAATATAAACATTAAAATTAACTTGTAACTCTTTCAATCTCACATCTGCCTGGTCTGCAGGACAAAGAGGTGAGCATTAAAGAAGCTCCAAAGAAATCTGTCTCTTAAATCTGTCATTTATGCTTTCTGTGGAAATACATAAATACATATGTATATGTTAATACTACTAGAATTGTATATTCATAATGCATTTGGTTCCTTTTATTCTACTATTTAACTTCAATTAATTTGCTCTTAGCCATTCCATGATTCTACTTTTTGTCAGCATTGTTAAGGTCACAGTTGTTGTATAAACATAGAATCAGCCTCTGATGTCAACACAGCTTCAACCACCCAAGTATTTTATTAAAATACAGGTCTTATAATCCAATCCTATTTTAGACCAACAAGGTAACACATTAAAAAACTTCCTTCTGTTCTTATCTAATGTACTCAATTTTTAATTTGTCAAAACTAAGTTCTACTACTTCCTACTAGAAAGTTTTCTGGAATCCTTTCTACTCCTATTGACAACCACAATAATATCTCAACCAGATTACTGAATTATTTTCTACCTTTCTTATTACTATTGCTTAAAATATATTTTGACTGCAATCCTACTGATACATGCAGGTTACTGCTGAACAATTGCAGAGATGGGAAAAAGAGAATAGGGAATAACTGGGAAAAAGGTAACAACTTATGGCATATTTCTGAAAATGAAGCTATGGATTTTTAGTCAACTAAATGTCACTGCCCACACTGCTTCTTGTAATGCTACTAACACTTAGAAGCCACAGTGAAATGTATTGGAAAATGTATCTTAGAGAAGCACAGTGAAACATCATATTCTCTTCTGAGCTTTGTTCTCCACATTTTATTTGTGTGTGTGTGTGTGTATATACACATTCTTTTAATGTGTCTCTGTATAACTTTATTGATACTGATAGATGAACTACAGTTGCACATTAAGATATCAAAAAAGACTGGCAAAATATGATCTGTGTATAGTGCATAGAGCAGCGAAAAATGTTAGGTTTGTGGCAGCCATCTTGCCATTAGTTAATTATGATAGTTAAATATGATGACATCATGTTGACGTGACTGGGCTCCTTCCAATTTCAGAAGCAGTTCAGTGACCTCTACATCTGTGCCTACATCTGCAATCTGCGAGACTATAGAGCTTGCTGTTGATATAGCTTTGATTTGCTGGAAAAAAATAAGGAAACTTCTGGTCATTTATCTTCAAAATTAATTTTCAAGGCCCTTCGTTTTTGTCCTTGTGTCTGAAGTCTGTGAAGAAAGTAAGATGGCATAAGATGAAGGAAAATACTCATTACCTACTGTAATTCCTTTAAGACACAAGATTCACTCAAAATTTCTTCTTCGTATAGTAACCCACAAAATTTTACTCTTAGCCAGAAAAGAATTAAGATGATCTGGGAGGAAGTAATAAAACAGACTATCCAGATGGGCTCACCATACTTTTTGCAACCTTGAAAAAATAGTCAGCATACAGCCACCTTCAAAGATCTTATCTCTCTCATTCATTTATTTAGCAGTACCAAAAAAATCAGGAATAAAAAGATGTCTTCTTTATTTACCACAGGCGATAAATGAGCTAACTTCCTAGAGCATATAGATTTTGTAATGTTGCAGAGCTGTCCTCACAACCAGATACAAAATTTCTCATACCTGTGTTTATGAAAATAAATCCCACCTGGGAAGCAAACTACTGCGGCACATAACAAAATAGAAAACATGCAAACAATTAAAAAAATCTTGTAATCCTTGAGAAATCTTTGATAACAAAATATCTATAAAAACAAGTATCTATCTGTCTATCTATATATCTCATTCAAAAACCTATCATCATGATAAGCTTTACTCCTACTCATTAATTAGAAGTGAAAAATAACATCCTCCTATTAACTCTCCAGTTATTAGATGACTGAATGGATACTTCAACAAGGAGCTTGTTTCAGCTTCAGCAATCCCTTTTTCAAATATTTCTGCTTATTATTTATAGCCATAGAAGCCTTCAGGCCAGACAGCTTTTTCCCAGCATACAAAAATATATGGAGAATTTTTATTATTATTTTCTTTAATTCACAAAATTATGTAGGCAATTCTCCTCAGATCCTGCCATTATTTGGAGGAAGGAACATATTAGTCACAGCGTTTTTGAAATTTACACATTTTTTCTTCTGTTTTTTAATGAAAAGGCAAAAAGGCATACTTTTTCCATTTGCTATTTTCTCACACTACCTGACACGTAATAGGAAATTTATAGTAGTGTACCCATTTCACTTCTTCTGGCAAGAAAACAAGATCTCCTCTGCCCAATTGGTACAAGAAGTGGAGTTCAAAGTCAAGGAGTATGGTTGCATGCTGTCTTATTTTTCACTGTGAATTTTATCTCTATCTACTGACCATACAGATTTCAGAGACACTATGAAGTGTAGAAACAGTTTCCCTGGAAGTTTTAACTGTTCTACAGCAGAAGTTTTTGTATGTATATATTTATTTATTTCTATCAGCTTAGCTGTGGATTAAGCTGTAAAGGACTCCATTCTCTGAAGCTGTACTGGAAACTTGTGGGACTGATGTATGGCCCCATTTGATCAGCCTGGCTCTGCCTCCAGAGAACAGAAAGCATGAGAGCAAAACCCAAGGAGCTGTGGACTTCCCCTCTTAACAGAAAGGACATTTTTCAGGTAAGATAAATTTTCCTATATTGCCCTATAAATCATAAGAAAAAAAACTCAGTGGTTTTATTCCTGGAAATATTTGTAAATCAGTTATTCTAACTATTCAACCAGCTCTGCTGACTACTCAGTTTCCTGATACAGCCATACCCTTAGGAAATTACAGGATACTGACCCAGTTTACACAGATGAAGTTAATTAATTCAAATACAATTCAAAAACGATAGTTGTACATGCCTGTCAAATAAATCTTAACCAACTACCTTTCCAGCCCCACCTTCAATAACCCCTACTCCCCATCCCACTGCACTTCAGCCTGGAAAACAAGCTTTCCTGTCCATTATTTATTTTGTGTGGCTCACCAAGCCTACGTTTGGTATCCCAGCCCAAATAGAAATCCATTCAAACATTAACAATAGATCACACCAGCTCTCAGTTTGCAGCACAGGCAAGACAAAGCAGTGAGGCTGGAGGTTACAATGCCCCTGTGGCTTTAAAAAATATAAATAAAAGAAAGCCAGTATTTCTCTTTGATTAAAATGAAATGAAGCTGCGTGGGACCAAACAATAAAAAGATACTTCCTTGTCTTTCCCACTCTGCTAGGGCCCCTAAGACCTCCTGGCTGTGCACATTAGGCCACTGAAGCACCCAGTTTCAATGGAGATTTTTGTACAGAGGCAGAGCAATTACTGTAAGACCTGCAACTGACCTATTTTCCTTTCAAGTTCTTTCTCCTGTCTTCTGTCTTCCCTTACCTGGATGGCTCATGGTCCATTCAGAAAATAATGGCTGTAATTATTAAAGGTGTAATAATGTGCACCTAAGTTTTCTGTTTAAAACCAGATTAAGATGCACTTTCCTGTTTGCTGCAAATGAAATGCACTCAGAGAATTATAGACTACATTGGCTGGGGAAAAAAAAAAGTATCCTGTAGTTGATTTTTACTAAAAATTTTAAGTAGATGCCCTGATGTAAAATTCTAGTACAGATGCTGAGGGAGCTGAGGCTGTTCAGCCTGGAGAAAAGAATGCTCGGGGGAGAGTGGATAGCAGCCTTTCAGTATCTAAAAGTGAGCTATAAGAATGAAGGAAACAGACTATTTAGCAGGGTCTGTTGTGAAAAGGGAAAAGTTTTCAAAATGATTAAGGTATTGAAGCACTGGAATTGGTTGGCCAGGGAGGTGGTAGATGGCCTGTCCTTGGAGACATACAAGGTCAGACTGGGTAGGGCACTTGATCTAGCTGCATCCCTGCTCATTGCAGCAGAACTGGAGTAGAGGAACATTAAGGGTCCCTTCCAACTCAAAAAATTATATGATTCTATGATTATCCACTTAGTATTTATATCTACATGGCTAACTGAGACAATATTCAGAGAGAAAGTATACAGCTATCATTAAGTACTTTCGCAGGATGAGAACTGCCTGTTCACCATTCACAGTTGAGTTTTATATTGAAAGAAATATGGCCAGTCAGCTGTCATGAAATAAAAACATACATTTCTTCTTTGTCACCATGGAAATCACAATTTTAGGTTCAGGATTAGCAAAATTTTAAAATGTTTTTATAAATCTCATAGTAGCCCATGCAGAAATGAAAATAAGGAAATAATAAATGAAAATAATAATAATAATAATAATAATAATAATAATAATAATAATAATAATAATAATAATAATAATAATAATGTATTTTACTTTGGCTTTAATAAGATAGCATTATTTTAGAAAGTAAGAAGTTGTTTCATATATTCTTCTGGACACCTCTATTCCACAAATCTGCTTGAATCAGAAGGTAAGGCTCATCTGGGTTATTACTGTGAACTGAAAATAGTTTTCTGTTTGTCTGAGCATAAGCGAACACAAAAAATATCCTACATGGATTTCAGAAGAAACACTGACAACTAAGAAACTTGTTTTGAAAGATTTATTTATGTATGTTAATAATTTAAGCTTGTTTATAAACAAGCCTACTAAACAGTAGTAGTTTAAATGGCACTTGAGAGTATGATGGTATTCCTTCCTAGGGTTTTTATTCATCCTTTGAATAAATTATAGATCAATTATATAACCAATTATAAAACAGAAAGCTCTGTACAGCTAGCCAGAACGTTTCTGGACTTCCAGTTAACATTAGCTTCCATTGCTGTTTTTTGGAGCCTGTTTAATTCAGTGTCTGCCAGCAATTTTGTCACTGAAGCCCCCTGTTCTGCATCCTCCAGTCAATATACAGGGAAACTTACAGTTTATTTAAAAAAAAAAGAAAAAAGGAGGATTCATTTCCAGCAGTAAGAAGGGCCAAGGAGTATAAGAGGATGGGTTGTAGGTAAGCTGAGTTGTAGGAGTATTCAAAGATGCAAGCAGGGCTTCTGCAGTCCTAAGTTTCTGACTGGGCGATATCCCTGCTGCTAATGGTCAGGCTGCTCTGTGAACAATAAGCTAGTCAATTGCTTGCTTGCTCATTTACTTGCTGCAGCTGTAACTTCTGCATTGGGAAAGTTCGTCACAGCTACGGATGTTGTTAAGAGGCAATGATTTCAAATTTATCTGGGAAAATTCTGCTGCAAACATGCTGAATGGGAAAGCCTTGCTGTATGATGATTTAGTGGTGGGTTGTTAGAGTTAGGTTACTATGACTGGTTGCGGTTAGACTTGATGACCTTGATGGTCTTTTCCAACCTGAGTTATTCTATGATTCCATTATTCTATGACTGAAAAGGCTATTTATGGGGAACAGACTGGCCGAAAGTGGGTTTACTTGGTGTATATCAGTGGTGTTTGGGTATCTGTTATCAGGGAGCAGACAGAGTTCAAGATGAGATAAATGTGTCTGTATCCCTTTTGGGACTTCAGAGCTGTTTCTCATAGGCTATGCTACTCTCATTAAGGGTAAGCCAGCTAGTAACCCATGCTAATGACTATTCTCAGAATCTGAAGAGGAAGATAACATTCTGCTACATCAGCTGAGATTTCATGATTGTGAATCAGGGTATGATATTATAGAGTTTCCATATAAGAAAACAAAAATTGGCTGTGAGTAAGATTCAAGTCTGAAGGAAGTGTGCTAAAAGAGAAGACAGCACTGTCTGAGATGTCTTACACTGGATAAGTGTGAAATAGCAGCAGGGAGGAATATTCGCTATATGACATTGATAGGAAAAAATATATGAACAAAATACCAAAGAACAGAAATAAAATTGTCCCATTTTGTCCTACATAAAAAGAAGGACAAAAAGGAGACAGATCAACTGCATTATGAACTCATAAAATAGTCAGGATAGTTGGACTGAGAAAATAAACCAGATCTTACATGTTGAGATTCTGCTGCCATTTGAATTCCCAAGTAAAAATGGGACTTGGAACTACATGAAAACTTCGCAAGAAGGATGGAGCCTATCACCAAAACTGAGGACAGGCTAGCAGATAAACCAGAGACTTGTCTTCAATAAAGAGAAATGGGCTCCAGAGACTGTGTCTGCTGTGGCCCCTAAGGAAACTTTGACCTATCAGTTAAGCTGGAAACGTCTATTTTACAAGGATAACTACTGTACTCTTGGCACTTTCAATCTTTATGATTTTGTCCTAAAATGTGCTTGCTGGGAGCTGTTATGGTTAGATCCTGCATGGTCTGAGTGACTACTAAAACAACTTTACTGGTTTTCCTCAGTTTACGATACAGCAACTAGAGAACTTCTTAGGAAGTTTGACAAATCAAATCCCCGAGCAACTTTATTGTGTTACACCGCCATTCCTGCCAAGTTTAGATTTTTTGACATTTAGGATAAAGGTAGCAGCTTTCAGAAGGTTATGGCTTTAAATCTGACCATTTTTTTTTAAGCATTAGAGTACTAGACAAACTGAAACATTTTTCACAAAATGAAATTTGCTTTTTAAAAAAAATTTAATGAAAATGCTATATATACAAAGCTCGTATATCCATTTCTTTCTTTGCCAGAAAAACAGCTGAATAGATGACTGACAGAGAAATTAATTAAGTCAATTAAATATAAAAAGAAGCTGGAGTCAAAAGCAACATATTCTCTTTATGCAGGAAGTATCTTTAGGACTTTGCAGTATCACCTAATGCTGAATGTATTTCACATTATGCTAAAATATGAGACAAAGAGATTTACATATACATGTGTACAGGTGTAAGTATTTCTATACTTACCAAGCATTTTTGATTACAAGGGACTGAACATTTCAGCTGTTGATCACACCTCCTTCAGGTAGCCCATAAAACTTGGCCTTTAGTGCAACACAAGGTCAGCAATAGTAGGCAGGAGGCTGCTCTGAGATCACCCCTATCTCATAGTGCCCTTGTCCCCTGCCATTTGTCTGGGTCCATCTGCTGCCTCTAAATTGTGAACCTGTTAGTATGGGGACATGATTTTTATTAGGTGGTTGCATGTTTCTGTTCCTCAATATTGACTGGGACTGCTAAGCACAAAGGTAATATTAACAATAATAAAAAGTGAAATGCTGCTGCTGTGTGCCTGTAAGTATCCATGGATGCTTTTTCTTTTTTCCTGGGAGGAGAACATATATTTTGACAAGTGAAGTCAACTAATCAAGTCTTCACAGATAGGCTGTTATTCTTTTGATGCACCTCGAAAGTAACCCACAATTCCCACTCACAGAGGGAAACCACTTATCGGATTTCCAAGTGTGGTGCCAGAATGCTTTGTTCTGCACTGAAAACAAAAACACTGCCCTACTGATCTCCAGTGCCTGCTCTGTAACAAACCTACGCTTCCCATGAATGTGGTAGTACCCCATTGTGCTTGGGCAGGAATACCAGGCTGGAGTCCTTGGGGACCAGTCAGAGTGGAGAGGGAAGGAGGTGAGCTCTAGGTCAGGCTGGTGGTGGAGATGTCAGTGGGCATTAATGCCCTAAAGATAACAGGGGCAGATTCTTCACAACTGTAAATTGGTTTCACCCAAATAAAGTCAACAAAATGATGCCGTCTGGTGTCTATGGGGGTTTCAGCTGCCATAGATGAAGCGTAATGCTGAACAACAAGAGTATTGTGCTGCCTATAGCTAGGGAAAATGTTTCTTCACCTTTGAGATCTACATACTGTCAATGATGTTGCACTAAATTTCATTTACACTTTGAATTCCTCTATACTTCAGTATAAATATGCTCATTTTCTGTGTTTTATACTGAAGTGGCATCAATATTAAAAATGGTTTCCTTATACACACCATATATACATGTGTCATGGTTTTGTAATTTTTGCTATTGGTATTTCACATCATAACATCATGTGGAGCACAGAGAAGCAGAACTACACATCCCAGAGGACCTCATATCATGGAAAATACATCATGGAAGTGATGCTCACTCTCTCTCTCACTGCCTGGCAGTGAGTGTGGGTGTGCTTCCAAGACATGTGCCTTCAATTTCAAAGTAGGCTTCTTGGTCTTCAGAAATCTCTCTTTATCTTATTTTACTTGATTAATTAGCTTCAATTTCAATTAGATTGTATTATAGTGTGTTGTCTTGCGTTCCAGCATCATAGTAAAATAAATTTTCCTCCATAGATTGTTGCCGCTGCTCTGTTTGTTTCCTTGATCTCAGTTCCTATATTCCAACCTCTTCCCCCTTTCCCTTCCCATTTTCGGGGGCTGCGGGGCCCATGGGCCTACTGCTCCATGTCATGGACATAGATTGATCTAGGTAACTCCGTGACAACAAGATGACAATTAGGACACCTCTATTCCATGTTTTACTTCATTTTTTTGTCATAGATCAGTCTCTAGAGAAAGTAAGCAAGCATCACTGCTCATCAGCAAACGTTTTTAAAAACTTCTCATTCTGTTTTTTTTTTTCCTCAACATTTTCAAATGTTTGAAGCCAAATATGGAGCCTGGCAGGACTGTGCCTGTCAAGGCTTTTGGCATTACTGTTTTAGAGGAGGCTTTGCCAATCACAATTGGGCATCTTTCTTTCTACTCAGTTGTGATAATATTTTGATAAGAGTTATGCAAGGAGGAACACTGATTCCTCTCCAATCCATTCAGTAGGTGGAGAAACAGCAAATACATTTCCTTGCTTCATGCCAATCCTTTTGGAGAAAAAATTATACCTTTCAGTTTCATAAAGTCATAAACCTCACTGAAACAGTTTGATTTTTTTTTTTTTTGATTGTGGATATTCAATTCATTCAGAGGTTCACAGAGAAAATACGTTGATCAAAGTCAATACTTCCATGCTGGGGTGAAAGAAGCTTCCACATACCGCTAGCAAGGAGAAAAGGCTGATAGCAGCTTACTTCATTCTCTAGCGCAGTTGATATGTCAGTCTAGGTACAGTTCTCAAACTGGATAGCCAGCCTGTACCTGTGCCAAATACGCACAAATGAATGGAAGTAAAATGTACTTTAGATAGGAAAAATCTCACAGATTATCACACTACAAAATCTTATGACAGAAAATACAGACTTACTCCCAAGAGAAAAGAAATACAGCACTGATCTTTCAAAAGTTTTATTTTCTGCTTTAAAGTCAGTTTTCTCACACCAGTTTTAGTGTTCTCAAATTTATTGGCATGCACTACCTCAATCTAAAGGAAAAGAGAAAGATTAGGTAACAAAAAATAGCAGCCTGGACGTATCCCTGCTGGACTGCTAGACTGTGAAACAAATTCCCACAGCAAGAGCCGTCTCATTAAATCCAACTGGACAAAGGAGAGACAAATGAATCCCTTTTCTTCCATGTAAGCCCACTGTTGCTTAAAATACTACTGGTTAACTGAAATCTGTGCATTCCCTGCTGCAGCTCAAGGTTTTACTGGCTCCCTGGGAAGTCTGTAGATTGTCTCCAGCTCCTGAAGCTGTGATTTATCTACTACAAGGTGGGAGCTTAGGAGCCTTAAAGCTATCTGAGCCCAGGAGAGGGATTTCAGGTGGTGTATGCTGTGTGAAACAGAGACTAGACAGAGAATGGCATTGGTTGTTGGCCTTGCACAGGGGTAGCTCAGTCTGAATTGATGACTTGGTCATTCCAATAACTCTGGATCAGGAAGTGTCAAAGCCTCCCAGTGAGGTGGGTTCTGTAGTGCTGGTATTCAGAGAAGTGGGATATCTGTGGAAACAAAAATGGCTAAATGACTGTAGTGGTACATTTCCTAGAGTTCTCTACTAGGTACTTCTACTACCTGATGAAAAAAGTCTTGTTCAAATTAGTTCCTGAATATCTGTATTAATACATTTTGAACAGTTACCAGAAAGTAAAATTAAGTGGTGTTGGTGGATTATCATTCAGCTGGGGGAGTTCTCACTCATTTCAAGTCCTATTCAAAGAACCTTGGAAAATAATGTAGGCTTTACTACTTTCCTTTTATTTTTTCCCTGTCAATATGTGTGTGATTCTGTATTAGACTTTTCTTTAGGGAAGGATGGAATAATGATGGAGAGCTAGTCGTTCCTACCATACCCATCTCTATGTGTGGTATGGTACATACTCTATAGTAAGTGCTACTTGGATGCTTGTAAGATGGATGTATCTGCAGGTGATGTTGATTTGATTGTTTGAGATTTGTGTGGATTCAGAAGACTCACAAAGAATTTTCAGTTCTTTGGGAAAAAATGAGAAAAATCTTGAGGAGATCTTTGTCCACAAAACAGAGCTCAAAAGTGCCATCAGATACTCCTGCTTTCTATATGTATCAAAAAGGTAGAGAAGGAAGGCAAGAAAAATTTCACTGTAGTGTACACTTACAGATATAAAGTAGTTTTGAAAAGAAGATTCAGTTTTTATTGTTACATTGGTTCGATTTGGAATTCTTGGGAAAATTCCTGGTGCTCATTTCACTTTTATAAAAAAACAAAACAAAACAAAACAAAAAAAAAAAAAACCATAGATGTACTATACATATATACTATTGATTTACTATAAAGGGTTAGCCTTATATTAAGGTTTTTCACTTCTATTTAGCTTCTGCTATAGACAAAATGTAGTTTGTATCTTGGTTTAGAATTTTAGTAAGAATAAATATGTCCTTTACTCTAGATACGGTGTTAAATGCAGAAGAAAAAGAAGTTGGGCAATTTTACAGCCACTGGATGTCATCGTTGTTCTTTTAAAGTACAAAAAAAAAAAACCAAAACAAAAAAAAACAACAAAGTTTTAATTAGTTGAAGGGCTGGAGCTTGGGAATAAATATGTTCTGGTGGTTTCCACAGTATTTTTATAAAAGTATTTACATTAAAGTGTAGCCTCTCTTAATACTGCTGCATTCCATATAGCCAAAAGAGCTTCACAGACATTCATTCCTAACTACTGCATTCTTTGATTGTTCATCTGTCACTGCAGATCTTGGTGTAGTTAACAGAAAGTGATAACCTGCACTGTATAGAGAATGTGTGTGAGCAATTCATTTTATTAGGCACAGTCTTCATCGGTTTTACATTACATTAAATCTCATTTGTGAATGTTTATCAATAGAATGCTAGGAACAGAATGCAGATTTCAGGTAGTCTTTCCACATTGTTGTCTCAAAGAGTAAAAAGAGTAATACTGTACAAGTTGGTAGCAGCTGCCAGGAGACAAACACAGTCCATTGCTCACTTCTGAGAGCTATCTGTGAGTGTCAGCACAACTCAGAGGAGGACGTGCCGCCAAAGCAGTCAGTCCTGTGGCATTTCTGCATGGGAGGGAAAGGAGGAATGGTTCTGCTGCTGCATGGAGAGCAGCATGACAAGACCATATCCACTGAGCATAACATTCCCATCATCTCCTGCTGTGGGTGCCCAGGTAAGCCACTGAATAGGATGAACCTTCCTTCAGGAATTTTGCAGCTGCCTGTGGCCTACATGAGATTTCTTCTCAGTGCTTCCCCACAGTCTCTCCACCCCCTTGCTGTACATCTGCCCAGCACCTGGCCCGGAACTTGGAAGGGTTCTTAATTTCATTCTATATGCACAGTTATTGCCCTTATAAGAAAGTAAGGCTGTACTACAATCCGTGTGTAGTGGGTGGGTTGTGCACAGCTGTGCAGCAGGCCACTTGCTCTCTTTTTACTCTGTGAGAATTATGTTGTTTAAAGCATGCAGCCATCTTTTGCCATCAAGTGATTTTGGAATTTAATTATATCAATGAACAACAGAGGAGAGCAAACAGGTTTCTCCAAAAGTCACTTTGTTTGCCTGCAATCTTAGCACAGTGCTGAACTATCACACGAGGCTGTAGTGATGTCATGAGCAGTCCATGTCAGAAGAAACCTGAAGAAAGGAAACAGTGATGTCACCAGAAAATCAGCAACAGTCACCTAGCTAATCAGCTGGATGCAGACTTGCATATGTGGATGCATTTCTCACCTCTGCAATATAAGTGGAGATTGGAGGCTCTGATGTGGAGAGGACAGATGAAAAGCAGCTAAAGAAGTTACAGATTAACAAATCAATTGGAATATGGCTATATCACAGCAAGAAATGTCCCATGTGAAACTTAACCTGTACTTGTGTTGTGTGGACACACTCTGGTGCCAGAGGACCTTCCTTGTTCTGCCTATTCTCCTTTCAATCCCATGAAGTTAGAAAGGGAGATGTCTGTGTGCCTCTGCACTGAATACATCTAGGTTGCAGTTAAAGGTCTGAATTGGCCTTGAGTAGAAATAAATACATCAACTACAGTGTCTAAAGATATCATTAACAGTACAGATGAGGCAGCAGGGGCAGGTTCAGGCCAGGTGCTGTAATTTGCCTCAGGATGGATAGTTCTCCATCATCCTCAGCACAACTGCTCCTTGGGGGTACAGGGTATCACTGAGACTCCATTGCCAAAGTTGGTCTAGTATTATAATGTGCACCTATACTGAGCAGAAATTGTCCATCTGAATTCTTCTGCAGGTCTCAGATGTCAACAGGCTCAAAGGGGTGATCCCCAAAGCTCTTTCTTTTTTTCTGTCGTGTCTTCATCTCTCAGTGGGAGTTAGGTGACTAAATGCCCTTCAGGATTTGGCACCAAGATTTTATCTTGAGTTCATATGCAGCTCTTAGAACACTGACAGGAAATTTTGCATTCCCTAAGTTGGACATTGTAAGTAAAAATTATTTCTTTAAGAACTAAACAAGGGCAGAGATTTCTCAGTAGAGGAAAATATTTGGTTCATAACAGTAATTTGTCAACAAAAATTTTTAGGAGAGGAGGACAAACAAGATGTCTGCATCAAAATAAGTGATAGTTCTGTAAACAGTTCTACTGTCCATCTGTTCATGGTTTACACTCAAGCTGAAGACTGATAACTCAATTTGGAGTCAGAGGAGGAACCTCTTCCGTGGTGCTCCTTGTCCCAGGAAAGTGCCCTACCTAAACAGCTGCCTAGAAGTTGAGGCTATGACCTACCCATCTCCCTCTCTCATTTTAGCAGACCTTGGCTTATTACCTTACCCCCTGCCTCATCTTTGGCAGGCCTTGGTCTCATTCTGATGCATAATGGGAAAAATGAGATCTCGAAAATTTTCGCGGGACAGGAAAACCACTTCCTACTCAGTTCTATTTCTGTTTCTAAAATTCTGTTTGGTGGTAGTTTCAGTGAACTCGTTCTTCCTTTGTGTGCCATATGATTCACAGTTGTTTTCTAAATCACCAAAAGCCATTGACAGGCGATGTGGTTTTGATTTAGGACAAAGATGTTCTTTTAAAAAATCATTAACTCAAAATATAGAAGAAAAAAAAGAATTCTCTGTTTACCTTATCGTTTGCCTTCCAAAAATTTTATGGGAGCAAAAAGCATTTATATCCACGCTATTTATAGATGGAGAAGTAGATTAAACAGAATTGTGTTTATCTTAGAGAGCCAGAACTGAACTGAGATGCATAATGTACGCATATATTCTTGTGTACATACTATGCACATCTTAAAGATGTAGAAATGGTTAAGTGACTTTCACAGATAAAGACAGTTACAGGTATCTGGGGATATGCATCTTCTAAGTAGACTGGATTTAAAAAGAACAGACAAGCACACATTTGTATTCTATATTAATTTTGAACCTTCCAAGTTTTGCCCATACTTTGAATATTTATAAAAGTAATTATTTTCCCCTAGATGCTAGATTATATTTTTGCAATGAGTTGGGATACTACGTTGCTAAAATACCAATTTTACAGGGAAAAATAAGGAGGAACATGAAATGCTACAAGCAGTTCTTGAAAGGATAATATTTTCCCCCAGGCTAAATTACATCATCCAACATTATGAAGGAAGCAAAAAATACATTACAGAGAGTCAGTCTTTAAACTGAACTTTTTTCTTCTTGTGCAAGAATGTAATTTTGCAGTTAGCTCAAATGATGACCAGAATTTAGGAAATCCCAGGATGCTGTGTGTTTGATGATTTGAATGCTAGTTCACAAATAACACAAAGAGAATACCTGGATGTTGAAACCCTGCCAATGCTTAAGGAAGAGCTGACCATCATTACTTACTCTTTAGATGATAACCTGGAGATAAACAGAAAATATTCTTGCCTCTATAATGTTCACCACAAATGGGAGAAATATGAAAATTCAGCAGCAAATGGTCATGAGAAAGCCTACTATACTCCAGTCATCTGTTGGCAATGGAATTAGTGATATTTTCCAGGAACATTTGAATATGAGAATAGTGATCATTGTACCTTACTACAGCTTTGACTCTCTGGGCCTGGAAAACTTTGACGCTCTTTTTCCAATTAATTTAATAGGAAAATAGATTAAGAAAACATAACAGAGGATAATCTACTCCATCCTCATGCCTCATAAGGAAAATCAACTATGCATCCTGAAAGACATCATTCAAATTGTTCTTCAAAACACAAGTGAAGCAAGTGTTGCAACTCCCTCAGGGCTTTATTGTTCACAGACACAGAGAACTGTTAAAATCTTTCCTCTTTGCACATAGATTTTATATTCTGTGTATCTGACTTATGTATATGCAAATTTCTGGTACTTCCTCTCAGTCTTCTCTATTTTCTGAACTGAACTACTCCTGTTCCACTATCACGAGTTCCTCATAGATGGTGCTTTTAGGTCTTTGATACTTCCTATTCCTCTTGATGCTTTCTTCAACTTGTTCACATATTTCTTAAAATGTGGATCATTAGGGTGGATGAGTTATTCCAGTCCATGTAGCCAAAGAAATTTTACAGCTCATGTGTGATACTCTCTGCAGACATTAATATGACATTTATCTTTTTTTAAAACATCACAACATTGGTGACTTGAGTTTGATTATCTGCTCTTATTCAAACTGCTTTTCAGCAAAATGGCTTCATAGCCCATCATTCTTCAGTTTTGATCATGCAGTTGATTATACCTGCATAAGAATGTTCGCATTTGTGTTGCTAAATTTTTTCACACTATTTCCCAGTTTGTTCATTTTTATGTTTAATCTTGTATTTCACTGATTTCAAGGTTTGTACCTACACCTTCAAGAATGAAAACTAGAAAATATCAACTAAATTCTTCTGTAGCGTTACTAAAAAGCATCTTTTCCTTGTATTTCAAACAGACAGACCTTTTGATTCTGCAAAGTCCTGTGTGACTTCATGAGAGATCTTATTATAACTTATTAAACCCAGCAGTTCTGCTCATCCTTTGACTCTTCCTTTAGATGACTCAGGTGGCCAGATTGTACACATGCAAGTGAAACAACCTAAAGCAGAGTAAGCTTAAAATTTGTGAGTGATATAATCATACACACACATAGACAAGTCATTTTCCCCATAAACACACACATATAAAATGCTGTCATATAATTCTACATTCATCTCCACATGCCAATTATTTTGAAGTGGGAAATGGATAGAAAGATAGACAGTTTCCCTCCATACATGTGGAAAAGTATCCAGACTATCCAGGAAGACATTATTTCCTGGTAAAATACTCGATGTGGTTTGGTAATGTATTGAAAAAAAAACTTCAAAAAGCCAGATGGTTCTCCCTGTTATTTTAATGTTATTGTTTAATGAGTAGACCAAGAAATGCATTTAAGTAAGTGAATAAAATCCAGTTGTTTCATCGTTGTGTTATCTTAAGCAACAACAAATAAATAAAAGCATTCCAATAATGAAATATTTTCCCTGTAAGAACCTGGTGGAGTCGTTGTGCCAAATTCTGCAGTGATGTAAACTGAATGGATGCAAAGCAGATGTAACTTCATCTGCTGATTGCAATTGAAAGCTTTTAAAATTTGCTTGGAACATATTTATGCCTTGAGATGCATAGAGAGATGAAGTTCAACTGAAGTTTAAGGAGTATCATCATTTCCCTCCACCAAAATCTTCTCTGTGTCACTGATTTCCTCAGACAAATGTAGGCTTTTAGTATCAAGTTTCTTTAAACCCTCATCTTTTCTTTAGGCATACAGTCTTCTCTATGCAGTATAAGCAGGTATGTAATATCTTATCAGTAAATCACTCACACTACCTCGCAGTACTTGTAATCTGGCAGAGGAATCTTTGTCTGCCTAGTCACCTATTAGTAATGACTTGTGCACTATAAATACTCGGTAGGTCCACTGCTGTTGACTGATGAACAATTGCAATTTTTTAGTCAAGTTAAAAACATATTCAAGCTAATTATAGTGCCTACTAATGAAATGTTTCTCTCAAGCAATGAACTTCATTACCCTTGATAACATTAAATATTAATTAATTCAGTCAAACTATTAAGAGATTTGGACACTAAAGTGGGAGTTGACCCAAACTTGATCACTGAGTTTGAAGCTCCAGCTCTATCAACCCTCCTCAAATCCAGAAATTTGTGTTGACAAAATTTTTATCAATGAAATTACTGCATTTTTTAGAAATTTATTACTGCAAATCTTCCAAAGTACTGCCACCGAGGGATGGAGTAACTCCCTGCCTTAAGATATGTGAGACATCTGACCCTAGGCATACCTTCACTTCATTCACAGAGAAGTCTGGCTTAATCAGTGTTGCTAAATTCTACTGGTCCAGGGCACTGAACTTAGTGGAAAACATGGCAACTGTCTTTGCTTTCACTCACCTCTGGAATAGCTGAAACTGAAGATGTGCACTTATAAAGTAGTCCCCCCACAATAATAATTCTTGGATCCATTCTCTAGTCAAGTTCAAATCTCTATCTTCCACTAACACAGTGGACCTTAATCAGATGACAGGAAGGACTACTGTTCATCCCTGCTGCTGAAACTGTCTGCTATAGTCTTATATCCCATAAAGCCAGAAATAAAGAGGTGCAAGAGGAATTGTTCTTTAGTACTTACTCTGGGAAAAATTCTAGTAGAAAAACACAATATAATTGAATACTAAGTGGTATTGTTTCACATCACTTCAGACTGAGGAGGAACTAAAATGCCTGGATTTTATTTCCTAAGAGACTGTTGCATCCACTGAGCAACAGCACAGAAAGGGGAGTGCCAACACTCTTTCCTTATCCAAGAAGACCAAATCAGCATTCTGCTCTCTAAATGGCAGGTGCAGAAGCCATTCAGAAGAGATTCCAGATTGTGAATGTACGTCTCTCTTAGCAGACTGAGCATTCTATAAGGATGCCATTCCTCCAGTAATGTAATGTGTAATTGTTACACCCACCAGTAGTCTTCATTACAAAACACACGCCAAACTTTCTCTTACCTTAAGCACTTAATACCTGCTTGTGGATGTTCACAGTTGAACAGAGTATTAAATGTTTGTGAAAATCAGCATAAAGCATCATATTCCTGGGGAAAACAAACAAACAAAGAAGCAAACAAAGCCCCTAATTACTGCTAGCGAATGCACCCCCATTAATCTCCACAAATGTGAATCTGTAACAGTGCCTGATATTTGATTCTGGGAGATTCTCTTGCAGGACGTAGCTCCCATCACAGCTAGGCACAAACAGAAGATCTCTAAATCTACATGTCCTAAATCAAATCACAGGTAATCCATAATCACAGTCAATTTCTTTAAGTCCCAGGTCATGTAAATGATATTGATCTTGTAAATATGTCAAGTTGCCTTGGAACTCACCAATCTGCCTGAATTTCACATACAGATCTTACATGCATGGCCCTTAGTGCACAGTTTTGTTAATCTTGTTCTTTGGATAATAAAAATTAAAATTATTTTAAAGTCTGTCTGTGATACAACTCCTTGCTCAATTGTCTTAGTTATGTTCACAGAAACTTTTAACAGCATCAGCATATTTTCCAGCAATTTTTTAATAGAAAAGATGTTTATTATGTATTTAGTATAGCTTATGAGTATACAAGTGAGTACACAAATTCTTCGAAATTCACGTGCGAAATTTTCCCTTCTGCTAAGAGAAATGCTTCAAGAAAATCCTCAAGGTGGCAGCACGGCCTCAGTATTTAAGCTCACACCCTATGCTGAAGGTAAACCAACCAAAAAACAAAGCACCTGAAAACAAAGCATTGCTTAGGTGAATCTTCTTTTAAACGAATTTGTACCCAGTGGTAAAACAAATGCCCTACTAATAAATCCTGTGGCTTTCCTTTGGGCCTGAAAATTTCCAGCTTTAAAAGTGACAGCGCCTTTGGGCATCCTTAAGGAAATGCTAAAAAAATAGCATGCTGTAACTGAAACACAGCTCGTGCTTTTTTTTTTTCTACCCAGACATGAGGAAAATGGGTTTTACAGACTTTGTATGAGAAGCAGGCATATGTACCCAATCTTATCTTTCAGACTCTCCTAAATATGGATCTTGTTACACCATCCTGCACTTGCACAGGTATGATCATAGCTCTTGCTACTTTTCATACCTCAGACAAATGGTCTGGTTAGCTGGGTATGACAGAAACATGCATTGTATCAGACACAAAACCTCCCCAGCACTCCATGCTACTTTATATACTCATCTTATACACTAGCTCTTCACTAATCTAAGTTGTCTGTTACACATAATATTGTTTAAATAAAACACTAGCTAATTCAGTTTTAGCCATAATGAATACATGGACTGAAACTGTGCAATATCCTACACTCTGTTGTGTAGAACTAATCCTACAAATTGCTTTGAGTGTTGCAAGAGAGCATTTTCTCATGAATGCTTTTTATTATTGCTAATATGACATCATTTATAAACAACAAAAACTGCCTACAGTATGTGCAGACATCAACAATGATGAAAATGGCTTGGAACTTCTATTATTTTACTTTAACAATGTGTCCTTTGATACTCAGATCATCAAGCTAAATGGATATTTAGGTTCCAACTAAATAGTTTTCATCTTAACCTGACAATTTCCAAATTTAGAAATGATGCATATTCTAAAAACAGTGTTATAATTTACATGCTTTTGGATGCTCCAGTTAGTAACAATAATAAAGTTGAACATTTGGTTACCTTAATGCTAACATCATTAATATAATTAATAAAGAAATTGGTTCATTTAAAACACTTAGCAAAAATAAAACTTAAAAGAGAAATGTTCATTTTTCAGTACTACAGGCAATCTACTCTGAGAACCAGTTGTTTACAGGAAAAAGTCACTCATGTTTCTTCCTTCCACATGCTTTTAAGAAAATGCAAACTGAAATCCAT
Source organism: Coturnix japonica (assembly GCF_054131305.1). Taxonomy (NCBI): domain Eukaryota; kingdom Metazoa; phylum Chordata; class Aves; order Galliformes; family Phasianidae; genus Coturnix; species Coturnix japonica. The sequence continues at coordinate 67,538,818 of NC_140665.1, read as the reverse complement.
GCATTAACTTTTAAATTCATGATTTATAAAGGTGATTCAATTTCAGAAGGGCTTGAAAATAGCAGATAGCTTATACCACTAGATGTTCAGTTGGGAAACCTTAAAGAAGGCCCAAAGTCACAATTTTACATTTGTTACTCTTGACTTTGGTGAGGTCTATTATGAACACGTTGCTACAAACATAAATTCAGAGCAAACCTCTTTCCTTACCGTAGAAGATGTATTTTAACAGAGTTCATCTCCAGAAACTATCTTAAAGATGGGCAACAGCTGGTAAGAGACAGCTTGATTAAAGATGGGAAGCATAAAATCGGGCAAGGGATCTCATGTTGGAAAGCATTACTAACATGGTAGATAAGGAGAAGTCAGTAGATGTTAATACACAGTTTGGTTTCTGATACACATTTGGCAGCCTCTTGCATGGCTAAAATTTAGACCAGTTTAAAAAAGAAAAAAGGAAAAAAGGAGTATAAGAATAATCACATAAACTCACCCAGACAATGACATGCTTCGCTTAATTATCTATGGTTTTTTTTTTTTTTTCTCTAAGGTTCAACAGTATAAAGATGAACAGATGTGCAACTTGTTTTGCCATAGTATAAAAATTAAAACAAAACAAAACAAAAAGTAGCACATGTAATCTGTGGCAATTTTCTACTACAAGCACCTCTCAGTAAATATCACTCCTCATCCTTCTGGCCTACAAATTTATCCACTGTATTTTTCCATTTATAGGATAAATGAATGGTATGGTGAGGTACTGAGCTCTCTGAAATCCAAGATCTTACTATACTTCATAAGTTGCAGGGTCCTCAAGTATTGAGGAAGTATTGACCATAAAAACAAATGCCTAGTATAGCAGATTATTTACTTCCCTTTGGAAAGCACATTATAGCATCTTAATGCTGCCAAGTTTCTATTTTTTTTTTTTTTTTTTCCCTGCTGATGAATGAGAACAGCACTTGAGGTAGTGAGGAGGTTGTCTAAGAAGGTACAACATCTCTGGCAGGTAATTCAGGTAAGGTTTTGTTTTATAGAGTTCTGCGGGACTTTAGTAACCTGGATATCCAAATTGGGCCAACTACCTGAATTATTTTTGAAAAGGAAGCTGCAATCAGCAGATATCTTTGAAAACAAACCTGTGATCTGCTTTTGTACCATACAGTCAATCCCTTTCTCTTAACATAGGAATGAACAAAAAGCGTTGGAGAAACGCTGGACTAGCGCAACGACACATCATCAGTAGGGTAAAACTAACCTGTCTCATGACGGTCTAATCCCAGCTCACGTTCCCTATTAGTGGGTGAACAATCCAATGTTTGGTGAATTTTGCTTCACAATGATAGGAAAAGCCGACATCGAAGGATCAAAAAGCGACATCACTATGAATGCTTGGCTGCCACAAGCCAGTTATCCCTATGGTAACTTTTCTGAGACCTTCCGCTTCAAGCCCAGAAAGTTGGAAAGATCGTGAGGCCCCGCTTTCACGGTCTGTATTCGTACTTAAAATCAAGATCAAGCGAGCTTTTGCCCTTCTTCTTCACGGGAGTTTTCTGGCCTCCCTGAGGCTGTCTGTCTGGAAAATACATTTAATTCACATTTAATTCAAACTATGATAGCCCAATACCCAAGAAGCAGAGTCAGACTAAAAGAAGAACTTGAATATGGCTTTCTTGTATCTCAGTCAAGCAACCTACCTCTAAACTAGATTTTATGTTATTAAAGAATTACACTAGAATACCTAATTTTCATTTTGATGTGCAATAAAATCAAGTACCAGTCATACATAGATATATTAACGAAGTACCTTTTTTAGCCTCAGTCTATCTGGCTGAAAATTCCCAAATCCTTCTCGAATGTGTGTTAGAACTGTAGTGCAAGCCTCGCTCTTCCCAAAGGTGAGTGCAGCTGCTTATTCTGTTGTACACACCATTCTTCTGCTGAGGTACTTTGTAAATCTCTCCTGGGCCTGGCTTCCATACTTCTCCTCAAACATACTACTGTGCCTCATGGGGCAAAATAACGCAGCCACGATGCAAAAAGTGGACTTTCAGAATCATATAGATAATGTTTCATGCATCAAAATGCAATATTTTAAAAAAAGAAATGATTAATTTATCAAGCAATACAGATAACCTTTATTCAAGAGGATAAAGGACATTCTCCCAGCTTCTGCTGAAATTGCATCCTGCTTCTTCCCTCAGTGGGATTTTCCTGTAATACTTCTTAAAGTAGAAATAATTACGGATTTCTCCTACTTGTTCTGTAGTGACATTTTTATTTTTTATTTCTCAATTTTGCCTCCTGTGCAGCGAGCGCTTCACCTTCAACTCCGGAGGATTGCCTAAAGGCTTTTTCATTTAACTGCTGCTACATGCCGGTGCACAAATTGCCTGACAGGGATGATGTGGAATGATCAGGCCTGCATCCTACAGCAGGAGATTTACCCACTTCTTTGAGCACACAGAGCTGGGCTCCATGTTGGATATGGGTTCAGGTTTTGCAGCATGTTGCACTGCTCCAGAGCAATAGATCTTACTGAAAATGTTAATAACTAGAAATTAGTGGTAATTCAGTTACGAATATTGAGAATCCTTGGAACTTAGGAAACAAAAGTTTTACTACCTGTTTCAATGAAATATGTTTTGAGGATTTTCTTTTCTAGGCTAGCATGTACAAACCTAGGAGACAACAGAACATCAGCATTTATTATTTATTAGAAATAATAGGTATGGTTATGGAGTAGCACTGTCTGCCATTTCTGTTTCCAGGATCTGGGCTCTAACAGCTCCTAAATTACATATTCCAAAAATGTATTCAGATACTTCTTAGTTTTACAGAGAATTCTGCAATATCACTTTGACATCTAAATGCAACTCAGGAGGAACACCAATGCACCAAGTGTCATGATTTTGTAGTTTTTGCTATTGGTATTCCACATCAAAACGTCATGTAATGCATGGATAATTTTACCGAATGTGCAGCTCACAGAAGAAGACTACATATCCCAGAGAACATCACGGTCAGGGATAAGACACGGGACCAGGACACTATATAATCTCACTCCCAGGCTGGACTGATCTCTCTTGAATCCTGGCAGCCAGGGGGGAGAGTGTGGAAGCCTTCCAGCCATTTTGCCTAGAGTTACAATAGGCCTCTCAGTTTTGGGACTCATTCTCTCTCCTATTTTGCTTGATTCATTAGCCGTAATTTCAATTATATTGTATTATATTGTGTTATCCTGTATTTCGATATAGTATTTAGTAAAGAAGTGTGCCTCCTTAGATCATTGCCGTTGTTTTTTTCCTAATTAACTTTTCCCGTTCCTTTTGGGCTAGCGGCCCTGAGGGCCAGCCACCCCCCTGTCATGGGCGCAGGTAGATTTTTGGTTAACCTGTGACACTTCTACAGTATGCCAAACATAACATTGGCACGTAATCATTTTGTTCAGCTGAAATAGTTGGAGGGGGAAGAGAATTTGATTTAGTCCCACCTCTAGATAGAGGCTTTAAATATTCCCTGCAATGGCTAGCTCCTCAGAAAGGTGAGAAAGCCTGGGTTTTGGTCCATATGGTACTTATAGGAATGTATTCCTTGTATATCTTAAAATGAAGTCTCACACCTCTCTTATCCTTGGTTTCTCTAAGCACACCTTCTTTTGCCACTAGTCCTGTCATTGGTATCTTTGTTTCTCTAAGCAACCACAAACTTCTAGTACACTGATGCAATCAATACAATAAAATCCAGTGTAGCATTACTTCAGATGTAGATGTTTATCTTGTTACATTAGAAAATTATCAGCTCATACTGGCATCCACCACAATGAATATTTCCAGATAATACAGACAAATGTGGAAAATGAATGGTTCTTTGATTTAATTCTGTGTCTTTTTGTGCTATGCTGATAACTAGAGCTTTGCAAAACGTCACTATTTGAAAATATTGTAGGTAATTCCAAAGTTGTCTAGACATTCAAGTCAAATTAATTGAACAACTGAGTGAAAAGGGATAATATATATTAAGACAAAATGATTGTCAAAACTGTAGGAAACTAGAGACTTCAATTGTCTCATTGATAGCTGCTCTAACTGTAGACAATGTAAGCATGTCCATTATTTTCTGAAGGAATTAGAATTGCCATTGTAGTGCCAAACATCCCAATCATTCTGCTGTTTTGCTGTTTGTATAAAGGGTCCAACAAGAGGGCAACCTCAGAATATTATGTAGCCTGCAGTGGTTAAGGCATTCATCTCAGTGGAGAAAATAGAGCATTTAAATGACCTTTGTCATTGGCTTGTGGAAACTGTACATTTGTATTTATAAAGCACTCTTAAGCATGTGGTGGAGATCTGAACTTCTTCACTTACTTTGAGGTTCTTCTGTACTACTGGTTTTCCAATAGTTTATTTCTTGAAGTTTTCCCCAAAACCATTTTTCAAAAGTTAATTTGCTTTGTTTCCAGAAGTTCTACACAGAGGAAACAGATGCGTGCTGGCTGCATTTCAGGACAGGTGATCCTCTTCACTAACACTACTTTGTACCAGCAGTGATGGAGTTTGACTATTTCTTAGTCCAACAACTCTGTATTGTTGCCTACAATTATCTGAAATGTTTTTTCCAGAACTTAGGGATTGCCTGTCAAAGTCTTTGGTCTGCCATCCACTGACGGAGCTATTGACTAGCACCTCAGGCTTGGTCAAAATAATGCAGAGTTCCCAGTCTAAGAATTGTGACAAACTTATGCTTGTTTTTAACAATACAGAGATAGAACTAAGATAGCGAAGTAGCTTAGTAAGGCAATGTAATCCATTACTATAAGTTGATTTACATATTTCTGTCCCTCCCCCTATATTTTACAGAACAGACCTTCATTCCAGCAAAGGAAAGTGCAAGAAGGGAAAGATTGTTTTACCCTTGCTAACACTCACTACCAACAGGTACACAGCAGATGTTCAGTCTTAGCACCAGCATTACAAACACACACACACAAATCTCAAGCAGGTAAACTTATTTCAATGCTGGTCACAATTCTCTGACAATAATTTGTAATAAATCCGTTCACAGACAGCCCAGCTAGGATGAAGGTGTTTTTGCTGGTTTCAAAATAAATTCATTTTTCCTCTGTATGTGGAGGCAGAAATCTAACCTCCTTCCTTAGGCTTCATTAATTATAAAACAAACAAACAAACAAAAACAAAACTATCACATGTTACTTTTTGTTAGAATACTCAATAGTAACAATTATAGCAGTGTATATGACCTCCATATATAACTTACATAACTTTCATGTTTCGAGTTCCTATGAAAAACGTAAAGTAATTCAACATTATCATTCCTTGAAAAACAGCTTGGTAGTCATCAGATTAGTGAAGCACGCTTTACTATAGCTTTCAGTCTTGTCAGTCACTGACTTCAGTATCTAAGCCATGCAAAAATCCAGATAAGCATTTTCCTGTCTGAGGTTGTTACCCGAGGTTTCTTCCATGTGAGCTGTCCTGGCCTTCAGTAATGCTGAAACTCATCCATCAGCCTGTTCCTCCATTCTCAGTCTCACTTTAGACCCCAATTATGAGTGCCATGTTTCCATCAGAAACAAAGATACATTTTAAATCCTTTTATCTATAAATATAAATTAAAAATAAAGCTACACTTACTGTTAATTACATTTATAAATATCACTATGTAAACCTTGGATAAAAACATAATCAAACTTGTTCCTTCAGACACCTTTAGGTATTTTCCTCCAGAGGTGTTTGCTGCCATTTGTAGGGAATACTGAAGTTCACTATTGTGAACACTCCTGTAGAATTAAGCACCAAAGTCAGGTCACTCTTTCAAACAATTCTTTAAAAAAAAACCAAGAAACAAACGAATTTAAAAAACAACAGCAACAACAAAACACCAAACATAAGACACATAGTGTCTTAAGGAATGCTCAGCAGTTTGGTGATGAACTCAACTCAAGGACTGTTGATCTGTCTTCACATACACGCTTGCCTATTTTGAACTAAGATTTCCCATTTGTCAAGAGACTACTCTTGCCATCACATCAATAGTTAAACAGGGGCACATCCAAAAGATACATTCCAATAATGTAAATTAAGTTATTATTTATAAAGTATACAATGATCAGAGCTTTGAGCCCATACTGCTTAGATCAACACACTAACAACTTGAGAGTGTTACTTTTTAATCTTCTTTGATGAACATCATTTAATAAATGGCAAACATTTATAACAGGGAGTTTGCCACTGAATTATCTCAAGTATCTGCTCTTCAGCATGTGGTACTTAGCAAGATCACATGTGGTCTGAAAAAGAAGAGAGGTGTTGCCCCAAGAACATTATTGTGTGGCAGTCAAATTATTGAGCTGAGGATGAAGATCAATGTCAGCGCATGTGAAATTATGCAGTAATGAGACAATAACTGAAAGTGTTCAGTCAGAGATGAGATAATGGACTAAATATGAGGGGTGCTCCAAAAGTAATGCCTCCTGTTTTATGACAACATGCAACATTGGTGGCATGGTAGTTGAGGTTGAACCTTCCTGCCAGTATTTTGTTACATGTTGCTGTGTGACAGATGGCAGCAGAGAGGCAGTCTGACACAATGATGTCTGACACAGAAGAGCATATGAGGCAAAGCTTTGTCACTGGATTCCTCTGTGTGGAAAAAATGGTGCCCACAGGCATTCATCAATGCTTGCTGAACATTTGTGGAGACCAAACAGTGGATGCAAGCTCAGTAAGATGGTGAGTGATGCATTTCAGCAGTGACAACAGCAACAGTGGGTCACTTCCATTGGTGCAGATTTTTATGAGCACAGCACATATGCTCTTGTTTATTACTGGGGAAATTGCACAGTTAGTGGTAGTGACTATGTTGGAAAATAGTGTTTTTCACCTGAGAATTTGTTCTACCAAATTGTGCTACTGTGCTCTCTGTATCTGTTGTGGTTTCCATGGACTTAAAGAGGAGGCATTACTTTTGGAGTTACCTACTTAGAAATAAGGTACTTTAATTCACAAAAAGGATCTTGTAGACACCATAAACTGTTTTTTCAAGTTATTAGCTTAACACTCCTCATCAATTAAAAATGAATTAGGGTGCTAAGAATTAGTATTAAATGAAAGAATTAACAACAAAGCAAAAGAGATACTTAATGTGCCTTGGTGTTTTGGTTGAATCAAATCAAGCAGGATACAGTCAATCCAGTACAGAGAAAGATGAAAACAGACCAGAACAGTTCAGTCTGGAAATGACTCAGCTGAGCAGGCAATAGATATGAGAAAAAAAATACAATATCCTGAATGCTGGAGAGAAGATGAACGGGAAATAGTTATTTGATGTTTCACATTGCTCAGGATGTGGAAGACACCAAATAAAATGATTAAATGCACACATATGGGAAAGGAAAACAAGTACTTTTTCCTATGCAAAAAATAACATACGAGTAGTATAAAAGACATTAAAAAAATCAGAAAGTAGAGAATAAAAGCCTGTCAAGGGTTATTAAATTGCATTATTTTGATGCCACTTGTAGCTGTAGGAAACTCCAAATTTCAGGAAAGGAACTAGGAGAGACAGTGAAGGAAAGATCATTTTGTACTTCCACTGTTCCCTGCTGTAACAAAGTTAGATGGGCTTCTGCCCTTTCCCATCATGTTCACACTTATGTTCCTATGTATTCGAATAAATGCTAGTATCATATACAACAATATATAATGTTATATAAGCTTCTTTGAAAAGTGTAGCTGTGATTATAAACATGATAACAAATTAAATGTTTAGTATCATGTGTCAAACTTGAATTGGATTATTTCTCTTTCCTTATGTGGAAACTAGTGGTACAAGGACATTTTATCTCTCTTTGTTGCTAAGGCTGAAATGATCCAAGTCATTAAGCTCATTTTCATACAAATAATTAGACCAAATACTCATACCAGAAATATGTGGGAATATTTGCTACTTTGAAAAAGTCCCTTAGCAAAAGAATATTAAAATAAAGACAACTAACTGTCAGAATCAATTTTATGTCACATATGACTGGTAAGAAATTTAGCACTATGGAAAATGTAGCACTATTGCCACATTCTGAAATTATTGAAAGAAATTATTTTGGCAACTACTTATGAAAAAGAATTATTTCCAGAGAGCATTGCCATTTCCATACCATTTCCATTGGTATGGAAATTATTTGCTAGTCAAATGTTGCTAAGAAAATAATTCAAACAGCCTCAGTTTTCCAATTAATTACATCCTTTCAAAGTTTCAGTGGTCAAATATTATTTCTAAAGTGTGTATCAAATTAAAAGTTAGAAAGCTATTTTTTTCCATAAGAATAAATATTATTGACATATTGGTTATATATCCAGTTACTTTTATTTTTACTGTAGACCTATCACCCACATTTCTTACACCTTCTTTAACTGGGAAAATGATCCACCCAATCTAGAAAACGATAGTAAGAATGTGTCATGTTACTTCTTACTGTGAGTGAAAAGTTATTTCTAAAGAATAGTAAAAAATCTGTGTGTTTAATTGTTAATTTTGTAAGTGCCAATAATGCTTTCCAGTGATGGACAAAAACCTACGAAAAAAAGACTGAAACTTAATTTAACTTAAATAACTATGGCGCCTCAAAAAAGGTAAACAAATACTCTTCTGTGGCATCACATTTACCACAATATTTCTTAAATTTGGCATGCTTGTATACCACAAGTCTGTATTTATATCTTGTCGTGGCAAATGTTTACATTTCAATATGGAATTTATTTATAAAAATGAAATGAAAAGAGGAGTTCAGAGTGGGTAAAAGCATATGGGGAGAAAGTGAGATATAAAAAGAAAACTGAGCTTTTCTCAGAGAACAAAATACAAGATGTGAATTTAACTGCAAAAATAGTGTAATGCCACATGAATGGCCACTAAATATAAAACACACGAGTGGAAGGTGGAGAGCAAGGTAGGGTCCTGAAGAAGGCCATTCAGATTATAAATGAGTTTAGGTGAGAGAAAAAGCTGGAGCGACTATAACCTACCTTAAGCACATACATTTAGCAGATATTGAAATATTTCTTCTGAGTTCTGCAGACCTGAGCACTGGAATCATGCTCTCAGCTGCTGAAAAAAGTAGCATGAACACAACATAAAGATTTATTCAAACCTTAAGTACTCATTGAAAGAGAGCATTTTTTTCATTCACAAAAGCTTCGCTTGGAGTACAGTCCTCTCAACAGCTTGGAATTCTACTTTTCCATGGTATATTTTGGAACCAGCTCTTAAGAGGCTTGGTAAATAGCCAAAAATCATATTTGGTTGAGGATTCTGGGAAAAAAGTCCTTCCATCTGAATTTGGAAATAAGAGCCACTTAAAGATTTCCCACGGAGAGGAAAATCAAAACATGATTAGCATTTATACAATCAAAATACTTCATTCCGAAAATTTCATCTCAGTTATGGTTTCTAGTCCTACTGGAATAAAGAGAACTTGACTTCACTGTATAGGAACCAGGATGCTCAGATATCCATATGCTTGGCTTTATGGCAGGAAGCCACGAGTACTAGAACTCTCTGTTAGGTAAACTGGAAGGCAATCAGGCTGATCTCAACAGGAACCCACGCTCAGCTTGTATGCTTTTATTTTCTTTACAAGCAAAAAAAAAAAACAAAACCCTGGGCAAATAGTCTATGGCAAGGCTCTGATTTAATAGGTTTATGGATTTATATTTCAAGTGTTTTCAAGTCTTTTAGTTTCTCAAAAGCTTTGATAACCACACTTCTTGGAGGTCAAGATTTGCTTATTCTTTTTTCAAGTCCTGAATAATTTTAGACTATTCAAAACACTGTCATGCTAATCATTCTTATTTACAGAGCACAGAAACAATGAAGTTGTTAATATAATCTTACTGATTTTTCTTTAAATGGATTCCCTCTGTAGGTCCTCCAGAGTCCTACAGTCATGATAGGTCTGAAGAAAACAAGGTAAAACAAACTGGAACTCTTTAAAAGGAAGTTCAGATTCTGTATTTTCTCCTGGAGCTTGTCAAGCTTTTGGTGATGTTTTATTCGATGTATAACTATATAATATATCAGTAAGAAGAGAGATAATTGTTTTAGTCACATTGAATTTTATAGTTCTTAGAACTAAATTTGGAGTCAGGACAGAGGCTATCTTTCTCCTGAGAGTTATGATGCTGAGAAACCTATGATACTTCAGAACCTAGTACAAATTTTCTACAGTTATACTGTTTCCATAAGAAACAGTAAGGAAATTTGTTAAACTGGCTAAGAAAGAAGCAGCTGAGCAGTTGAAAATGTTACGTCCTTGTGGATCTGAGGAACCTCTCAGAGGCTTATTTTATGACCGCATGGTATGACCTGAAAACACTGAGCGCAATTTGACAGAGTCCCACTGAAGTCCTGTCATTTGCACTCTGCCACATAGGTAGATAGCCTGATTTGTTTTTTCATTTTCAGCAGGACGATACCAGGCTTAGGCTTCCTGAGGGTTGTAACCAGGAGAGGGAACCTGGCTGGTAGCCATGTGCCTGTGCCCAGATCAGGCAGCAGCTGAGTTCACAAGGGAATGTGTTTGGATTTATGTGGCCCTATTCCCACTGGCTTGAATGATAGCCTACCATCTTCTCGGCAGGCCAGGGTAGCAGGTGCCGCAGCATTGCTTTTGTTGTCCATTGTAGCAGCAGTTATTTGTGTTGGCTGTGGGAATGGCATCTGCTCAGTTTGCTGGAGCAGGGGTTGGGGCATAGCTTTGTAGATGGTGAGGAGTAGCTGATGGGGCACACAAATCATTACTATTACAGTGCATTGCTGTCTTCTACCTTCATTCCACCAACATACATAGATAAAAGGACCCAAAGATGGAAGTCAAGATGGATTTTTGCATGGTATTGATCACATCAAATACAAAAATTAAGCTGAATGCTCAAGTGCCCCTGGCTATAATTTTTGCTCATTTGTTCTTCTATTTGCATAGACTAATAGACTAATGTTCTTAGTTAGCAAATGTGTAAATTATATAATATTTGGTCATGATTTATTTTCTCAATCTGGAGTCCTTCTTTTATACACAGATTATCCCAAGAGGCCATTTACAACCATGATTCTATGGGCTATAATCACAGCTCTAGGAATGCTAACATGAACTTCTCTATTTTATGCTGAATATTCACTAGCATCTGCTATGGGATTAATACAAAAAGATTCTGCCACACATGGCAGCCAATCAACAAACAATATGTTGATATAGTTTGAGGTTATCCCTTCATGGCCCATGCAAAATCTGTGGTAGAAACATCTCCAGGGGTTTATATTGCAGTCTTCAGCTTCCCAATTAACATTTGGACCTTCACTGACTCTTTCTATTTTATTATTATACTTTTTCATTAGTGTACAAATACTATATGGATGTTAACCAGAATTTCCTTCTATGTTCTTTGGCAGTTTAAGCCTACAAGGATGAGCATCTTTCTATCGTGCTACTGGAACTCTCTAATTTGAAACTGTTCTGTTAAGTAAGGTAACATACAGAAGGTTAAGCATTGTTTTCTTTTTTTTGACATTTTTTTTCTTCTGCATTTATAATGGAAGAATTTAGATTTCATTCATACAAATGCAACTCAATTTTTCTTTTCTTTTTTTTTTTTTTTTTTTTTTTTTGAATTAGCTTGCCTCAAATGTATTTTTTAGTATTCCAGTTTAAGATTTGTTTTTAAAATTTCTTTTATTATGCTGCCTTATAAAATTAGGTGTACACTGATGCACTGATGTGTTTTTTCCACCACTTCCTAGTACAACATTTACTGAATCCTTTCTTTCAATGTCTTGCTCAACTCTCTCCAGCCCAGAAGCACCCTTTTGACTTGTGTAGAACTACCAATAGGTTACAAGATAGGCATATACTTGCACACACTCAAGATTTAAATTCTCTCACTGGCTTTACTGGGAATTGAAAGTGCTAAGAGAAGCCAACTATATCCGAGTCACTTAATTATAATCTGTAATTACTTTAGCAGTGGAACCATACTCGGTCCCTTCTAAAAACTACAAGATTGGAAATTGTTTCCTTAGTTTTTAGCCATTTAAAATGCAATCATAGGATGTAATGTATCTCAGGAGATGTGCCTATAGTAGGTAAGATTGTTTATCATGTTGTTGTACTACACGTTGTGGTCTGTGTTTCATAATGGTTCACGTTTTGTCTCTAGCTTTGTCACACCTACTGATTTTCTCTAACCCATTTTTGCTTAGTGTATACATTTATTTCATTTTTCCATACTATAGTGAATGAGATATATTTTTAGAGATTACACCTATCCTATTGTGACTAAAAGAGAGTATTACATAGACATATTTTGACACAATATCGATTTTATATACATTCCCATTTAGCAGCAAAATTAGATTTGGGTGAAAGTTTTTCATAACAACTAGGAAGTTGAAGTTCAGAATTGATGCTGTCCCAATTCTGACATCTTAAACACTGATATTTAGAAAGAAATCAGATTTGAAATTGTAATATACATTCAAAACAAAAAACACAAAGCGTTTTTTTAGAATTTGAAAAAGCTGATTATATGCCAGACTGTGCTGATGTGTGTTCTTATTGAAATGGCTGGCAGGAGTATAAGGAAGAAACTGTAAGACTATCAGAAGGAAAGAGAAAACATACAACACATACAATGCACTGAAAGTAATGCCTCTTACTCATTTCCATGGAAACAGAACAGATAGAAAGAATGCAATGATGCTATTTGATAGAGCAAATTCTCAGATACAAAATACTGTTTTTCAACATAGTCACACCCACTAGCTATGCATTTTCACCAGCAGTGAACAATTACCTGCATTTTGTGCTCATAAAAACCAGCACCAGTGGAGGTGACCCCCTGTTTCACAGCTGCTATGAATGCATTGTTGATAGGAAAATACTCTCCACACAATTCATGTTTCATTGGCCCAAACAAACAGACGTCAGAAGGCACCAAATCCGGACCTTACATTGGGTGTGGTAAGACAGTCCACTCAAGGTCAGCACTGTGCTCCACGGTCTTTAAACAGGAAAGGGGCCTGCTGTTATTGCACTGTAGGAGAAAGGTTTTTTTTCCTTCTGACTCTGACCTGACTCTGGAACTTTGAGCCTTCAGCTTAGTCAACATAATGACGTAGTGGTCAGAGTTGATGATTTGTTTGGGTTTCAAGGAATCCAGAAGAATCACCTCTTTCCTATCCCAAAGGTCAGGGTTCATCACTTTACCATATTTAACTTTTTCTTTAGTGGGGAATTCACATCACCACTCAGTGCACTGCTGTTTTGGCTAAAGCTTGTGGTAGTGACATCACATCTCATCACCAGTAATGATGTAATCCAGAAAACTATCACCCTCAGCCTCATATTGTTTCTACAGATCCTGACAAACTTGCAAATGATGTTCCCGTGTGAGCACTTTTGGGATCCATCTGGCACAAACTTTGTGATATTGCAACATTGCCATTACTGTTTCCAACACGCTGAAACCAATATTCGGTTCTGCACATTTCTCTTGCTGTAATCTGCCTGTTAATGTGGATGAGCTGATCAAGATGCTCTTCATTTTGTGGTGTGATAGCTGCGCATGGCCATCCAGATTACGGTTTGTCTTCCATGTTGCTGTCACCACTGCTGAAATGCAACATATCACTTCGCTCATATCCACTGTTTGGTCTCCATAAATGTTCAGCAAGAAACAATGAAGGTCCGTGGCTCCAATTTTCTCCACATGGAGAAATTCAGTTTAACGCTTTTCCATCACATACTTTTCCCCATCAGATGCCGCTACATCAGATTGCCCCTCTGCTGCCATCTGGTGTCAAAAAAAAAAAAAAAATTAAGGGAATATTGTTGGGAAGGTTAAACACCAACATCCACCTTTGACGCTGTGGGCCAACACAATAAAATAGGAGGCATTACTTTCAAAGCAGCCCTCATGTTAGTTAAAGAAAATCAAATGTAAGAGGTCACGATAAGGAAAAACGGAGCCCATGATCGGGATCCAGTTATCAAACTCTAAAGAAAATAATGAGATATTATTACTTTTATTATACTGGAATGAATAGAATTAGAGCATTTTTAGCACTGTTTATTTATCTCAAAGCTAGGTCTGAGGGTTAATTCTCTGAGAAGAGAGAGGATTGGAGTAACCTGACAGGCAAATGTAAAAGCAATCTCTGTTGGCTGCATCTCTATATTTATATGAACACATACTTGGTTATATTTCTTTCTAAACCAGGAATAATTTAGGAGAACACACAAAAGAGAGATCTATTCACTAAAAATCTACCTACAAAATACCTGGGGAAACTTCTACTTTGAAATAAAATAAAAACAAAAGTAAAGCTCCTGCCCCTGGACAGACTAGTTCTCCTGTTAGCTGTTCGTTTCCTCATTAAATGTTTTTCTTGCAACTTTTAAAAATAAGGAGTAATCTGAAAAGAAAATGGATTCTGTATGGTTTGAGCCATATTTAAGTCATTTACTTTTGAGTTACCTGCAATGAATGAATTAAGAGTCATTGGAGAGAGTACAGTGAATCTTGAACAGCTGTGCTCAGGTTCATCCCTGGTGTTGCTCAAACTGAAGCTCCTTCACTCTCACTCCCAGAGGCAAACCCATAACGTGAAGTGTTTACACTGAACCAAGGCCAATGTTGAGTGAAATCATGTGGGCATTTTATTTCTTATTAAATGCAAAAGAATATGCAAAATAACTATTTTTCTCTCTCATAAGAAATTGTTAGTTTGACTATAGCTTTCAGTGAAATACAGAGACAAGTTAAGAAGGTGATAAAAGCCCTCACACAGCTTGTTCAAAGACCTAAAAAGAAACTACACATAGATTTCTCAGCATAACAGGGAAGAATACGGTAAATAGTCTAGCTGAACAAGAAGAGGCTGAGTAGGAGCCAAGATGCCATCTTGCAGTTAAGCTATTCAGTTTTAAGAACTGAGAAACATCAGAGAAGTTTATATGTACCTTTTGCGTATAGTTCTTACTTTGCTCAGTAATGTTGAGATGTTAATCCCTGTGATGGGATTTCCATTTTACCATGTGCAGGGAATTTAAGTGTAACTTAAATTATAATTCAGCATGTCAGATCAATGATGTCAATGAATGCCGATTTCTCACAGCAGCATTTGTTTCTACTACTGTAATAATGAAGACAGGTGGAATCATTTGATGATGCCTGCTGGGAGATCCTTTATAAAAGGCTAAGCTGAGCTGGAGTAGAGTGGTGTGCTCAGTTATTTTTCTGATAGAGATACAAAAGTTTTTACAGCACTTTGCAACTAAGGTGTTTTTGTTTTTTTTTTTTTTAATGCATTAACATTATGAGGCAAAGATGGTGATTATGAATAACATGCAGTTATCCTCGGTACAGAGTTACCATACTATGTTAATTGTGCTACAAAAATGTAAAGTTATGAAAAAATTAAGATTTAACCTAAAGGTTATTCAGTGTTACTTCTTGAAACTCTATGCTTTAAATATTTGAGTATAAAATAGATCTTTTACATCATATCACAATGAAATAGATATCCATATTATCTGATTTTAAAATCTACTCTGTACTAATGAGGACACCTGATGCAGCTTTTTCAATCCTGTTTCTGATCATTTCTCCTTCAGTTCTCTTCCTTCATTTGATGCCTTCCATGTTACCTTGTCACAGAGCTCAAGAAGTGAAGGATTTCAAAGATTTTCTGAAACTTAAGGGCC
Source organism: Coturnix japonica (assembly GCF_054131305.1). Taxonomy (NCBI): domain Eukaryota; kingdom Metazoa; phylum Chordata; class Aves; order Galliformes; family Phasianidae; genus Coturnix; species Coturnix japonica. The sequence goes on along the minus strand of NC_140665.1, from coordinate 67,523,043 downwards.
TGGGAATGTGGGAAAATATGAAAAATAAGAACAATTTTCATTATTGTGGAATTTAAGACATGTGAAAGACATAGAAAATAACCAAAGTTATTGTTTATCCCTAAATACAAAGTCAAGTATGTGGTAGTATAGTCCTAGACTTCCAGTGTTAAAGGAAAATTATATATTTGAAGTTAACCACTACAGCAGGTTGATGACTTGAAGAATAGAAAGGCTTTTTTTACTTCAGGGCTCATCTCTTATGTGTTTAAGTTATTTTTGAGGTTGTTTTTTTTTTTTTTTCTTCTTCACACCTGCCCTTTCTTGTGTCAATTTGATACTGAAAGGATCCAAGCTTTTAAATAACCGATGAGCGATTTTTTCAGCTGCAGAATAAACATTAAAGAAGTGATGTGTTTTACATTAAAATAGCATGTTTGCATAGGGAAATTTACACTCGCGGGTTCTGTCTGTGTAAATAGATATGCATGCAGGTGTCCAAAACTTAAGTGCTCTAAGCTACTTGGAACAGAAGAGTTTTCTCATTGGTTGGTTGAGCCCCCTAGAGTTTCCAGCAAAAACTACTGCTATATGTGAATGATGCAAAGCTTTGTTTCTGTCTGCAGTTATCTTTTTGAAATTGGTTTTATATTTCTGCCACTTACATCCAATATCTCCAGGGTTTGCAGAAAATCAGCACACAAACCCGCAATCATATCTTGACATGATTGGATAAATTTTTAAGAAAGTATCAATGGAAAAAATTTGTATAAATCATTGAGCTCCTTGTAATTATATTCATATAGAAATGCCCTTTCATTCCACTCAGGAGAGGAGAGAGTTAAAGCCACAATAGATCAGATAGCTGCAGATTTTCATGTACTTTTTTTACAACAAAGCGAGTACTACGGGCCAATAGGCTGTAAGTTAGAAATTTTGGAGAGTTACTTCTCCATAAATTAAGATATTTGATGTATTTCTTTGTTAGCTTTTAGGTAGATACACTGACTAAAATGGCCAAACTCCAAAGAATACATTACTGAAAATACTGATGCAAATCTACAGATAGAAATGTGTCTGTAGATGTTGAAAATGGAGATGGATCTCCAAATCAAATGAACAAGATTTTATAAAGACTTTGAGCTTAAGATAGCTCATATCCTACCAGCTGTTCCTTCTGCTTTGTTGGCATCAGGAAATTATCTGATCTATGATTGAATGCTGCTCATTTATATAAAAAAGACATGTAAAATATTTGATATTTTCTAGGTTGTAAAGCTGCTTCTGGCCACAAGTGGTAGCTACTGCTGAGGGCAGGGTGGTGCAAAAGATCACTCCAGTTAAGATCCCATATGCTATATTGGTTGTAGAAGACTTGCTTGGATCAAGCTGAGGTGGGAGCTGTGGCTTTATAACACAAGTTCTCATATTTGTTGGGGACAGCTGTAATTTGCCTCACTCTGAACAGTCGGTATGTGGTCTTCCTGTTTGAACCAAAGAAACAGCACAACTCCCAGATGGAAAAAATATGTGGCTACCTCTACCCAACACAATTTTGAAAATGTTACCTTTTAGGTAAAGTTGAAAACACAATTAATTGCATTAAGAAAAGTCAAGCATGGAGCTGAAGGACGTCTCACGTACTCCCTAAAGCTGTACATAAATATGGCTCAGTGCAATTTTATCTGAATGAAATGATTTGTGTTCAGGCAGCACAATAGGCAGCCAGTGTGTAAACAGTCTCTTAACATTTTGCAGCCCATTATATTTTGCTGCCCAAGGCAACCTCCTGCTCTGTGCGGTTATACAGACCTGCTTTTATTTTCTCATGCTGTCAGATATGAGCCTATATATCACTCCCTTCAGGAGAGGTTGGACTCAGCATTGTAAGATATAACTTACCATCAGCAGCTGTGATGGCAGACAGCTACTTAGGTGTCCTGCTCATCAGTAGAAGGTTATTGGGTGAGAAGCAAAAGGGAAATAGCGCCACAAACTAGACAAAACATGTGAATAACATACTTTACTAACTACTTTAATTTCTATAAACAGGGTGTGTGGGTAATAAAAGTCTATTTCCCATGCCCCACGCCTGAAGTGCCATTTGCAAAGAACTATTCAGTAGTTGTGAGTGATTCCAAATATGTTTTCATGTCAGCAGGTCCATTTTGGGGATTAAAATGTCCTTCCCAGATGGGCAAGCATTTGGTACTTCCCAAACCTCTAGTCAAAAGAATTCTGAATGCAAACATGAAATTCAAAGAATGAGCAAGCTTTGGTTTGGACAATAAAATAAGCAGATTAGCCAAATGACACAGTCCTTGTGCTCAGAAATCTTGAAATCTTTACAGGGAAGTGGCTGTTAAAATGAATCATCTGGTAATTGTTAACACATGCTGATAAACCACCACTATCTGCTGTTTGAAATGCAACAAAAGTATGATATCTTAAAATGTGTGAACTGATATTTAATCCTTTTTCATCTTGAATCATGCAGTTATAGTGTCATAGCATCTTATGAGGGATATTGACATGTAAGAAAAAAAACAAGAGAAAGACAAATATTATTATGAAGAGGTGTTTTGTTGCAATCTGGGGGAGAAGTCTAGTATATGTAAGTAGGAAGGTAGACACACCATTAACATCCTACAATTTTAATATTAATTAATTTAAAAAGTTTTACCTAGGCTTCAGCCAAATCTCAGGATCCTTTGGGGTGCGCTTGTTGGGAGGAAAAATTGCATCAGCAGTGTCTTGGATGTCATCTTGCTTGTTTCCAAAAGAACACAGTGCTGTTTCCTTCAAGACAGCAAGAACCATGCTTGCAGTTCTGGCTCCTTTTAAGCCTGCATTTAGCCTGTCAGCTTTTTCTCAGTGCCACGCAGGCTGCACTGTTCTTCCTACTGCAACATCATTTCCCCTGTTTCTGTATGCACAGAGGCATCTGTTTCAGTGTGATCAATTCCTGTCTTATGGGTGAAATGACTCAGGGCTTTATCACTGGAGGAGCTACTGTGGGTACTTACTAGTTCTTCCTTTTACGCCTTCTGTTCAGTAAAGGAACTCAAGGGCTTCTTCCACTTGGTTTAAATATTAAGCACTGCAGAAGCTTTGACTACCCTGTTAACTTTGACTAAAAATCTTCTTTTTCCAATTTTTTAATGAACTTGTGAATTTTGACTACCTCTGCTTTCTTGTGCCCAAACTGCTGTTATTTTGATGCCTGGTTGGTGCACATTGTTCTGCAAAACAATGTGCCCATCAGACATTAATAAGTTTCATATTGGATATGCAAGACCTTCAGTACTAAAAATCAGTTCTTGGTTTTGAAAATATTTATTGATGTTTTCAAAACTGCTGGATTTTCACCAAGGGCAAAAAAATAAAAATAAAAAATAAAATATTTTCTTCCAAAGCTGGAAATGTTTTTGAGTTAACAGACTCTACAAAACCGTATCATCTGAGGCTTTTAACTTTTGTCTGATGTTTCTGGTTTAATAATTACATGTTATTTGCCTCAAGCTTTCCAGATGGTCAAATACCCTTGATAATTTCATATTTGAGGAAAGGATTTCTGAATTATTTGTTATTAATTGCATTACTACAGATAGTTCCAAAGCGACTTCTTTCTGTTCTTTTTTTACTGGCATCAAAACACATTTTTTTTTTTTTTTTTTTTTTTTGCCACTGACTTAAGTGTGAACAGGACTTGCTTGTCTCCTATAAATTATTTTTATCTCTGAGTAAAGAAATGAGGAAGGAAGGAAGAAGGGAAGCTGGAAGGAAAGAGGGAAGGAGGGAAGGAAGGAACACAGACAAATAAAAAGTGTCAGAACACAGAATTTTAAATTATTTTATCAGTGGCCATTGATCTCATTACCTCTCAGTTTAACAATAGTATGAAGACATAGAACAATTAGCAGCACTCCATGCACATTCTCAAAATTATACAGACATCTGTCTCCCTCGAAAACATACTATTTAAAATACCTCACATTATTAAAGTCATCTCTAAACTTCACACTTGCTAAGTTCACACGTGGGTGCTAGGACAAATGTGTACATCTGAATTTTTGAAGGCTGTTCCACTGACCAAAACTTTTGTATCTTCAACAGTGTGTGCATGTGCATCTGAGTGTACATGTCAGTTTTGTTTCCTTTCTGCTACACTTGGCATGAAGAGTCAAGGGAGCTTGTGTAAATACAGTCCTACTTGCCATATTGGATCAGGAACAAACACTGCCTTTCAGTCTTCTGACTGGAGCACTAGTTTTGGCTTTAATTACTATAGCAACTAGAGTCAACCTGTTCAGGAAGTAGCTGACAGTGCTTCAGGACACTGAAAATCTTTTGAACAAACAAAAGATATAAAGAACAGTTTTCTCAAAGCAATAGCAGCAGCCTTCCTAAGAGACTGCTGCAGGAGGCTGAAAATTTTTCAATCAAATCTGTTTTTAAAGGAAAATAGATTTTTGAGGGATCCTTGAATGGTTTTTCTTCTGTGTGTGTGTGCGTTACTCTTCTCTTTTGGAGGCAGAACTTCTTCTCCATTCCAACTCACCATGGCAGATACTTTTAAGGCACACATGCGATATCACAGTGTCTGATGGTCTGGAAGGTGGTGTAGGAGAACTTATGCGCAGAACAGATGTAGTGCAGTTTCCATGGAATGCTACAGTACTTCTGAATCCAAGTATGTAACTTGCAAGATTAAAGAACTGTGGAAAAATAATCAGCACAAAAATTTTAAGGCTCAGTTCTTCAAACATAATGCTTCTATGGTTGTAACTATGACAGGAGCTGCATTTTGCTCACTTATTTTAGCAGAAGAGATTGTAGAATCTGTGCCAGAGCTGGTAGAAAGCCTGCTTTTCTTCCTCACTGTTTATTCCTATTCTTCTGGTGTCACACCCTAATCTGTTCCTCCGTGGTTGTGCTAGTGGTTGTGCAGGGTTAAAAAGCAAATCTGTCAGCATAGCTGAGTGGGTGGCAAACTGCAACACAGACATGGAAACAAGCAGCCAGTGTGAAGTTACTCTTCAATTTTATAAAACTACACCCTAACATGGGATTGGCCTTGGACTGAGTCTCTGTTCCATGGGTACTACTGTCTGCAGCAAAACCTTTATTAAACCATAGTATCTTCAGTTTGCTACTTTCAGTGATTATTTAGGCAACGCATTCAAAGTGGTATGTTCCTTCCCCAATCCCTCATTTATTTATTTATTTATTTATTTTAATGTTCGCAATAATTTTCTTGCTATTTCCATACATTCTGGCACTATTTGGATATCTAGCATTTCTCCAGTTCTGGATTTTCACTTTAGTATTTCTTAGAGAACCGTCGCAGAGACAGGAGGAGTGATCAAGCTATGGTTGGGATCTGAGGCTGACACATCATTTATATGTGGAAAAGATGCTGTAGATCTCCCTGAAGCAAGAGGGCCATTCATTACTGCCCAGGGACTCCATACCATATACTCTCATTTGCACACATGCAAGTTAATTTTTTTACTGTCCACAAGTTCCAAGCTTCAAGACAGCCTGCCACATATAAGACATGTAGATTATTGAGAAGAAAACTTTATTTACTACTAAATGGTACTATTTGCACTCAGTGTTTCTTTGTAGTGTTGAGGCTGAAGTCAAAGCACAGTGCTTCATAGCAAGCACATGAGGATAGGCTTTTGACAAAATGAAGAAATCGTGGCATAGTCATCTAATAGCAAGCTTTTGATAAAGCTAAGAAGGATGCTCACAAGCCCTGAAACATAATATTCTTGCAGAAGTCCTGAACAAACCTCTTCCTAATGCAAACATTTGTAAAACAAGCAGGGGAGAAAAAGTATCCTTCAGAACAATACAAAATTTTTGCTCCATGCATACATTGCACTTCATCAGAACTGCCTATATTCTAAATTAGCCAGGGACCATTTGTACCTTTGTACTCTGCTACTGGAGGTGAATTCACTTTGGAAAATTTAAAACATATGGGAGGAAAGGGCTTTTTTTATTCTTTGGTCAGTTCCCTTTTAGAGATGTGTCTAGCATGAATTTTATGACCCTCATATCTCTCATTTTTATTATGCTTAGAAACAGCTAGGCCACAGAGGAAGAGACTGGTTCTCTGATGTGCTTTCCCATCACTTCCTTGTTCCCCTTTGTTCATATAACATTCTTTTCCTATGACAGTGTTCTGAACCTCCATCATTTCCACACTCCAGATTCCAGATCTCTATCACATTGCACCATTTTAATTCCAGTAATAAAACATTTGCCTTATATCAGTAAGTCATACTGGAATCTTTATTGCTTATTAACACTATAGGCAATCATTCATTTCTACATTTATTGCATTTATAGCCTTCAACAGTGTACTTATAGAATCAAATGAGAATTGTTCAAAAGAGCAATTCTGTTACCAAAAACATTTAATCAATGAGCACAATACTTGTGTAGAGATCACATAAAATTGTTGGATGTACGTTGCTATCTTCAACATCAAACTCTTCAGAAAAAAGCACTCAGCTTTTTTATATGCAGAATACCCCACAGCCTTTCTCTGTCTCTACCAACCCTACTGCACAACTGCCTCTTTGACCGCCTCTCTGCTGCATCCAGTCTGAAGGAATGATGTATAGGAACACCAAGTGTTAATCTCTGGCACATTTATAACTATAGTCCATCTGTTCCTATGAAGGAAATAAAAGTTTTATTTCATTTACCAGAATTAGCATCAAGCCATTGCGATGCTGACCACAACAGTATAATTCAGCTTGAAGGAGATCGGCATGTCAATACTTATGGGTATTCTTTTCTACTGCATAGAATTTTTCCTTCTTGGTCAGAAAAATGCTGATCAAATTAAGACTTCTATATTTAGGTCCTTCCATTGGAGAGAAAAGAAAGGAATCTTCAAAGAGCAATTCAGCCTGCCTAACATCTGACCTGTCCTTGATGGTCCTCATTGGAGCCCATAGACCAGACTCCTAATCAGGTAAATATGTAGGCATGATGGGACAAAGCTGTTTTCCAGCTTTGGAATAATCCAAAAGAGGAAGCTGAGAATGGCATTATTTATGGTTTCCCTTCTGGCTAGCATTAAATTGTTTTGTGAGATTACTGTCTTATGATGTCTCTGAAAATTCTAGGTGCAGTTGCATCTTTCACTGTGTTGTTTTTCTTGTCTCTCATATCTGCCAGATTAGGACTTTTTAAATTAAATGCCTGTGCAATTCCTAGTTTTTGGTGTTTCATTTAACAATAGGAAAAATACATTCTACTTTGGTTCTGTTACAGGCTAATAATAGATTAGGTATCTGACCCTTAGGGAGTGTATGTCATGTAGATACTTCAATTCTGCTGATATGTGTGTCATTATTAACAATTTGCCTTGCATAAAACACATTTTTTGTGGCAAAAAGGGTTATTTTTCTTGATGCCTATTTGACTGTATTAGAAGAAAGGGGGGGGAATGTCTATAACAGTTTCTGGAGTCTTCTCTCTTCCACTGAGTAAGGGTTTTGGGAACAGTTCTCCTATGAAGAGAATTCTCATCTCCTTTTCTTTGTTCAAGTGTCAATAATGGAGCTGGATAAATAGCTCATAATAAATTGTGCAAATATATTTTCAAATATTTACATGGCTACTCTGGTAGATTCTTAGAATTCTTAGAAAGTTCTTAGAAAGCTTACTCCTAGTGTGAGAACTGATTTATATGAATTGACTGTGGTTAACCTTCACGTACGTTGTGTGATAGCTCACATAGTTTGCTGTTGAACATTACTTCATTGACTTGCATATATTACAAAGGTGTTTCCCAACTAAGAGTACATTTGAATTTTTATTAGTTGCTCCTATATTTGTATAATATTAATGGAAAATAACTGTAGTGATGGGAACTTATCACTGTTATACTGAGGAAGGCATTGGAACCCCTCTGCAGGGTGCAAGGTGTAGGCCTTAGAAACAAATAGCTAAATATTTCAGAGGCCATGGAATTGCAAAGTGGTAAGTTATATTAATGAACACAGATATGGTTCCAACCAGATAAGGTTCCACAGATAAGGTTTGCCCTATCACTTTAACTTCTCATCACTAAAATTTTTCAGTCTTCAATATAAAAGATACATTAAGGTTTTTCTACTAGTTGTTTGGCAGAGTATGGATCATCTCTAGAAATAAGACCAAACTTGACAAAGAACATACATATGAAAGTTGTGACTTTGTTTAGATAACATGGGAAAAAAATATATAATTATTCAAATTAATTATTGATTGATTCACTAGCCATCATTTGATCTCTCAGTTTTCTTCTAGGTTTAAGTTTTGCTACACTGCCTCTTTTTAAATACTCTTCTCACAAAGACAAACTATTATTAGATCATGTGTCACACCACAGATGTAGATATACTGAGTATAGATGTGTATTCAGCAGGAGTGTTGCCACTGCTGTTTAAGAACCATTCTGCACAGTTTGAGAAAGTTAGAAGAGAGCTCTGGCATACCCAACAGCAGTTTGAAACAAAAGCATGCAACAGCATACAAGGCCTACTGGCTGGAACGGACTTGGCATAGCAAAGTATCTGTCATCTTGTCTGAATATAAATAATGTGTATCTTTCCTTCCCAAATTCTCTCCAGGATTCCATGCATGCAAAATCTTCTTACTTGCTAAACATGCTTTCATTTTATTCAAATCATTGGATCAGGGGAAGAAGCTTTATAACAAAAGATGCTTTTCACATTGACTCACCACTTTGCTTAATCTGTACCTTGAACAACCTCCTCCAAAAAGAGATGTGTTTTTATTGTCTTTGGTGCTTCCATTTTATAATAGGGATGGTCACAAAATGATTATCTGTGGAAGACACATATCCACTAGGAATAGCTAGGAGATCAAAAGGACCTCCAGATATCTTTCACATATAGAAGTACATATATAGAAGTACACCTGTATATTGCTATCTATGTATTTCATCATAGTATCACAGTCTCGTGCGGGTTGGAAGGAACCTTAGAGATCATCGAGTCCAATCCCCGGGATTCGAGCCTCTGTGTAGCAGAGCGGCACTTCTACCACTTGCCCCACAGGGGGGATTCGAACTCCGGGCCCCAGTGGACGCCCCAGACTGGCGTCCTTAAACACTGCGCCACCGGGGCACTATTTATTTATATATACCTCTATATCAATATATCAAACTGAGAAATCCCAGAGGAATCTTGGGCCCTTAACTGCATGAATAGAGTAGATCCTGGTGCAGTTATTCAAATATTCAGATACAAAAATCTAGACGCCGAAAAAAAAACCCTAAAGAGACATTAAAAAATTATAACTGTGTTGATTAAGTAATCAAGAAACAATATCTCTGGAATAGCGCTTCATCATTTAAAATTCAAATTTAAAATTACATTTATAATTACTTTGTTGAATTCATATGTATTTGTTGTTCTCCAGTGAAGAAATACCATACTCATTGCAAATGCATGCCTATCTACAGGTCTAGAAATACAACTGAACTTACATCAGGAAATTTTATCTACAGCCATACAGATTAATCATGTTCTGTTTTAAAACTGAAACTTAAAATCTGTAGAAAGCAACTTGTTCACCAGAGAAATGCAGGCATACAGACTACCTCAACACACCCTGAAAATAAATAAGTCTTTATGACAGCAGTGAAATTCGACAAGTCATCACTACACTAAAAGCTTTTTATTTTTCTTAATTCAAAATGTAAACTGGATTACACTGGAAAATAAGTCAGTAATCTTATTTTAGTGACAAAGGGTTAAAAAGAAATGTAGATCACATCTTTTGTGATGAAAAAAGATGCTACGAAAGAATTGCTTCTGTAATAAAAATTAGTTTCCAAGCACACTCTCTGTAGAAACTCTGCACTGGAGGAACTTTTAAGCAAAGCATCACTGATTGGGAAAAAATAAATCAAATACTAGGCTACATGAACTAATTAAAAGTCATCACAGTAGCTCAGATTCACCAAAATAGCTTGAAAGAATAGCGGAGTGACAAATCATTAGCTGTTTCAAAAATAAATAACGGATGGTTTTCTGTAATCCTCCTGACTTTCTAACACATTGAAAGGCTGAAGAATACAGTCCTTTTCATGAACTTTATCTAGCCATTAGCCATTAATAAACAAATTGTCTTTTCTGGTTTGTGCTTAGTGACAGAAATATATAAATATATATTGTGAGATAAAAAATAATCAAAGTACACCTGGTTATTATTTGTAAAGTCTTAACTGTAAGTTTTTAATGATTAATTTATCTGGCATCTAATACCTTAATAGATCATGAGAAACATCAAGGGAGGAATGTGGTACTGCATTTTTAAAGTCTCTTTCACTCTCACTGAATGATAATAGGCATGGAAGCTATCATTAGTCTTGTTAGATGATGGTTCCTTTAGGAATCTCTTATGTGTTACCTTTTAGAGGGAAGGTCAGAGAAAATCCCTCTGGGAGTTCCCTTGCAGGATACAGCTAACACAAGCGTAAACTGTATGGAAATGGCTAAATTATCTTTAGAGAGACCTTGTTCTTTCACATCAATCAGACCTTTCTGAACTAGTAAAAAAGATAAGCATCCTGCCAGTAAGACTGTAACTATCTAGGTTTGCCATGACTGCCACAACGAATTTTGAATGAAAATACCATTGTCATACTTTTCTAGAGGAAAATATGTCTGTTGGCAAATGCTAAAGGTAGCTGCAATTTATTTCAGTAAGAGCTATATGAACTGACAGTATAAAAATGTAACATTTAAGATTGTAGTTAAAATCCACAGTCAGGAAACATAAAAGTTAATGCTGCAAGAGCTACCTCAACATTATCACTGCTCATATCTTGTATATTTTATGGTATAGATTTTATGGCGTAATCAATAATCTATTAAGTTTCACATTTAACAAGGAAACAGGATTGCGAATGGGCTATTTATAGAATCTGATCAGTAGCTGTTGAAAACTTTGTGGATTTCTTGACTTTGGCTATATAAACTTGATATCCTGTATTTAATTTTGTTATTATTTTTGAAGATTTTCAGGAAGACAGGAAAGAGAAAACTGCCTGCTCCACGTGTTTGCGTTATTGCTTTTTCTTGTCAAATTCAAATTTAACTTCCTATAACCATTTAAAAAAGGGCACAGGAAAGATGAAAAAAGCTTCATACTCATCAGTTCTTCTTGTTTTACTAGACCAATTGCCTTCTGGGAAATAATGAGGAAAGCTGAGAGGGAGGGACAGGCTTGTGTGAGAAACTGCATATGAAACATTAAGTGCTCCTCTTATGAAATATTAGCGATTTGCCCATCTCTTTTATGAGTGACATTAATTTATGGAATAAATTAACTTCAGAAAGCAGCTATCCTTTCTAAAGTTAACTGTAAACTTCTTATGTGATGTACCTGTACCTTCCACCTGTCAACTCATGCCCTTTCCAATTCACTTATTGGCTGTCAAGGTTATTTTGGCAAAACTGTAAGTTATATGGCTAGCACTATTTCAAAGGTATGATGTGGGTAAGGTGGATGCTAATTATTATATCAGCCATGCTGGGGTACATCAGGTATCTCTTAGTCTGAGAACACCACCAGTGTTTAAATATTAAATGTTCCTGGCAGTCATCACTGTTGTGGCTCAGGAGGCTTTTGACAGTTTCCAACCGCTGTCAGTGCACTTTTCCCCATGCATTTTGACAGGAATTGAAGCATTTCTATCAAATTTATTTATGTCTTCTGAGACAGATGAAGTTTTGAAGATCTGATTTATTTCATACCTGCAGTAGCAGTAAAACAACCTTTTTCTGAAATTCTGTTTTTAAAATATTAACTTTTTTGCATAAGAATAAGCTTCTCTATGAATCCAATCCATCTTATATAACTTTCCATGTCTGAGATCCATTTTAGGTTTTCGAATTCAATTCTCAACATTATCAGGAGTATTCCTGTTCCCCTTTTCTTATTCAATATTTTTAATAAGTATCCTTTCTCTCCCAGTCTAAGAGACAATGGTTGTTATTAGGCTTTTTTCAATAAACTAGCAAGTCTTACATTAATGACTAGAAAAATGTATCTTGCTGGATACTGAGATAAGTAAGCTAAGAAATATTTGAAGTACCAAAGTAAATAAAAGTTCAGCTCAGTGTTATGGTTAGACTAAAATTAACTTACTGATCAATATAATCTTCTCAGTGATTCTCTAGGGTGAAAATATATAAAGGTATGGACATGGAAGTGAGGATCACAGAATCGAAGTTTCATCATCAAAACATCATCAAGTTCAACTTTGCTGCTAAAACAGGTACCCTATAATAGGTCACAAAGGTAGGTGTCCAGCTGGGTCTTGAATATCTCCATAGAAGGAGAATCTATAACCTCTCCGGGCAACCTGTTCCAGTGCTCTTCTTCTTCTGCATGTTAGTACAGAACTTCCTAGGTTCATGTTTGAGGCCATTACTCCTTGTCCTATTGCTGCATGCCACCGAGAAAAACCTGGCCTCATCCATTTGCCTCCCACCTCCCTTTAGATAATTACAGGTATTTATCAGATCTCAGTCTTTTCTCCAGGCTGAACAGACTTTCCTCATACGAGAGATGCTCCACTCCCTTCATCATCTTCATAGCCCTCTGCTGAACTCTTTCTAGAAGACCTCTGTCTTTTGAACTAAGGAGTCTAAAACTGGACACAGTGGCCTAGATGTGGCCTCACCAGGGCAGAGTAAAGGGGGAAGATAGCCTCCCTTGACCTGTTTGCCACACCCTTTTTAATGCATTTCAGGATATCACTGGCCTTTGTCACGAGGGAACACTGCTGGCTCATGGCCAAGAATGATAACTTTTCTTTCTCTAAAATGCCAGATTAATTCCATACATCTTCCTTCTTCAGGAAATTTTCTTTGACCAAGATTACCTCCTTCTAAAAAAGGAAAAAATAATTTACCCACAGATATTTCCCCACGAAATATCTCAGAGGACAGTGGATTTGCTGATTTCTAACTTATTTGTATTTGTATTTCCTCCATGCAGTCTTTTTAGTGGTCTTCCATACTTGTACTCACAGGATGGATACACATATGCCTGGGAGCTCAAAACCTGTACCCTTCTGTCTCTGTGGCACCAGGATGACGTCACTTGTCTTTCCTATCTTTTCTCTCTTTACTTTTCTTCTATCTACAATAGTTGCTCTGGAAGTAATATTCTTTAACAATGTTAGAAGATGTTAATGGTATGACAGTAGAGGCTGAATCTTCCTGACAACATTCCATTAAATTTTGTTGCTGTGTGACAAACAGCAACAGAGGAGCAGTCCGACAAAATCGTGTTTGAAATGGATGTGTGTATGAATCATAGAACCACAGAATCTTTAAGTTTTGAAAAGACCACTAAGATCATCTAGTTCAACTGTCCACATACCACCAACACTGTCCACTAAACCATGCCCCTCAGTGCCACATCCACACATTTCTTGAGCACTGCCAGGGGTGGTGACTTCACCACCTTCCCGGGCAACCTGTTCCAGTGCCCAACCACTCTTTCAGAGAAGTTTTTCCTAATATCCAACTTCGGCCTCCCCTTGTGCAGCCATTACCTCTTGTCCTATTGCTAGTTATCTGAGAGAAGAGGCTGACTCCGAACTCACTACAACTTCCTTTCAGGTAGTAGAGAGCAATATGATCTCACCCAATCCTTCTCTTCTCCGCAGTAAATAGTCCCAGTTCCATCAGCTGCTCTCCATATGACTTGTGCTCCAGACCATTCACCAGCTTTGTTGCTCTTATTTGGAATTGCTCCAGGGACTTGATGTCTTTCTTGTAGTGAGTGCAGATTTTGATGATTACGGCATGCAGGCTCCTGTTCATCTCTGGCAAAAATGCATGGCTAATGGTGATGACTAGGTTGAAAAATAGTGTTTAGTAGCTGAAATACAAAATAATGTTTTGTATCAAATAATATTATTGTGCATTTCATAGCTGCTGTAATTTCCACAGGAAAAAAAAGGTAGGGGGCATTACTTTTGGAGCTCCAGAGCACTTGGCTGAGATTATTCTGTTTTCAGCACAGATGCGTAGCTTTCCTCTGATAAAAGTTTGTTATCATTGGAATTTCATTTATTTAAATAGGGTACAATATTAAGTATATTTGAAAATAATATTTAATAAGGTAATTGCATCTCTCCTAACAAGGAATGAGAGTAATCAATAACAAAAAAGAACAGCTTAAGTATATATGATTATATAAGAAGAACAGAGGAAATCTTTCAGTTTTCCCAGAAATGTAGTATTGTCGCACAGCTGTAGATGGTTTTATCTGTAATAGAGATTTTTTTTTCTTAAATTATCACTTTAAACAAACAAGCAAGCAAACAAAAACAACCACCAACAATGTTTAAGATGTCACTAGTTTCTCCTTGCCTTCTTAGGATAGAGATGTGCCTTAATACAAGAAAAATAGCACATTTTGGTGATGCCAGCCACATCATATTGTAACTACCTTGTTTTCACCAGTATTTTTTTGTTGAAGATATTCTTTCTTTAGTCAGTGACAAAATTTAGTATTAGTCTGCTTCTTTCTCACACATCTTGCAGAAGGCTGGGTATTATTTACTTTCATACTGTTACAAAATATATTGAATTAGAACTAGATTAGCATATAACGTGTGGAATATTGTTAAATAGTGAAATAGCTATTCCTCTTTCAGGGATGTGTTTCAAGTTGGCAAAGTTACATAGTACAAAAACTTTTGTATATTTGCAAATAAAGCATAAAAGCCCTTCCTCTAATGCTTATAGCACCTCTTACATGTACTACTATTGTTTGTCTAAAATTATGTTAAATGAACGCCTGAAATGTAACTCGAATCTGCAATTTAGCTTCAGCTAAAGCAGAATAGTCAGGGTAAAGATTTAAGCTGCAGCTGTTTCTGCCACTCATTTGGGTAATCACTGTAGATAAATTTATACACCATGAAAAGTTTTTATTTGTGTTCATATGGTGTGAAAATTGAAAGAAAAACTCTAAATTAATTACCTTTTTAAACAAAGCAATTTAGATTTATCACATGCAGCAAGGGAATTTGTTCACATATCATAAAGCATCTGTGAAATACAGAAATGAAATATGAGCTAGGAAAAAGGGTTTGTGCTCTGTAGAGACTTTAAGATGTGAAAAACAAATTAACTGCGCCTGACTTCAATCAACACACTCTTATGAGTTTGGGTGAAATCTACCTGCAGCAGCAGCCTGGTGCCCTGTGGAGGCTCTGTAGGAACATGGAGCAAGGCCTTCAGTTGGTACCACCTGAGACATTTTGATCTCCAGCTACAAATTTTAGGATACAGTCTTCAGCTGCTGAGGCAGCACATTAATATTTTTCCCTTCACACCTTCCTAATAAATGTTGGTCTAACGCCATTATAGCACAATATGGCTTCTCAAATACAATAAAGAGAACTTACTCTTTTTTGATAGGAAGTATTGTTTTCTTCAACATGAAATGGTAGTGGTTCTACAGAAAAGCATCAATATTTTGATTTCAGTAAATACTTCTATTATTTCTCATTACAAGTATCAAATTCCTTACTGTATATGCTTGATTATATCCTAGTATACTATCAGTGATTTATTTAAGTAGTGTTTGCCAGCATGCATCCACCTTACACTAGGAAACATAATCTGATGAAATAATTTGCAGCCTGAAATTGATCTCATGAAAAGAAACTATAGTCGATGTCTTTTGCGATAAGAAAACAATGCTATGGGTGCCCAAACACAAGGAGTGCAAAGATTTTTTGTTTGTTTCTTTCAGACATAGCCAAGCAGAAGTGTTTGCTTCACAGAGAATATAAAATGTCCAGAGGATATCATTCAGGGAAGAGAAATATTTTAAGATCTAATTCTTCAGCAGTGTTGTTTCAGCATGCTAACAAAATCAATGCTAACAAAAATCACTTCCTTTTAATCTGTTATTCTTTTGTTCCATTGAAGTAACTCAAGATCAATACATATTGATTTGCTCCCTAATTATATTAATTTTACTTTAGAAATTAGGAAGGCCATAATGAGAATGTGAAGTTACTTGAAGACAGTACATTATAGGTAGTCTAATTTAGCAGGAGTCTGTGCATGAGATTGATTCATTAAAAGCAGCCAATTACCATACAAACAGGGGAGATAAATAAGATTTTCTCCTTTAATTTGCATTTTATATATCCCTTTGTAATTTTTAACAGCTTAAATGAATTTACAGCCTAACTATTCTTTTAAAGTATATCCATTTTATTCCTGGGGCACATAATTGCATTTAATTTTAACCTTTAACTTTTTCTTCTAGGCATAGCATTTTAGAAAAGGAGATCATTGTATCTACATATGAAATATTTCATGAGATATCTTAATGAAGAAAAGCAATGAAATGTTAGTATTTCTAACACTCCAGCTATTCTTTGCACTAGACTTTTCTGCACTTACAGATACTAGAATGTTCAGTCGATAGATAAAGACATGGGGGTGATTTGACCTGTCATGTTTGAGGATCTGCTTCATAAATTCAAATGGGACATAAATAGCTATCTATAATCAAAATCTTTTTTTTTTCTTTTCTTTTTTTTTTTTTCTTTTCTTTTTTTTTTTTTTTTTTTTCAGTTGGATAGCTACATATTTTATCAGTGCAAAAAGCTTCTTGATTTATATGATTTCTTTGAAGAACTTTGTTGCTTGGTGAGGATAAAAAGGACAGGGTTTGTTTTGTTTTTCTGTTCAGGATAATTTTCTCCTGGCCATTTCTGCACTACACCCTAGGACAATGTGACAAATTTGAAATCTACATGAGCTACTTCATTCGTTGTTGTCTTACAGCATCAGAACAGGGAATATCTTCACAGAAATGTCACAGAAGTAATCATACTTGTGTAATTTAGTGTCTGTAAAAGGTAGAATGAAACTTGACTTCCCTTTAAAATAAACTCACTGTGATGTTAGGCTATCTGAAATTCTCTGTAAGATACAAGCAAAGGTTCTTTTGCTAACTGAAAGCTACCATTTCCAAATGACAATAAATTGTGTAATCCTTTTTCTGAGAAGCTGGAAAGCTAACAAAAAAAGAAAACAAAACACAAAACTGGAAAAATAACCAAGAATGTTTACTGCTAAACATCCATAAATTACTGTGTATGTAATGTAGGGTGAGGATAATGTTTTTTCTTCCATACATAACATAATCACACAATAGGCTCAATCCAGACAATTTCCTTCTCTATTATCCTTCTCAACATTTTTATTTTGATCTATGACAAAATTATGTTTGATTATATCTCTGTTCAGGAGCTTTCAAGTAATTAATTGTATTTAGGTAATGTGGATCTTAGGACAAACACATGCAAAATATAGGTCTTGGGCAAGTGGAAAAAGTCTCTTAAATAAGAAACTCTGAAGCTGGTGATCAGTTTTGAATATATGCATTCCCAAATAGCTGATGCTCACTGTCAAACCCTAGCCCTTTACTGACTAAACTCAATGCAAAATATTTCAATAAAAGGAAAGACATTTGGTGTTTAAGTAGATTTAGGAGGTTCTTTTACCTCAAGCTGAGCTGTCTTTTTGGTATAGGTCTCAGTCATGGTTGTTCTCAACAAGGAAGATACTGGCTACCATCAGTATCTTTAATTGATGCCAGTGGACTATACAGAGGAGTTGGACTAGATTTACGGGCTTCCTTGGATGTCCACAACACAGACAGTGGTGCTAAACTGAAACAAAAACAGCTGAAGAGATTAGGCTACCAGTTCTGGTGAAGCAATACTTTACTGTATTTTCTCTGTATGGTGCAAGATCCAGGAAACAACAAAGAGGAGTTTAAAAGCAGTTTTAGCAACATCTGGTGCCTTCTTAAATCCAAACTGCCTTTCTCTGCCAGCAATAATTATCTGCTTCATGGAAAAACACAACCAATATGAAGAATTGTTATTCATATTGCAAGCAGATTGCCAGACAGATAACACATTATGATAATGATGATGATTATAATGATATATAAATGTTATACATACTGCATTCTTATTACATTCCTGCACTACAGAAAATAAGGGAGCCTCCTTACAGAAGCATTCAGCAAAAATTGATAGTGACATTTTCAAAAGTGATCAACATCTATTTGTCAGAGGATTTTCTACTGCTGCCCATGACTGTAACCACTGAACACAAGCTGCAGCAATGGAATGCTTCCACTGTGTTTTGGGTGCAATTTGAGAACAATGAGAACTATCATCCCATTAAGGTTTTATTCCTTTTTTTTTTTTTTTTCCCCCATCAGCCCCAATAGGAGACTGAGGGTTTATATTAGCTTGATAGGCTGCAGTGGGAATGTGAGGGTAACATTTCAATAGGAAACAGGGTAAATTAGCTTGTGCAAACCCTTTGGGTTATGATGTTCAGACTGCCAGTGTCACATGCATTAGTTAATTCAGAGCTGAGTCAGATATTCCTGCAGTATCCATGTCTTCGCTGCAGTGAATACTTGGATACTTCAGGCTCTCTATCAGGGCTTCTCCTTATCATGGGCATTTTGTAGGAAACTCTTCTAGTCCTATGTGCTTATTCCTACAGCAGTCACAGCACCGGTGTACTATTCTGTAAAGTATACCATTTAGTCCATTCACCCAAGTGTGTGATCCAAAACACAGGGTTTTTTTCAAACTCTGATAGATCTGTGTTGCCTTCTGTCTAGTGCTGCCATTACAGATTAAGATATGACTTCACTCAGTTTGGAAGGAAAGAGATGGGCCCTGCTAACATCCCCCAGATGTGCTCCCAGGGGTATCTTCTAAAAGTGAGTGCAGTTCCACCAACAAAACCGTGACTTGCTCAAGCTAAGCTAGCTTGAAAGAATTTTCTTATAACTGTGTAGCTATTGAGCACTGAGAAAAGCAGGTGAAGAAAAATTACCACTCTTTTTGTATCTTCTATATTTACTAGTTATCTTCTGAAAAGCAAACCAATTTATGTTGGAAGGGACCTCCAGAGGTCATCTAGTCCATCCATAGAATGTGCTTTATGTTTTGTTTTTTTTTTCCTGTAATATAGGTAAGAAAGACCTAACAGCACAAACAAAGTGGGTCAGCTTGGATAAATGAATGAGTAGGCAAGTTTTGGGTCATTGTGTTTCTTTTTCTCAGCTATTGCATGTTAGGAAGCTCTGTTTTAAAGTCAAAGAGAACAACTTTATTACAATTTCACATGCATATCTTTTTTATTTTATTTTATCTTTTTCCTGACAAAACCAAACTGTTTTCAGATAAGCCAAATTTTATAAGGATTTGTTGATTATTTCTAATTTATGAAGTCTAGTTATTTAGTTGAAGTTGATAAATCAAAATTAGCTTCCATTATTTGCTACTCCACACAAGCTTTGTGCTTAGTTGTTCTCAAAAGGACACTTTACTTAGATACAGACATAATACAGTTGGAAATGAGTTAAATATTCGATTGCTGTCACTTTGAGACATCTAGAATATCCAGTTTGTTTAACACATTTAATAAATTTATATATGGAAAGGAACGAGCAAAAGTTGAAATCCCAAGTGGAACTTCTCAGAACTTCCCCTGAAAATAGAAACATTTTCTTTAACTAAAGTTTCATTGCTATAAAGATAGCAACATTCTAAAGAATACCAGGCATTTGATCTTCAGAACTGTGCTCCAGTTTTGAAAGAATTTACTTTGAAAGCAGCTATGATGTGAAGTTTCAAGGGTACCTATTCCTCCTCCTAAGCACCTACATCTGCATTCTGTGAATTCCTTTACAGTGACTATCAGCATGTTTTCTTCTCCTTTATTTACAAGTCAAGGTGTGAAAGTTTGGCATTTTTCAATGTAATACCTTCCCCAAACCACTGTGAAACAAGAGGGTCTAAAGTAATAAATACAAGAATGTTTGGAAGAACCACCTACAGCTGAGTGTGAATAAGCCAAATAAACAGTGGCACAATATAGACACAGCTGAAAGCACTTAATTAGCTTGTGACAATCAGAACAGTTATTTGAACAGCATCAGCTATTTGTCTTTTCCAGTAGAACTAGCTGTTGCTCAAGCAAACACACTAAAATATATAAGACCTTTTGCTTGAGATAGGAATTTAGGAATGCACTATGTTTCCAATACAAGAGCTTTATAACTCTGGGACATCAGACATCCATGTGTAGTTCACTCTCTAAATGATACACATTTTTAGAACCCAATACAGTTGCTTTCATTTACTGTTTTGGTCACTTATGTCATGCTAATGTATCAGAGATGTCTTACAGTATGAAGAACGAAGCCATCTGGGGTTTCAGTTAATAGCTAGCAGTGGAGTTCACATACATTGGACTGTGAGATTTAGTCCTCAGACTTTTTTGTTCCTTAGATTACTGCTGAGAACTACTCATTAGGAAGGTGGTTTTAGAAACCTAGTTCCATAGATACCACAGCAGGGCCATTAACTTCCCCATTTAATACTAGTCCAAGCTGCTCAAGTCCTCATCCAACCTGGCCTTGAACACTTCCCAAAACAGGGCATCCATAACCTGTTCAGACAGCCTGTTGCAGAACCTTACCACTCTCATAGTAAAGAACTTCCCACTGATACCCAACCTAGATCTTCCCTCCTTCAACTTAAAACCATTTCCCCTTGTCCTTCTGTTATCTATCTCCTGCTGTTAATGAAAAGAGTTGACTCCCCTCCTGTTTATAGGCTCCCTTTAGATACTGGATGGCTGCACTGCAATGAGATCACCCTACAGCCTTCTTTTCTCCAGGCTGAACAAGCTGAGCTCCCTCAGCCTGTTTTCTTAGGGGAGGTGCTCCAGCCCTCTGATCATCTTTGTGGCCCTCCTCTGGATCCTCTCCAACAGTTCTCTGTCTTTCTTGTGTTGGGGGCTCCTGACCTGGACACAGTACTCCAGATGGGGCTTCACAAGGGTAGAACAGAGAGGGACAATCATCTCCCTGTCCCTGCTGGCCACCCCTCTTCAGATGGAGCCCAGGATACCATTTGCCTTCCAAGCTGCAAGAGTACACTGCTGGCTCACATTAAGTTTTCCATCCATCAGGACCCCCAGGTCCTTCTCTGCAGGGCTACTCACAAAGACTGCTCCTTCCAGTCTGTATATATGCCTGGGAATAGAATAGCCAAAGTCTCTGTTGAGGGCTGTTTGAGATAACCCAAATAACCTGCTTGGCTTTGCTGTGACACATGCTGCAAGGGTTCCTCAGTCAGCTACTGACTGAGGCAATTAGGAAATTGTTCCTTACCATTTCACAAGCTGTCAGTTAATGGCTCCCAGCTGATGTGCAGACGCTGGCTATGAAGCACTAACAGTACTTCACAAAAAAACACTGAAGGAGCAAAGCTGAAGACAAGAACTCACTTGGAGACAAGCAGGAAAGCAATAAACTTACTGTTAAGAAACAGTGGCTCCTAGCTCTGACACCTAAGACATCTGATGGGGCTTGTGTCCATCTCTGGCAGTGGTTTGCAGGGCTGTGGGAGAAGCAGCTAGTTCAGCTGGAAGCCATTAACTTACAGCTGAGAGGCAGCAAGAAACAGTTTCCTAAACTGCTTCCCAGCAATACCTCCGTGAGCATTTCCTTTTTAAGACAGAGTCAAGCTGATAATATAAGACTAAAACTTAAATTGAACTCGCCTCATGCCAAAATCAAACAAGCAAGTTGGAAGAGCTCATATGTTTGGGAATAAGTGAGAAGTAGTTTCTAGAGCTGTTTTCTATCATCTCTCAGCTGTTTGATCCTGGCTTCCAGCTAAGACCTGGTAACTGGCTGAGGATGCATGCAGTCCCTTTGAAAGCAAAATCAAGCAGGTAAAGACTGAAAGCTGTGGCTCCAGTGATTTAAACTTGCATCTTTAAATTTGCTCTGAAACAGAGCAGAATAGTTTTCTCAAAATCCAGTAATGCAAAACTGAGAAATAATAAAAAGCAACCTGTTATACATTAATATCAAAACCAGCACGTAAGCCAGCTGCATCTGCACTTTGCTGCAAAAATTGTAGTCCATTTTAAGAGCTTGTGCACTTGTGTCTTTCTTCCAGACTCTCCTATGTGCTCCAGCCCCAAAGCATTTTCTATTTAGATTATGAAGATGGCAAACAGAAAGCATAGGCTCAGTGATATAAGACTGAGGTCATTTGGGTAGAGAAAACTGCTGGACAACTGTCTTCCAAAATTTCCTTGAGGGATTCCTGGTGCTGGTGTGCTTTTTATGTGAGCATGCTCCCTGTTGTGATACCCATCTTTTAGGTGTATCTTTTTCCTTTGCTCTATAAGGATGGAAAGCGCTCACTGCAGTTTTGCAAAGCCTACTCATAATACCCAAGGTTGCAGTGGCGATAATGAGTAGTTTTTGAGAGGTGGGCAGAAATCAGTTGGTTAACTTCTGAAAACATACAATAGCCATTGATTTTGTCTGAATGATACCTGACAAATCTGATTTTGTCACATAGAGCATTTCGTAGAATCTCAAAATCATATTTCAGTTCTTTCATTTAAGGGCACCATACATCAAACACTGAGTGAGGTTCAGACTACAGTGTCATCTTTAATGTAAGAAAAATCAAAGACTTCTTGGGTTCTATGTCAGTCTTCTTGACAGCTCTGTCTAGGACGCTTTTAATAAGTTATGCTCTGGTTTCAGTTCAAATATACTAAAGAAACTGTCTCTCCTATTTGCTTGATTGGAGTAATTTTTCAGTAACGTTCAATTTTACTGTGATTATATACAGTACTTTGATCAGATGCTCCCAAATCTTATGGTAAAAAAGCTTGTGTTTACAGGAGATTTTGGGACATCGCAACTGTTACACTAATTATACTTTCAAAAAAATCTATAATATCAAAATTATTATTTCTCACCTTTATGGTAATAGAACTGTGCAAACAGGTATGAAATCTGCCTATTAGTGCTTAATGGTGATTTCAAACCCTTCTGTATTCTGCACACAGTATACAATGTAAGTACGAACTTCATGCTCTGCACTTGTAAATTCAGGCTATGTGCTATGGGGAATGTTAACACTGGATTAACATGAATTAAACTTTCTTCAAACATATTTTCTTCTAAAGCCTTTTTCTATAGTGAAAGAAAGATTTATATGGTAAAACTTATTCCAAGCTGCTGTTTAGTCTGAAATGTCAGTGTCAAGACCTAATTTAAATTCCAATATGACAAGCAAATAAATGTTCAGTCTTCTTCTTCTGGAAAAAAGCAAACAAACAACCCAAAACAAACAAACAACAACAAGAACAAACCCACAAAATTCAGCTATCTTGTGTTTTCTTTTTCCTAATATATTTATTAAAATTCCTTAGGCACTATTTAACATTTATTTGCCTTTCTCACACAGGCCTAAATTATTTGCCCTTCCACAAATGCATATACCAAGCCTGATATTTTTTAAGCCTATGTATCATTTTAAATTTTTATATTAATTTTTATGTTAGTGCTTCTTGAAGTAGAGGTTCTCCTATGGGAAACATTTATTCTTTGTAGTTTAAAGAAATACAAGCAGTATAAAGAATTCTACAGAATTCTGTCTTCAGCTGGAGTCATACATGGCTTAAAATGTTTTTGAAATTGTTACAATTTGAAGCTAATAGCTGTCATAAACAGTATAAAAGTTATAAGTACTATCAAAGACACAGTTTGTTCTTGTTTTATCTATCCAGATTTTACTCCAGTCCAGAAAATGGTACCATAACTTTATAAATAAAACTTATTTTTGCTAAATACTACATCTGTGTAAGTACAATAAATCAATGCATGCATGATTAAGGACCTGAAGCATCTTGTGCATGAGGAAAGGCTGTTCAGTCTGGAGAAGAGGAGACAGAGAGGGAATTTCATCGCTGTTAATAAATATCTGAAATGTGTGAGTCAGGTTGATTGGTGTGGACTGTTTTAGATGAGTAGCATTAGAACAAGGGGCAACGGGAAGAAACTGGAGCACAGGGAGTTCCATACTAACACAGGGAGGAAGTTCTTTACTGTCAGAGAGACAAAGTGCTGGAACAGGCTGTCCAGTGTCTGTGAAGTTTCCTTGTGTCAAGACTCCTCTGGATGCCTACTTGTGCAACATACAGCAGGGAACCTGTTTTAGCAAAGGAGGGATTGAACTAGATGATCTCTAGAGGTTCCTTCCAACCCCTGAGATTCTGGAATATACAGGCATGAGAGAATTGAAACATTTTTAGGACTCATTTGAAAACACAGTCTTAATATCAAGCTTATTTGGGACTTTAAGTCATGTCTTACAGTTTTAATCCAAAAGGACACCTAGAAGTGTCAAATAATTTCAAGTTCTTTTGGGATGAAGTCTCTGTTTTTGAGGCTCAGAGAGTCCTAATAGTTCAAATAAATTATAGAGGAAGAGTCAGGTTCTCAATATGTGCAGTAATTGGTATGTTTGTGCAGAAGACTGAAGATCAATCCCTTCTTACCTCTTTTAGAGTATGAATTTGAGCCAAGAGCATCCAGACTATAAGTTTTTCATGTAATGAATGCCTGAATTCTTATTTTTATTCATAATTGTTCATTATTTAAATTTTTACATAAGTTATTAATACTGGAAAAGATTTCTTCAGAACTCCTTTTAAATGTGTATGCTTTTCAGTCTTCAGAGACTTGCAGTAAAAATTGAGTTCAGAAGCTTGGGGCTTTCTCTGTCATTTACATGAAATGGCAAATTCAGAAGAAGCAATAAACTCTTACTGCAACTTCTCTGTCTATACTTGGAATGTTTCTAGGTTATAAAAAATCAGCTAATAACCTCTGGCTTCCATTTTGTGAAAACAAATAACAGGGTTGGAAATAACCTCAGAGTCCTATGAATCTTCCAAGGTAAAATATCAATAGCAGTATTCAATCGATATTTCAATTATCATCAGAACTTTCTCAGTATTTCTAAGCCATTTTTCAATTAAGGACTGTGAAAATAGACAGAGTAACTCAGGGATCATGGAATGTTGTGAGAGGTAGCTGAAAATGGACATTCCAGTCCTGTAGGTTTGCCATGTGAAATGACACATGCCTTCATCACCACTTAATTAAGTGCCCGTGCTGAAGTCAAGCCTGATCAGTGCTGTCCCTAGTTCCAGGCTCATAGTCCCCTAGAGATCCTGTGCAAGGTACTAGCCAGCACTGCTTAATGAATGACCTAGGCTTTCTTCAATGAGCCAGAACAATTGCAGAAATACACATAAATGAAACAAAAAGTAGAAGCTTAAAACTGAGCTAGGTGTTGGGTTGTTTTTTTTTGTTCTTTTGTTATGATGATTTTCATTTGTTTGTTTCAGCTTCATTCACTTGGGAGGAGAAAAGGAACATTGATGCAAATCAATAAAACCTGCTTTAAGGTCACTCACTGCTCGAGCAGGGAAGTTGGACCAGATGATCTCCAGAGCTGCTTTCTGACCTCAGCTGTTCTTTGATGCTGCGAAGGAGCCCTTGTACTGATGCCGTTGAGTGAAAACTGAAGAAAAATATGCTCTATTGTTTCCGGCAGTTTTTTTCCATCCTTCTCCCAACTCCATGAGTCGAAATACTTAACCAGAACTGCAACCAGAAGCCCAGGTTCAGGTCTACACTAAAAAGCCACTTAGCCTACCCTGACTTTTGTCAGTCAGGTATCAGCATCTGTAGTGAGTTGGTAGATTAGGACCAAGATTTCTTGCATGTGAAGTTTTAGTTACTCTGAAAGGGGCATAAGAAACCTATGCAAAACTTTCAATAGAACATTGTCTTATTCATACAGGGGGAGAAACTGCTCACTGATGCAATGGAGGGACAATGTGATCCTGTGTGTAGTAGGCAGCGCAGAAGTCAAGAATAAAGCACTTTCAGATTTTCCAAAATGTCAATTAAAACAAGGAGAAGGTGTTGTCTTCAAATGCAACACTTCCTTGCATGATATGAAGCTGTTAAATCAAACTCCGCAGGGTGAAGGTTTTCTCCTTTGAGTATTGTTTAGGTATTCAGCAGCAGTGGGGACAAAGAAAATGTATTTTATTTAATAGTACTGATAAATGAAACCAAATGCAGCTTGTTTGCACTGGTATTGGGATGAGTCATTTTGAAATACAATATCTGAACAATCCCAAGTCATATCTTAAGCAATCCAACAATGCTATTCAACAATGGCCTGCTTATATCCTAATTCAGACATTCTGTTCTGTCCTACCAATGAACAATATGGTTGGTACATGAAGTTTAGATAGAGTCCTATAAACACATCATATTCTTATATGAAGAAGATAAAAGAATCTATACACTTTCAGGATTCTCTCTGCCAACATAGTGTCTTCTTTTAACTAGTTCTGTGCTGAAATCAAGGGCTTATATTTGAATATCATGTTGAAGGAAGGATATAATGTCAACTCTTAACATAAAATGAAAACAGTTTCTTTACCATTCTTTCTTCTCTTAGTAAAGTATCTCTTCTAACTGATGGCAGAAAAAACCAACAACCATATTTTCACAATTTTTTTTTTTTTTTTCCTGGAGGACTGGAATATTGTAAAGGAAGACCTGCACATACTTATGATCTGGAATAATAGAAATTAGAGAAATTTCATCATTCAAAGCACAAGATCACATCTAAAATAGCAATATCCAATGCTATGAGCAGGAGGAAAGGACAGAGCCAAAAAGGCTTGCTCATATTACCCAGTTACATGAAAGTGTGGAATAAAGCAAAGAAGCTACTGTCATTAAAGCAGGGAAACAAGGCTATGGTGTAAAAAATTCTGTGAGATTTCAAAATAGTAAATTCATACTGAAGGTACAGTTTTGGTCTTACATGTTTCAGGAAGGCAAGTTTTATACTGATGGATGTAGAGGATAGATGCCAGCATGTTAGCAGACAGGTGTAGAACTCACATTTTCTCTGATGAAAAGAATATTAAGAAAACTTATTATTGATACATGTAAAATATGAAAATGGAGAAGCATTAAGAGGAAAAAAAGTTTGAAATAGCCTTCCAATAGACATGTTGGAGTGAAACCCAAAAAACAAATGTCAGATGTTGTTTGGTAAGGGAACCATATATTCCAACTTACAATGATTCTAAGGTGTTGCCTTCAGTCTCACCAGATGTGTTTCCAGTCCTGAGACTGTGATTTCATATTTATACAAAAATCATGACTATACATTTTACTGAAGCTCTCTGATCACTATTTTTGCATGCACATGGTGAAAAGAAGATATCAGAACTAGGCTGTGCAACCTTCCGTTGAACTGGATCCTTTCACAAAACTTATTGACAGTAAATCATTCCTACTTTTTAAACTTTATTTTGGACTTCACAATAAAAGGAAAATCTGACCTCAGTTACCTAGGAGTACATCTGGTACATGAATTCCTTGTCATGCAATGTTCTGTAAGAAACAGCTGGGCTATCTGTACTCATTCAGATGCTGCAGACCACAGAGATACATTAGCTTGGTGTTTCATGTAACGGCATTAGTCTTGTCTCTCAACAGAAACAGTAAGACTCAGCACAGGTCTGATGCAGCTCAAAGACTGCTGTTTCATTATCCAGTGTACAGAAACCTAGCCCAGACATTTCAGCATAAACAGAACCTTAAAGCTGTTTAGAATTCTGTCTTCTTGTGAAACAAATATCATGATACCAGCACAGTTCCTGAAACAAATACGAACCCTTCCAGCTGAGGGCAGTGATGGTGAAGTCATATAGAATGGCCAAGTTGTTACATAACCTCTCTCCTCTTTATATTTTATTCTTTTTTTCAAGAATAAAAGTAAGGAAAGAGAGAATGGGACACTATAGAAATCTAATAAATTAGGGAAGGCTTAATTCTTTCCAATGGAAACAAGTTTTTGCAAAAAATAAAATTAATTTAAAAATAAATAAAAACGGAAAAGCTATTTGTTGCTCGAAGAGGTATCCCTCATTCTTTCTTGAGTTTTGTCTTTGGGTGAGCACCACTGATTATGTGGGTTGAACTATTCCTTCCAAAGTAATGCTAATTTTTTTCTATATTTGTCTCTACATAATAATGCAGCCGACAAGATTTAGTTTGTGTTTATTTATACAAAGGCCATTCATTAACGTCTTGTTGTAGTTTAACCTGGCAGGTGGCTAAGTACCACACAGTCATTCACTCCCTTCCCCATGGGATGGGGGAGAGGATTGGGGCAGGAAGAAGAACTTGTGGGTTGAGATAAAACTATTTACTAAGAGAAAAAAGGAAAATAATAATAATTATACATATGTGTATATATACACCTGTATATAACAAGGGATGCACAAGCAATTGCTAACCACCCACCGATAGATGCCCAGCTAGCCTCCAGATGAGCAGGACAAAGATGATCTTCCACTCTCTTCTAAGCTCTCCTTTCACATTATATCATAAGGTATGGAAAAATCTCTTTGGCCAGTTTAAGTCAGCTGCTCTGTTTCCTCTATTACTCTTAAATCAAGTACTAATTATAGGGAATCAGCACACATTCCTCCTGAGTTTATTCAATTAATAAAGACAGTTTAAAATATGGAACCTGTTCATGGTGGAAATCATTTGCAAAAGTTGCCTTCATTACACATAGACAGCAAAGGTTCGTAATTGCTGATGTCGTATCTGACCTTCTCTATGAATGTTCATGAATGCAAAAAAATGGAAAAATAATTTTACTTGTCTTTGTAGATAAGTATCACTGTCTTAACTTTTGGCCTTAGCCTAGGAAAATGTTGCCTTTCTCAAAGGAAAATGCAATCCACTTAAGCAGAAATTTTACAATATGATAGAACAATAACAACAACAACAAATATACATATATATATATTATTTTTAAGAGATATTTAACAAATATACCCCAGATGCAAATGAGTATATTACATTACACACTGCACTTCACTTTATCCTTTGATGATACAGTCAAAAGTACGTTCTTTTTTAATCCAAGGAAAAAAATAAGTTTTGCATGTCTCGGGTTATGTGCATTTAGCATAGTCCATTATCACATTCATACCCCACAAAACTGCAAACAATCAATCACCAAATATCAGCAACTTTTCAAGCAGAAGAATCCCAGCTCCATGCAAGGGATATCCTCTCATCAAGGCACTGGTCCAAATAATGAAAACATGACATGTGAAGGGGAATGGAGAGGGAATCAAAAGACAGGTGCTGATGGGGAGCTTTTGCCACACACTCGGTCATCTTATAATTCTAACCATTCAGTGTAAAACAGACAACAGGGATGATTGCTATTGTTTTACTGATTAACCATTCTCTCCCTTCTTTTTTTTTCCCCAAAGACACCCTGGCAAACTCTACTTAGTAAATATTGACACCTGTAAGCCAAGCTGGCTGATGCCTTTGGCACTTCAGCTCTCTTCCCATCTGTTGCCTGGGAATTTTAAGTGAAGTATTTTGGGACACTTGCTCTCCTTTCATTGAAAATTGTTAAAAAAAGATAAAAAAAATCACTATCCAAAAGCTAATCCTAGAGCCACATGGCCCGTAGTAACTAAAGGGAAAACATAGCATATGTAAAATGCATATCCCACTGGCCTCTTCTGACTACTCTTCTTTAGTTAACAGCATGCCAGGGTAATCTGCTTAGTTACCAAGTGGAGCTTTCTTCCCTTTTCCCCATGAGATCACCCTGACCATGATCAAAGTCCAAACACATTCTCGACTAACTCTATTGTTCCCAAGAGTGGGATTAATGACTAATTATGTCAGGTCACTCATCCAGATGGCCTCTCAGATGTTCCTTTGTCATTGCCTGACCTTCCATATGCCCCTTTGACCTTGAGGTTTATTTCCATGACAACATGAAGACTCAGTTTCCTTGCTAAGATTGCCAAGAAGTGGCCAAAAGGGGGATACGGGATAATCTACCCACATTTTGTATTCTGCTTCCATCTCATGCCTTGTTAAATCCAATGAATAGATAAAAAATGCTATCTGATCCCAGCTGAGTGATGACCATGCTCATGATTCTATGTTACATGCTATGTTTTTTAAATTAGCAGACAGCTTTGTACATGGAAACGTGCATTTAATTTGAAGAACATCAATCGCCATAATGTGATCTTTTTATCTCATTAATGTTAAGCAAGGGTAATAGAATGGAATTACAAAATATCACTGTGAAAGGAATACAATTCAGAGAATTATAGATATCCCCCATTAAAACCCTAGAGATGTTTAGATAAGTCTACTTGTTCAGTTTCATAAATTAAAGATTCTTTTACCTTTCCTGAGGTTTAAGTCTAGTCTCAGATGTTGATCTTTTTCTGAAGAAGGATTTCAACACAGTTAGTGCAATGGAGAATTTTTCTGAAACAATAAAATAAGTAAATAAAATAGAAAAGGCCAGTGACTGATAAACTCAATTATACAGAAAGTTTGAACAGGTATTTCTATGAGTTCAAATATATTCTCTTTAGTTATTGTTTAAAAGTAAATATTGGGCAATATGTGAATTTACTACGATGTGCTGTCATCTATATGTAAACTGATTAACCATGGTACTACCTGGACAGTCAATGAAATCACAATTTGCTAATTTCACATTTCCTTAAATTTTATTCACTAATGGGGTCAAAACAATTATATGTGCAAGAAGGACTACTGCTTTCCCTTCCAAACCAGCATTCTAACACAGCAGCATCACTTCTTACGCCATATCCCTGATTTTCTTTACAGATTATCAAAGGAGCCACTTACGTGTATTGAAGAAGGACATCATGGAATATGTGAGCAAATTTATACAATCATACCAACCATGTTTTCTTCCCTATACTGAAAGATCTCAGTGCATGATATTTTGCAGATTTCTTTGCAGATTCATTCCAAAGTTACATAATCTTAGTAAAATTTCCTGTAAAACTCAGAAAGCATGCCAGAAGGTAACACAGCGCCCCTTAAACTGCTTATTAGCTCTTTATTCCTGATCTCCTGGAACTGCCACTGAAAGTGCCATTGAAAGATGGGCAAAACCAGGGAACTAAACAAAGGCTGATATATTGCTGTAAAGACTTTACTATGACACTTATGTACAGAGGATAGTGTTATGACTATCTATCTTAATTACTTCCAATTTGAGTGCTACAGATTTCTCCACTTCACAACTTTATCACTCAAAAATTTTAATTAAGTTAAAATGTTTTTTAAAGAGAATAAATAAATAAATACTTGAAATTTCATTACACAATACGTTTTTCTTCAGTCTTTGTTCAGAAACAACCAATCTAGTTAAGCACATGTCATTAGCCCATTCTGCTAATACTGCATACCTTGAGGTAATGTTCTATAAATACAAATTATACCAGAAACTTTTTACATTGCTGTGTATATAAATGCATTCACTGTCTACAGATTCTAATGTCCGTTCATTGATGTTCTTATGCACAAATAATGTACACTGTACAATGACAATGTACAAGAACAGGTTAATTTTCAGAAATGCCAAGACATATTTTAAGCATTACAACACTACCAAATTGACACACATTTACTAGATTATTGAAAGGTAGTGGAAAAATAACTAAATAAATGCAGATAATAAATATATTGCAAAAAGAGTGTAATGTGGAATAATGGGGTACATCTGGAGGTACTTCATAGTCCTGGCTTGATGTTCTCAGAAGCCAAATCTGGCTTGAGAAAGAAAATCCTCAACAGTTACACTTTCCAAAATGGCCTCTAACCATGGGTTTGAAAGCTATTTCCTCATCTGATTGAGGTTTGATGTGTCCTCATTCTATTGATTTTGTATGACAGTGACAGGGTGGTGAAAGACCCATAAAAATGATTTGCGTATAAAACTTGCATTCACAGAAATGCAGGCTACACAGAGGACCACTGGAAAGTTTGCAGGGTGACTAATATGCTCAGAATGAATGATTTAATCAATTCCTCTTCAGAGAACAACAAGAATAGTTCTGTGATTTACAAGTATTAAGCCAGCATATACTAGTATTCAATTAAAAAATTAAAATAAAAGCTTAACATGAAGGAAATATCTGAAAGTCATAAGATGTCATTTATTGTTCAGAATGTCAAACTCTTTAGCAGTGACAAGCACACAGACATGCCTTAGCACAGACGTGCAGGCATGACATATAGAGAAATCCATATAGCAAATGAGAGGGACAATTCTGTCTTCATGAGGTAATTAATTACTTATAAAGTAATGGTAGTGTCCAATCATTAATACTTTGAAAGTGTCTATTTCATCAAAGTTTATTGCTGAGTGTTTTATCATGCTCCAAGAAGTGATTAAGTAGAATTCAATATGCCTTTTTAGGTCTGGCAGGATCATCATGTGGTTAAAGATAGATCTGGATGTTCTTCATCGCTTTCCCATTTAGCTGAGGTAAGTCTTTGAACAAATTGCACAGATGTTCAATGTCTGTTTTCCTACATAAGAAATTGAACTCATATAATAATTGCTGACGTTATGGATGTGCAGTGTGATTAAATTAACTAGCAACAGTAAAGCACAGTGGAAAATAATCACACACCATATTATTCCTATGAATTAGAAAAAAATTGGGTTTGAAATGACTGTAGGGCATTATTGAATATCTACATCCTTCACAATATGTGGCGTCAAAACTAGGCCTTGTAGAAGACCCAAAAGCATGTTAAAAATAAGCTTATAAGTTAGATAATTGTTTCTTATACAAACATTTGTAATCCTAGGTTCATCATGGAAACCTTAATGCTGGTGGTACAGAATTGCCAGCAAAATGATTTTTGAATGTTAATTGCAAAAAAATTTCCAACAAATTTTCAAAGAAACCAAACTACCTTAACACATATCACAAGAAAAAAAAGAAAAAAGAAAAAAAAAAAAAAAAAGTTGTTTTATCTCAAAAATCTGTATGTGATTTTGAACATTAACTATGCATTAGAATGACCGAGGCATGATTATTCCAGACTGCCATCACACTAAGGCGTATTTCCCAGGTATTTGATCAAAGGAACCGGAGATTTTAAGTGAGCTGTTTTGAAGAAGTGTATAGAGCTAGTAAGGCTCTGCAATGATTTTTCTGTAGTTAACAATGTTGCGAAGTTGTTTGACATGTTGATATATAGAGCAAGGATATTTTGAGGACTTTGATGTTCGCTAATTCCATTAAATTTGTTTTAATGAAGTACTAATAGGAATAAGAAATGCCACTGACTCTCACTAATATCCACGCTATAGTACTTTTGCAGATGTGAAGTCAGTAAACAACGTATATGGCATAGATATCTTGCAATGAATTGTTCTATGATGAACAAGGGTGGAAAAGAAGACAGAAATGCCAGGTCAACACTGTCTCACATAGAATACCTGTTTCTTTATTTTTGGTTTTATGTGCAGTAAGCTTTACAAATATTTTTGAAATTTTCACACATAATGTTCCAGGCAGTAGGAAAAAAAAAAGATCAAAACCTGTTCTGTGCAAACAGCTACATATTTTTCCTTTTTTCTCTACTCATGACATATGCTAAATATTTGTAAAGAGATTTAATATTCCATACTTAGAACTCATTGTTTGGATAATATAATAACAATACAACTATTATCATCATTATTTTACTACTCAGAGGTCTGGATCCAGGGAGATGCTGCAATACAAAGAGAAAGGTAGAAACCAGTTTACTTGAAGATGCTCAAAAAAGTTCAAAGTCTTACATTACTGATATCCTCTTTTTCATGAGAATTGAGATCTTGAGAACTGCATTCAGAGCACTCACTCATGAGAGCTGTGGTATATACTAAGGTGGGTGGCACCTGTGAGCAGGATTACTGTCAGGTTAGAAATCCCCAAGCAGAGCTGTGATTAGAAATACCAGGTACAGGTAAAATGGAAGGGCAGAACAATAAAAGACTCTCTAACAAAAATAGTGCATTCATTAGCAAATAATCATAATAATCAGAAACACACAGGGAATTTATTCAGATCATTTAGACTTTTTGCTTGAAAAAATCCAAAACACTAGAAGTGCATGCAGATGACTGATCTTGATCACTGGCTACCCTTGCCTAAGTCCCTGGATTCACCCTACAGCATCTCCTTCCTCTTCAGCTTCCAGATGAGTGGGAAGGAAGAAAGCAGAATCACTTAACATACAATAACAGTGGCTGTGAGACCTGCACTGCCCATATGAATCCCCCAGCCTGGTTTTCTTGATCCTCTTCTCTCACTAAGAGGCTTCCTTTTCTCTTAGGGTCCACTGCAGTGAAGGAACCAAATAACAGTGTTCATTCCTCCTCTCACACACCTGAGCAGCGAGAACAGGATCCCTGTGCTGCAGCTGTTCCTACAAACCTGCCTGTCTGCACCACGCTGCTGAGTAGGGAAGGGTCCCAGGTGGAGGACCGTCTCAGGACAGCAGGATGTGGTGTTAAAGGGTAAGGAAGCGTGTCAGAAAATAAATCTCCTTGTGATCCAGCTTGTCCTTAAATCAGAAGGACTGGGTGAGAATGGGCTTAGACTCAGAGTGATACCAAATTTGGCACTATACATTTGGTTACATTCAGTATAAGATCATGATTACAGATGCATAAATAGCATGATGCATCTTCAGCCTCACAATGTTTGAACAAACTAATACAGTCTTCCCCCCTCGCCACCGCTTAAGGAGTTTGGTTGTATTTAATGAGAACCTTCATAGCTAGTTTAATGAATAGTTCTGTTTGTTGAAGCAACAGAATGCAGATTCTTTTGTATCACTGGTGATAAACACACTGTGCAGAGCATGTGCAAGTACCAATAGTGTCATTAATACAGCTGACTGCAAACACATTAAAACTTGGAACAACTCTAGAGATTTCTACTTTTCCTGGGAAAGTGCTTATTACAACTGAATATGCAAATCTCACCCAAAAGGTGTCCCTAGGGAGGTGAAGAGAGGCTCAGTCTGTTGACAGGTCCCTAAAGTCAGCAACATCCTCCCAACTTCTCTCCAGGAGTAGCTCTCCTAAAATTCCTCATCTCTTGAGCCGTTTTTATACTGTTTTCTAACTTTTAGGTGGAGCTTGAATGACTCTACTCACAAGTACTTTTTGTTGCTGTTATTGTAAAATCTGGCTTTGCTTTTAAAGGTATAGGCTAAAATATTCAGAGCACATGCTCAGTGAGGGGTGATCACATGTAGGAGGCAGGTAGCCTTTGGGATGGAGGTGCAATTTGGTATTATAATGAGATTGTAATTGGCAAAAGTCACCCAGAAGTGCGTTTTCAACAAATTAAAAAAGAAAACTTCTGGCTCAGGGTAATAACAATGCAGTTTAACAGTTCTATAGTATCACTAACTTCCCATTCCTGTGATGTTATCACAGAGCATGGACAAAGTGTTTCTCTATATGCTGTTTCTCTGAGACAGCATTGAAGCTCCTCTGATCCTACCATCTCCAAGGCTGCAGGTTATATTGCCTAGGGAGCCATCATAAAACAGATTCTCTGCACATTCACTTTATTCTGCTCATCACTGTACCTTCTCTCAAGAGAGTGACATCTCAGTAAGTCACCTCTAATAATGATTCCATACCAAGTTATCATACTGCAGATGATCAAGCCATTCTGACCCCAGGGGTGCATGTAGTGCTTTCATGTGGGAAATAAAGGGTGTGGAAATGTTGACTCTGTCCTCTCCCCTTTTCAGGAAGCAAAGCTGCCAAACAAGAGAACAGGCTGCTCATTCTTGTTCAGTTATGCCTTTACAGATTCTTAGTACCAATGGTTAACTTTTCAAAGTGTAAATCAAGACTTAATGTGAAAGAAATACTGGAAGGGCCTCATCAAAGAACCAGGTCATAAAACAGGATTAGGAATGTACCTGATTAAAGGATAGGTACTTTATGCTGAGCCTAGTCTAAATTCCTAGCTTCATATGCCATGGCTCCTTATGTCTCAGTCTCAGTTTTCATTTCAAAAGAAATTTCATCTTCTCACTCTCCACATTTTTCAAGGAAGTGTTGAAATTCAAACTAACTATAACTGACATAGTTATGCCTGTCTGCATTTTGAAGCAATCCTAGAAAGAAACCTTATCAGAAGAAAGCAATTTGTTGCATGCCAGTGAGATTTTACTCTAAAGACCAATTTCTTCTGTAGACCAGAAAGCAAGAACATATAAGTGGGAATTATGTGGTGTCATATGGAAAAAGGAGGAAGATTCTGAAAGTTATCACCTATGATGCTGATATGAAACTTTTTATTTCCCACCAGAAGAGGACAGGACACCTTCCACAGTTCAATAGGGCATGCTGGTTCTGTTTCTACTCTTAGAAGAAAGAAGATACACTCAGAGTAAACCCACAGTTCTTATCACTATAGGCAGTGATGCTAGAAAGGGGTTAGGGGGCTTGGAAAAGTTTGTTCTTAGGACTCTTCTGAAATTGTGTTTCACTGTCAATGTGTAAATAAGCATATAAATAAGTCAAAGGGTTCCAATTCAATTTCTCTTTTATTTAATTTACTGGCATTGCTGAAATGGTTTAGCAGTATATTAGTAATCTTTCCAGCCTGCAATACAGTACTTCCAGGATTTTTTTAATTTTTTCCCCTCTCCCCCTCTCTTCCTCACCTGCAGCCAACCACAAGGCACAGAGCCTAGGCAGTACTTTTTCCTTAAAGATTTCACCAAATGGCCTTCACTGAAGAAGACAGAGTTCGCTCCATGCAACCAGTTCTTCTAGGAAGAAATGTTTCTAGCAGTTATTCCTAGAAGTACCATTAGCCACGTTTCTGCAATGGAGAGCAGTACTTAACTTACATCTTCACAAGAAGAGCTAATAGCATTAAGGAACTTTGCTAAGATGCAGGATTATCTTTAACGGCTCATTTTAAGCATTTGATAAACCCGTGGATGAGTTACGGAAGATTAAGAATTAAATGGGATTTTACTGTTTAGTAAAGAAGTATTATTTTCTGCTGAAGATGTAATGATTAACTCCACTTTGTGGCTTTATTTTATATTGAAGGTTGTGACGTAACAGTATCGGCCTACAGTTGACAGTGATTTATAAAGGGTCATTAAAAATGCCCTTGATTCAGTCACAAAGAACCTTATTTTAGTGAGGAGCTACAGTTCTCCTCATCACTGTTATTGTTGGAAAAGTACCTGTTGCCTGTGAAGAATGGCAGAAAAATTTTGCTAAAGAGAAAACTGTATTCATTTTAAGCTGCTAGGTGATATTCAAGCTGCACAAGTGTGAACAGCTTTCCCAACTACCAGATTACAATACCAATTACAATTACCAGTCTACAATAATCTGACAAAAGTATTTATGGAAAAATCAAAATCTGAGAAGTAACTGATTTTATCAAGGATAGTTATCAGAATGACTGTGAGAAGATGGAGACACATGTACACATGGGCACAAAGAGATGTTATTTAATATAACTGCTTAACAGAAAATATCTTTAAATCTTCCAAGAATTTTTAGAGTCTAGGTTTATGGTGGATGGGGGCCATCCAAATATACAAGCTATATGTGACCACTTCCTTTCTCCCACACTGCAGGTGATGGGAATACACATCTCTTCCTGATCCTTGGTACAATGACTGAGTTCAAATGATAGCTGGATCTGTGGCTCAGCCCTGCTTTGAAATCACACCCTTTAATTTCTGTCCTGCCTTCAGCTTAGACCTGAGATCTAAACTTGCAGACTAAGACTTTGGATGTGCTTGGTTAGAGCAATAGATGGCACATATTTCCTTAAGTAATTATCTTGTGGCGGCACAAAGTCTAATGAATGTTCAGACATTATGTTAAGAGATCTGATTACTCAAAGATCCATTGACTAAACTGTTCTGTCACAGTCAATTAGTTTCATTGTCATGTCCAGAGCGTAAACATTTTAAAGGGAAGGACTTGTAAAAGAAATGAGATATTTCTAATTTTTAATTCCTCCATACTAGCTTTTAAGTAATGACTACAGTTATTTTTTCAGTTCCTAACATGTGGCTTTGAAAAGGAAATGGATTACTTTGAAGTCATTTGTAAAGGTGTTGGTTGCTGCGAAAACATTCACTTTCAGATGGTCACTTTGGAATTCTAAAAAGGGAAATAAAAGAAAGGAGAAGTCAAATGAATCGCACATGGCTCAAAGCCATCATCACCAGAGAACCCCATTTCATCAACAGACATCTGTGGGAAGTTCCTTATGTAAAATTATATAAAAAACAAAAGATGCAGATTGAGGTAAAATGGACCAACATTTTTAGCTGTGTGCACACTGAGAGAACTGACACTGATGATTCAGGTAACCCACCTGGCCACCGCTGTGCTGTGCAAAGAACCCTGGCTCATCTTGGCAGTCCAAAATCACTGAAATGACATGCGCCCATCACTGCCTCTGCAGCTCCCCACTGCCCAGATGTGTGCTGTGATTGACAGCATTTCTTCCTCTGCCACACGGCATGCTGTGGGGAGCAGCACGGCCAATGTTTGCTCAGCTGTATCTACTCCACAGCCCGCCCAGAGAATACCCGAGAAATGGAGTACAGGGAGAAGGTGAAAGTGAGCAGGGAGGGCAGAGCTTTGGAAGTCTGAAACTGCAGCTGAAAGTCTGCCCAGCTGATACAGAAGTGGTGACCTTTTTATTTCTCCCCCTCTAGTATAATTGCCTGGGTTGTTCTGTTGTTCCTCCCACAAATGTGATGATGTCTATAAAGAACAGAAATGAAATCTCTGATTTTGCACTATGAAGTGGAAGGAGAATTAACTAGAAAGGGTACAGCAGTGGTTTTTATTTTCCTGCTGTTTTTTCTACTTTTCAATTTAACTGTGAGCATCAAATTCAGAAGATAGACTTGGTCCCTTGTCTCAAAACTGACACTGATCCTGCATTTAAACATGCTCATTGGCTCTTTATGGAAACTTAAAAGATATAGCATATGTGCAACTTCAAGCTGCAGATACCTTATTCTAGTCTTGTGGCAGAAAAATCAAATCTACATAGACTTTTTAGAAAGTATTATACTTCTGTTTTTACAATACCTTCGATATGACTTCCACATTTCATGCAGAATTTTCAGATTTAAATTTAAGTATCTGCACAGCTGTGTCTTGAAGGCATAGATACCTTTGAGCAATTCTCTCAGCTGCATGGCAAGCTTCCCACTTGGATATAGGTACATCTAATGTTCCCTCGCACCCCCAAAAGCCATATGCTTTCCCATTCTCCTCTCTGGTTATTTCTAAATTCTTGTGGAAATGTTGCCACCTTTAACTTCCCACCAAAATGCTGTCACCAATTCTCCCATTTCTATCCCATTTAAACCAGTGTGAAAATGTGGGAAGAATGCAAGCTACATTTTTAACCATATGATTGAGCATTAGCTAATTGAGGGGAAGATTTTCTTTGTGAAATAATGCAGCATTGCCTAAAGCTCTTCTAGGCCTTTTCACTGTATAAATAACCTTTTGCACTTCAAGGGTCATTAGATCACGATAGTTTGTAATACAATTATAGTCAGCACTCTGCTCTTATGGGCTGCCTGGTAATTTGCTTGTTAATATATTAGCACAAAGCATTGATCAAATAGCTAATCCAATCACACGCTTGTTATTGATCTCTTATTGAGCATCCTGACAGTGATCACTTTTCGCCCAGGCCCAGTCAATAGCAAATGCCAAATAGGCTCTCCCACACCTAATGAGCTTATGAAATAAACCAAACGTTTTCCTTTGCCCTCAAGGCTAGAATCAATTGAGAGCTTTTAGAACAGAATTCAGATGATTTTTTCATCAACTTTTCCCCTTCTTTATGCAAGCATGCAGGTTTGCATTAAGACCTCTATCTAGGAGTTTCATTCTAATTTGAAGACATCTGAAAAGCAGCTGCCATGTCTGAAATGCAGAAACAGCTGTAAACAATAAATCACGCGGGTGAGGAATTCTGGGCTGCACGTTGGCATGTGGTCTGTCAAGCCAAAAAAATAGAGACATACAAAAGATCAAGAGGTCAGGGGTACCTGAAGTCTACAAAAAAATGAACTAGTCCCATATTTCATCCCAGAGAGTTATATTTTGGAGGAAGGTCTACCAGCATTCTTTTATGGGAGGATCACACACTTAAACACTGAGGTACAGGGAGGCCTGGTGTACTGCAGTGAATTAGACATGAGCCTTTTCATATTGCTGCTATTGCATTAAGGCTATTCCAGTATCAGCTAATGGAATTTCACACTACAGACATACACTCATGCTGATGAAAAGCACACCCGAATTGTGCAGGAAGAAACAGTATTTCAGTCACATACATAAGTGCCAAATACCAGTTCTTTAACTTATAATACTTCCCAGTTGCTTACCATAGCGTATGTGAATTTGAGCATAATGGCTTTACAGTTACTCAGGAAAGAAAATAGTGACAAATTTTTAGAAGATATAGCTTTAACTTCTCACAGAAATTTTATAACTTTTATCAGATGTCTTTTCAGTTAAAACAGCTTATTAAGTGTCTGAGTAAAGTTATTCAGAAAAAAATATTTTTCCATTTAGTCAAAGGCCTTATAGGAAAACAATAGTGCTGTAATAGTAGCTTCTATTAGATCATAAAAAAAGAATGTAAGATCCTTAGATCTTAAATAGCCTTGCTTCAGCTATTAGTACTATTTTATATAGCTAGGTTGCATTTGCACGTTAATCACTTTTATTCCATGATCTTGTTTTGATTATTGTGCTTACTATTTTCCTTATTACTGTACCAGATTTAAATTACAGAGAGACACAATCTGAATATAAACCAGGTACAGATTTAAAACCTTTAAAAGCATTTGTAACATATAAGCACGCAATTTAAAACCATTACCAAAATCCAATTACTTGCCTGGGGAAAAAGAAAACAGTTCAGCTTGAAACATTAGTGATACCTTTTCAGAATTCTTCTTTTGAATTAGTCACAATTATGCATGACAATCATATTTATTTGGCAGACTTCTTCCATCTCAAATAAAATTGATTGCAACTTGTGACTCTCTACTTTGCAAAATCCTATCATTTCTATTTAGTTCTCTTAATAAACACATGTATAAACTTCTACTGATGAGACCAGACAACCTTAAGAAGACCTTCATTTGCATTACCATCTTGCCATTAACAAGACTTATTTTCATAGAAAAATACCTTACCTCCATGCTTTTGCTCTATGCTTCAACCCCACTTCAGTCAGCACTTAATCCCAGGCTTTCTTTTACAGTGCACTGGACAGTTCCTCCAAGATCATGTTATATGCTTCCTGAGGTGGTTCATTTGGGATTTTCATGGAGATGAAATTCAATGAGACCAAGTGCTGATCACAATAACCCTATATAGTGCTCCACAATTAGTGCAGAGTAGTTGGAAAGCTGCATGGAAAAAAAGGACCTGGACTTTGGTCAACACTCAGCCAAACAAGAGTGTGCCCAGGTGGTCAATAAGTCCAATGGTATCCTAGCTTATATCATAAATAGTGTAGTCAGCAGGAGTAGGGAAGTGATTGTTCATCCATACTCAGTTCTGGTGAGGCCACATCTTGAATACTGTGTACAGTTTTGGGCTCCTCACTATAAGAAAGACATCAAGGCTCTGGAGCATGTCCAGAGAAGCGCAGCAAAGCTGGTGAAGAGTTTGAAGCACAATTCTTATGATGAGCAGCTGAAAGAACTGGGATTGTTCAGTTTGGAGAAATAGGAGGCTCAGAGGGGACCTTATAAATTTCTACAACTACTTGAAAGAAGGTCGTGGAGAGGTGAGTGTCAGCATCTTCTCCCACAATAGGACAAGCAATAGGACAAGTGGGAATGGCAAGCAACAGAACATGAGGGAATGGCCTTAAGCTACACCGGGGGAGGCTCAGATTGGGTATTAAGAAGACTTTCTTCTCAGGAAGAGTGGTCAGGTATTGGAACAGTTTGTCCAGGGAAGTGGTGGAGTCACAGTCCCTGGAGGTGTTTAAGGAAATGGCAGATGTAGTATTTAGAGACATGGGTTAGTGGGCAATAGTGGTGGTAGGTGGATGGTTGGATTAGATAATCTTAGAGATCTTTTCTAACCTTAGTGATTCTATGATTCCATTCCATTCTATGATTTAATCCTGAAAATACTGAAAATACTGAACTGAGTATAGGCAGCTCTCCAAAAAAACACCATCTAGTTCATACTGTAAGAAGCAGTGTTCTGGTGGTTGTGACACTCTTCAAACTGTTTCAGCAGTTTTTTTTATGAGAAAGACAAATACCCAAAAAACAGTATCTGAACTTGCAGGAGCACTTTAACAGATGCAGAAGAATGTGCAGGTCATGAGCTCAATATGCTCACAGTGCTCCAGAAAAGATCAGCTGTGAACAGTTAAAGGCCACCTTTCACCATCTGGTTTGGAGGCAATGAATTGCTCCTTAGGTATCACAAGAACTCTGGCTGCACAGGCAGAGACATCTGTCTCATGCAAGCTTAAGCCTGGAGAAACTTCTCTAAATTATTGGACGCAGAGCAGTATAAATGCTATGTAGTATCAACCCAAATGAGTAAAGAGCTGCTTAGCTGAGTCAACCCATATGAACCCACCATAAGAATAACTCAGATGAGTCAAGCCAGTATGCTGTAAAACTGAGAATTTAACTCTTAATTAGAACGTTCTTAGAAATATCATATTTGATATGATTGATATTTAATCTACTGCTCCAACTCTATTTTCAGCTAAGTCAGTTAATAGTGATCAGCTGCCTGCACAGCCAATTATACAAATACTCTGATTATGCAAGCAAGCAAAAGATAGACAGACATGATACAAAATACGAGCACCCATCCCAATGACCTTACAATTTGATTGAAAAAATTGTTCTCTAGTGTATAATTGCACTACTCAGGTTGGCTTGTTGAATGAATAGTTATTTAAACTTCTTTTGAAATGTAAATTTCTTTTAAAATATTTTCTATTAGATACTTCTCAAAGAAAGGAAACAATTCCCAAATTCTATATTAAATCATGTCCTTGCATTATACACTCTCAAGTCAGTAAATACTTAAGTTTACAGAACTACATATTTACTCTTTAACTTATAGAAGTGCTACAAGGTTCTTCTGTCTGACTGAACAGATAACAAAAAGAACCACACATTCCTTGTATTAGTAAGATGAAGTAAAATGCAGAACACCATCCACATGGTAGGATGAAAATCAGAGGGATTTAGTGGCCTGAAGAGAAGAGAGTTTCATAGTCCTAATTTCACACATTTCTCAATATATGAAAGGATGGACATTTCAGGGTTTTTTTTTGCTTTTTTTTTTTTGCTTTTTTTTTTTTTTTTCCCCAAATAGTTTCCCCACAACCAGAATATTTCAGTTGACAATCTATAATTTCTTGCTCTTTCTATTAACCACATTTTCCTTCTGTGTAAATCTTCAAATAAAAAAATAAAAAGAACTGGGTAGTGATCAAAAATATTTTTGAGTTTGAGATGAACCTCTTGTAGGCATCTGGCAAAAATACTGTGAATTTATTGTAAAACTGCTTATGTCTCTTTGTCTTTTCTTCCATGCTCAGCCAGACACTTCCTAAAAAGGTATTAGAACAAAAAATGGGATATGTCATGGTTTTATGATCACCGGTATTCCACATCATAACATCATGTAGTGCACTGGGAATTAACGTGTTAATGCCCCAGTTCCACATACTGAAGAGAAGAAACTACATTCCCCAGAAGACTCTTCGCTGTGGTGATATCATACCTGCACATGGAGGAACACATATAGGGTGTTGGCAGGTCATCTGATGCTCTTGCTTTCCTTTGGCTATCCTCCTTTCTGCTCAACTTGACTGCCACATCTACATCTCAGCATTAGCGTAAGGCCTTCTTTTTTCAGACAATCTCTTTTTCATTATATCTGATTCGGTCAATCCCAATTCTTATTGTATTATACTGGGTTTTTTTGTTTTGTTTTGGTTTGGTTTTTGTTTGTTTGTTTGTTTTTGTTTTGTTTTTGTTTATACTCTATTTAGTAAATTAGTTCATTTCTCATCACATTGTTTCCTTTTTTTTTTCCAAATAATTCAGGGTCCCCTGTTTTCCTGTCTCTGGAGGTGTGGATTCTGAGAAATCCCTCCACCCCGCTTGTCACGGAACTGGGCCAAACCAGCCCGTAATCCATTGACAGGAAAACTTTGCCAAGGCATTAGGAAAGAGAGGTTTCACT
Source organism: Coturnix japonica (assembly GCF_054131305.1). Classification (NCBI taxonomy): domain Eukaryota; kingdom Metazoa; phylum Chordata; class Aves; order Galliformes; family Phasianidae; genus Coturnix; species Coturnix japonica. The sequence goes on along the minus strand of NC_140665.1, from coordinate 67,478,843 downwards.
GCTGTTACCTTTTTCAAATTACACTTCATACTACCACACTTAATTTGGATAGCATGTATGTTTTTCTTAGTTTTCCTTTCACCTTGTACCTTTATGGAAACTATATAGGCTTGAATAACAAACACTATAGTTTCCTGTAAGTTGGAAAAGAGACATAAATTAACTTGGTTTTGTCTTTTACCAGCCTACTTTCAATGACTGCATTTTTCTCTAGCTAGATCTGTATTTTACATACATCTCAATAGGCTCTGTACTATAATTAGGCCTTTTAAGTTTGAGAAGTTGAAAATCCCACTCTATAGATGAAGCGTTCCACTATGATAGTTTCCAAGAAGAAGAGTGAATTGATAGAAATAAATATTCAGCATCTAATGGTGACATTTTCCATATGTATTCACATAATGTATGTCTCTAATGAAGGCTGTCTGCAAGAGGCTTTTCTTGGCTTCCTGGCAGTACCTTCTCTGAAGTGGTAAAAGGTTTTTGATGAAAATGAAAGCTAGTTCTAAAATAGCTGAAATAAGATTTTAGTGTAACTACATATGTTGGTCATGACTTGAATTTGCATTGTTCTTGGTTATTTCCTCAGTACTGATGCAAGCCATTCCAGAGTTCCACAGTGGAAATAAAGCAGCTTATCTCTATGAAAACAAAGACTAATTGACTACACATTGCAAGGTGAAGCACTGTGAAACAATACAGAAAAGAAGAAAAGCAGTATGTTATCATTTTCATGGTGGAATTTCACTGTTAATGAAACTGGAATTACACATTTAATAATGTAAATATTATTTTAGAAGCATATGCCTAAGTGGAAATATTTATTTTTCTCATCTACCTACAACAATTTTAATCTTGGTCAAACACAGCAAGGCAGGCAGTTATAGCAAGAAGTTATGAAAATGCTTTTTTCCACCAAACATTTAGATAAGTGTTTTTCTAAATAAGAAAGAAATTCTCTATGATCAAAATAACCATCAATGTTTGGGATAGAATGCTGCAAGTGATCATTATCAGTTCCCTTATACCACTTCTAAAAGAAAAAAATCACAAAGCCACATTCAGCTCTGTTCCCTTGTGAAACAAAAGCATAATATGGTCATACTTTGAGCGTGTACGCTATCTAGAATGTCAAGGATAAGAAAAACACAAAGTCTTTCTTTCATCTGATATGAGTGAGGTAAATATTAAACGTGTGAAAAAATTACAATATGAAGGACTATCGTGTTTTACAGGTCTGGTGGCTCCTTAAAAGGGCAGAGCAGAGGTGGATAATTACCTCCTTCTCACTGCTGACCACCCCTATTTTGATGCAGCCCAGGATACTGTTGGCCTTCTGGACTGCAAGTACACACTGCTGGCTCGTGTCTAGTGTTTTGTCCACCAGGGCCCCCAGTCCGTCTCTGCAGGTCTGCTCTCAATGTATTCCCCAAGACTGCATAAATATCTGGAATTGTCACACTTGGCTTTTTTGAACCTCATTAGTTTTACTTGTGCCCACTGTTCAAGGTCATCCGGGTCCCTTTGATTAGCATCCCTTCTTTCTTTTGTATCAGTTGCACCATTCAGCTTAGTGTCATCTTCAAACTTGCTGAGGGTATACTCAATTCAGCTGTCTAGGTCATTGATAAAGATTTTGAAGAGCACTGGTCCAAGTGCTGAGATAGACACCACTTTTCATTGGTCTCCACTTGGACATAGAGCTGCTGATCACAACACTCTGGCTGCAACAATCCATGCAGTTATTTATCCACTGAACTGTTCACACTACAAAACCATATCATTCCAGTTTAGAGATAAGGATATGGTGTGGGACCATGTCAAAAGCCTTGCAGAATTCTAGGTGGACATCGGTTGCTCTGATACCACATAGAAGTCCAATATGACCACATAAGGCAATGCAATTAAGACTTCAAGACGTTGAAAAAGTTTTGATTTACTAGACTGTTAGTCCAAAAAAAGGGTTCAAGAAAGTTTGAAGATATTTAAAACACTTTCAGCAACTTCTTAAGAGCCAAGACACCTTAAAAACTTCCGAACATGTGCAGAAATACTCGTTTCTCTAAATCTAGACCTACATTTGCTCAATGAAGCTAGTTTGAACTCAAGTGGAATTTTTAATTTTATCAACTACTCACTACAAAAATCATGCTCAGAGCACAAGTTAAAGCTAAGGTATCCTCTGACCTATCTGAATATCCTGACCATTCCACTACTAACAGTTTCAAGTGTTCTACACCCTTGCTTGTTCTTCCTCTAAATCAATGACTGCTGCAATCCACACTGACCAGTTTCAATTGGATGAGGAGATGGCTCTGAACCACTTCAGTGTGTACAGTACACGTTTTTGAAGTGAAGGAGGAAAGAAATGTTATGTTCTCAGACAATGAAGGAAACTGACCGTCAGCTTCTGGCTTTCCAGATAGCTTTTCAAATCACTGGGTAATTACACAGAAACAGATTCACACTTTAATCCTTCATTATAGCTCTTCTGTAGTTACAAAAACAGTATCTGTATTCTCCTAGTTAACAGTGTAGTTAGAGTCCAGTGTTTCTCAGGACTAAGGTACTCATCAGTTTTTCTGCTTTCCAGCTGGATCATGATGAAGTTGAGGGAGAGTTTGTTTGTCAAAGCATTTATGCAAATGTACAGAATGTGAACTTAAGACATCATCTATCAAAATGTCAAGACCACCAGCAAGACTCCAGCAAAATATCTAGAAATTTGTAGGCACTCCTAAAGACATGCAGTGCAGGGGATAATCTCTCTAAATCACTTCATTGATAAAAGTGCCAGCATTATACAAAAATCTGAATGTAAAGTGATTTTGTGAGTTTTATTTTGCCTTTTAAGTGTGCTCAAAGCCTAATTTTTTTATTTTTTTTTCGGGGGGGGGGGGGTTGGGGAGGGGGGTGGGGGTTGTGCTAGGGGGCGAAGTATTCCATTCTTATTCAGTGAAGTTAGCCTTGAAAGAAGCTGACACCTGACATTCATTAAAAGGATGAATGTCTGGCTTTATCCAAAAGATTTTGTTCACTCCTTGTCAGGCAAACACACAAAAGTCAATGGAAGCAACCAAGACAAAACTTTAGCATTCATTTTGTGCTGATTTTTAATGTCTTGTTTTTCATTTGAATTTTTATTTTTTTTTAAAAAAAAGGAAAACAAGCATGGTTCTTTACTGTGGTCTCAAACTTTCCTGTAAACTCTTAAAGCATTCTCTAACTTCTACTCATAGATGCCTGTGATATAAGAACTGTTAAATTATTACAAGGGCAAAGTACATTTCAATTTGTTTCACTTTAAGTGAAACATACACAGATACATATTTTGAAGATTTGGACTTCCAGCTTAAAAGATTCCATCCTTAAATTTTAGAAAGACATTAAAAAACTACCCAAAAAATAATTTAAATATAATCTCTCTTCATGTGCCTTGCCCATAATATATGTGTAGTATAGATTTAAAGAGTCTAGTTTCTCAGTTGAAACTGTGATTACAATACACAAGGGAGGTTGTAATGACAATTAAATCAATCATCTATATGTGACTGATACAATACCAACTTCAGAATGAGAAGGAACATCAGAAAGGTACTGCTTGACATTGTCACAAAAGACAATTATGTTCTTTTGGATATCTATGTACTATTCTAACATTCAATTGCAGATACACAAGCTAGGCAACTGAAGTAGCAGCCGCCACTTAACCTACAGCTCTATGTGGATCTAATACTGCCATGCTGCTCATGTCTCAACTTCATGGTCATCTTATGTACTGCAACCCTGTGCTTTCTTCCTCTTAAATATATCCACACTTCTTTTGTATATAAATCACAATTCCAGTAAAGAACAGATTTCTGTCCTCCTAACAAAGCAACAACAATAACAACAAAAAACTCCTGCAAAAAATGAAAGGATGTGGGGAACTCCAGTCTCTTTGGTCATCAAGGCTTACTCAAGAATGACTAATCAGAAAATGCTGACTTTGGACCATGTCCATTTTATTCTCTTAAACAAATGGAAATTCCAGAGTCAAACCTTCTGATGAAACTGCCTTGCATGTTGAGCTCTGTGAACATGGTATTATCTGAACTAAAATCCGTTAGGACCTAGAAGTACAGGGAGCAAGTTGCATAGTTTCCAAAATAAATTCACAGCTGATAAAGACCACAAATCATAGCTCTAATGCACTCACTGAAAGAAGTTGTGCTTAGTGAAGTCTGCAGCACTCAAATGTCTAGTCACCCATGAAACAGAAATCCCAGAAATGCACATTAGTGTAGGCTCGTCTCCTAGGGTTTTCTGTAACAAGATTAATATCTAATATTTTAAAATATATCTTGGCAAGAACAGATGCACATTAGGATTCCAGCAACATTTTCTGAATATGGCTCTAGATGGCAGAAAAACAGCTAACTCCTCCTGCACGCTGCTTTGTTAACAGCAGCACAGATAGCATCCATGGCATTGATTGCCCTTGACACAGTCACAGTGAATCCATTATTTAAGAAAGAGATATTTTTCAGTGAATTCTCTAAATAAGCAATAACAAATACTTTGTGTTCTTGGTTTCCTGCTGAAGTGGTAATGGGCAGAAACTCAGAGCATTATTGTTGCCATATGTCTCCACAGTCATATTGATTTAATTGGTTGTCATAAAAATCTGACAAGAGGGAAGCCCGTTCATAGCTGGGTATGAGACAAAGAATACTGCTGAATGTCATTGAGCTTGTTGTCTTGTCCATACTCTAGACAGTCTGTTTTATGGATGAAAGAGTAAAACGTTGACTTTTGGATTTAATTTTTCTTGCAGAATTATAGAAAACCTTACACAGTGTGGAAAATATCTATGCTTAAGTACTAATTTCCTAATGCACAAAACATTTTCACAGAGGGTAACAGATGGACTGTCTCATCAACTTTATCCATATCACCCACCCGTAAATCTGTGCTGTATTTAAACTGCTTCAGTCCTTCCTTAACATCAAAAGGCAACCACATGCAAGAACACCCATATTACATAACAGAATATTTAGCACTTGCATGAGAACTGTCATACAAGAAGCTGAATGCACTCTTACATATCTGTGGTTTACTGCAGAGTAGCATTGCTACCCACATTTTACAGAGGGAAAAACAGAGATACTCAAGAAATGACTTCACTTGGCTTTGGAGCACAGTAAAACCAGCTTTTGGGCTATGTGCTTTACTAACAGAACTGTCATCCACTTTCCTTCTTTTTTTTTTCTTTCTGTCTCCCTGACTGTCAAGTGGTATGAAAACACTGCCCTATATTTGAAAGAAAGAAAAAGTTCCTCTACATAGAGAGCACAACAGTCAATACATACTGTTTGTACGCTCATTTTATAGCATGTTCCTCTTACCACTTATGTGCATCCATCAGGAAGTTAGGTGCTCAGTCTGTGTGAATTATCCGAGCTAAGCCTATGTTCTTAGGCAGCAAGAAGATAAAATATGCCCAATGAGCAGAGACACTCATTCTTAGAAACTGAGAAGAAATTACAATCATCATGTAACAAAGAAGTTTGAACAATTCTGAAGAAGTTTGGTGCATTGATTTAATATAACTTCCTTTTAAAATATATTTTAAACACTTTTAGATGCATGAAAACTGCATCTAGATACAGAGCAGATTTGTTTTAGTGAAAATACAATATGTTCAATATAATACATTAATTTATGAAAAGGAGAGACATGAACTTAAAGCTAATGCTCAGTTTATTTTTTTATCACAAAAGATAAAAAAGATCGTAAGGTTATTTGTTTTGACAATGAGTTAAAAATGAAAGTAAAAGTGGTATAACATTACTAGCAGCATGAGTTTTTTGCCTGCGTCTCTTGAGAGGGTTTTCACCTTTTTGGACTGCAGTAAAATATTTACCAGACTGTATCCATCAAGGCTGATTATCCAAAACATTCACTGCATTTTTTTGGCTCAAAGATCTATCAATGTAGGTAATTTATAAATTTAGACACTTATGCCCATAAAATCCTTATATGCAATAAACAAATCTGACAAGCTCATCTGAAAAAATCAAATTGAGTTCTCAGTTTTCATGCCTTAGTAAATGGTTGGCTAGTTATTAATGAATTTAAATATATAAATTAGTGTCAACATATTCCTGAGAGATGATTACTGGAAATAGCATACTACCATGGCAAGAACTATACAGCAAAGCAACATTTCTATGCAGTAATTAAGATGATACCCATTAACCAAGGACAAGCCATGAAATTGAACAGATTCTGCACAGTAACTAACTCCTATTTCAAAATACTTAAGTGAACAATCATCTGTCCAAATACCACATTACTAAACTGAAGAGACCGTAGCTGATTTTGGCTACTATGGTATAAACCTTGAGAAGAATCCATGCTACCAATAAATTTAGTCACTTTTCACCACTAAACCTGAGACTGACTCACTGTGAAGAGTGTATTTTATATAATAAGTAAAGCAGTTAGAACACACTCTGCACCTGTGCAGTCCTCCTTGGATTGTTTCAGATGAAAGATGATAGAAAGCTGAGTATTGAACATTTGTATGTTAAAACCCTGATGGGTTTTAAATTCTTAAGAGCTTACCAAGCTCTAACACAAAAATCAATTGCGTTAAAGCAATACTAAGCGGTTTATTGAAGACCCTGTTTTTCCCTTGTGTAAGGCTTATCTGAAATTATTTTAGATGGTGACAAACAATATTTAAAAAAGGCTTTTTCCTGAATTGAGATGAAGATCTTCATATCTCAACTATTGTATCCAACAATCAAAACATAAACAAAAGAGACTTTACATTTGTAAAAGTTTGAAAAGTTTGAGATGTTAAATGAGGAAAAATATAAAATGCTGTTCTACCCTGACAGTGTGGAAGGAAATTATGGGTTTTGGAATACCTACAAATAAGCAGAAAAAAGTATTTACTTTTGTATTTTCCACTTCTAAACTTAACAACTCCATAGGTGTTGACATGACCTCATCTACACTAAAACATTCTTTGCTGATTTATCTGCTAAGAGCTACATGAAACTTTAGAGATGCAGATCCTATACTAAGTAACAGTGAGATGATCAAAATCTGCACTAAACTGCTTCCTAATCCACTCCTTGCAAAAAGTACCTTCTAAAATTAGAGCTGTTCAGAATTTTCTTGATGAAACTAAAAGAGCATCTAAACATCCTCAGACATGCTGGGAATTTATTTTCACTTAGCCCACAGTTCTCCCATAACGTAGATTCAAACCTGACTACATTCTGCTCTTTGTGCTATGGGGTAATACAACAATATGGCCACAAATCTATTGGGAGCTGGGAGGCCCTTCTCGAGACCACTGACTACAGTGTAGGGAAGACAGTGACTGTGCTTGCAGTCTTCAAGGTGAAAGATTGAAGTCAGCTATTCTCAGCCTCACAACTACTCTCAGGTCATGCTGTGTTCTTCTAGACCTTGAGAAGTCACACACAAGGTAGGTCCAACCCTACGCCAGGCAGCATCTGCTCTTAAACAAACAAACAAAAAAGTAAAAAATGTTTCAGAGCTAAATCTTTTGAGAAGCAGGTCCTAGCTTTCCAATTCATTAAGTAGTATATGGCACATAGTTTCAGTAAACATTAAAGTAGTTGTTCTTACCTAAAACAGGGATGGTATAGCACTGCTTGATAGTATTTTTTTCCAAGTGCCAATATGCAGTAAGTATTTTTGTTGGAACTGCAATCAGATTAACAGAGAATTGGAAAACTGTCTGTGGTTTTCCATGTATGACTCAGTCCCTTATCAATTGTGTCTACTGCTGCACTGGAAATCTATAAAGTTTGGAGCTGGCTGGTGAAAGATCTTACAAATTTAAAAAATACAAAAATACAAAAAAGCTGAGTCAAACAGTGTACTTCATGATTCCAGCTGGAAGACAAACCAAAGATAATTAATAAACCAGCTTTAACCAGCAAATATTACTTGTTCACTTATCGCTGCATTATATTTAATCCCTTCCACAAACACAGACATGCCAGATGAAGAAAAAAAATTAAGCAATTAGAGTTGTTTTAGAGAAAACGCCAGTTAACCATTTGCAAAACATGATCATCTCTAATGGAGTAACGTTTCCATTACAATCTTTCTACTCATTATTTGATTATGATCAGCTTAACAGTTCCACCAGTATTTAAAATCAATTAATCAGTGTTAAATCTTACAAAAATAAGGAAGCTCTACATCTAGCTCCAAAGAATATATAGTAATTATCACTTCACAGAAAAATAACACACCACTATAGGAGGAGAAGCTAAGCAGAGTATGATCACTTTATGTCAGAAATAGCCATCACTCCTCCTTGTCTTGTATCAATGAACACACTATATCAGCAGCCAGACAGATTGAAGAACTAAGAGAAAGTTTTGAAAAGCAGTCCAAAAGCAAAAGCAGTTGCTCTCCATGTATTTTGCTTTTCCTCTGCTTAGAGGGGGTTGTGGTGAGCCACGGCAAAACAGGAATCTTCATGGGCTTGCTTACTCACATGGCCAGATCTGCAAACTGTGTGGCCTCCATCCTTCATTTTACAGATATCACTCAGCTTAGAAGCTTCATTTCAGCCACAGAAGAGGTACATCTGACTAATTGCCATGGGCTCATCACCCTGGCTTCCATAGTGTAACCATATGAAGAATTGAATTTGGAAAATATAATTGCTTCAATGGAATGAAGGCCAGCATCATTAAATTAACACAAATTGCAGTAAGCTCATGAGGTGGCATCAGCTTCTAGTTCTTTATTTCAGCTGGATGTTGGCTGAACAGTGAGAACTCCAACAGTTAAGTTCCCACAAACTTCATGATGAACAACTAGTTAAGGGAGACACAAAGCTGAAGTGCCACAGCTTCCTGCTCTTCCTGTGTCCTTCCTTCAGGTCCAGCATTCAGGTTTGCTACTAAGTTACAATCAAATTTAAGAAGCAAAAATACTGCATTTCAAAGTTAGCCATAGCAAAATGACATTAAAAAAATTACAGAAACTAACATTTTTTTGTTTTGTTTTCCAAAATTGAAGTGCCTTGTTTTTATTATAAATACATATTTGAAATTCTTCCTGTTTTGAAATTGTATTTTCAGCACACTAAAATAATTCCTATATGAAGTCGTAGAGCATTAGTCTGAAGGTACAGTAGAGGTTAGATGCCTTGTCTAGTTTAGTCTAATTCAGAAGTAATTATCAAATGTCTCAAACATCTTGACAGATGAGTCAGTCATGTAAGTAATGGGCAACACTGGACAAAGAAAATAGGAGTTGTGCTTGTCAGCATGAGGGATTTCACTGCAGGAGAGCTGCTTTCATTATTTCAACGGTCAATAGATGTTGCTATAGAAACTACATAGTTAGCAAGACATGTAAGCAAAAGAAATATGATAAAAACAAAATTCTTATCTATCCAAAAAGTGGTAGTCAGTTGTTGGTTTTATCTCACAAATGTATCATCAACTGATGAGATTTGTTTTAATGATATGGTATATTCACACAGCACTTGTCTATAGGATCCATCACGCATTTAACATATAATAATCAAATGAGCATCAACCTCAAACCCTTTAAATATCAGTTTAAAAATGAAATAACATCTAGTTATTTTAATATGCAAAAATAGCCTTTGGCTTCATAACAAGAGCTCTGTAATCAATCAGTACTAATGACTAATTACTAATATCTCTTGAATGATGTACTTCCTTTGCTTATAGGAAAAACAGCCATTTAATATTTAAACTAAATTTTAGAGGTCACAGATTGTACTTGCAAATACTGTCTGATGTATGAAATTGATGATCACATGCATAGCAGTTTGGCTTGACTGCATCCATATTCTGCACTTACACTGATTTAAGTATTTGTAATTACTGAATGAAACGTGAGATTTGTATTATTTCCATTTTGGATAATAAAATAAAAAAAAATAAATAGCCAGTGTGATATTTTACAGGAAGTGGGATTTAAGAGAACTAGAAATGTAACATGCATTGTGTAAATGCATAAAATAATAAAAAAATTAGAAATGTAATAAAATAATAATAAAAAAAGTAGAAATGTAAATGCAATGTGTAAGACAGGTGATCATATTTCATGCTTGCCAAACACAAGGCCTTATATAGAAACTATGTTATTGATAGAACCAGGGTCAGTATTCCTAGGATAAATTTGTCAATATTTGCATAACCACTTTCTCCTCTAAGTTGATTTCCACTTTCAGTAACATTTTCTTTTTTCTTCTATAAATGAGTATAATAAATACATTCAGAAAAAGATGTACACATCAGAACCTGCAAATACTCTTATTTCCCTTCCGAGTCCTATGATCAGGCTAGAGTTGCAGAGACCTGAGCTTTACATTCTTACTGCTATCTAGATGAAAGCTTTTGATAAAGAAGTTCCAAGCATCAATCACCAAAATATATGTCTTAAATAGGCAAAAGACGAGAAAACGAGAAAATCTGATATGTTAAGATGCAAATTCTGCCATAGAACTAAAACCAACATGAGTACTATTGACTTCAGAAAAAGAAAATCACATTGAAGAACACAACAAAACCACACATTTGTCCTCTATTCAACAGTAACTTGTTTATCTAGCCATCACTAATAAATCCTTCATTATCACATTGCTTTCCAGGTCTATGAATTACAAATGTCAATACATAGGAATGATTGCGTGCATTCACACTGAAAGCCTTGGCACTTTTAACTGGAAAATCTCTGGATTACTGTCTATTAGCCTTGGCCACTAAGTTGCTTTGGAAAACAGAATACCCATAGTGTTTCATAAATGCTTGCATCAGCACTACAAAAAAAAAAAATGTTTAGACAGAAAGAGAACAATCAAAACTTTTATATTTTAAGTGGAAGAAACAATAATCAAGAAATAACAATTTAAATAGGACACTTCTGGTTTGCACTGATCTATTATTTGGCCAGTTTGGCCATTTTCACTGGACTATTAAAAGTAACTCTTAGAACAAACATTGAGTCTTCAAGGGTCTCATTCCCTTGCTATCCCAGAGGACCAAGATTAATGTCTACTATGGGACTGTGCCAGGAACATGGTCTTTTCTTGTTAACACTGCTCCTGGAAAAGAGAGAACTATTGTAAACCTCTTAACGCACTTTCCTCTTGCCGTGTCTCTCAACCCTGTCACACAATTTGAAAGGATATTAGAACAGACAGAGAGTGCAGAGTTGAAATCAAGCATTCGTCCTTATTCCGTGAAAGCTTTGCATATCACAGGGTCTGTGTTATGAAATGGTCAACCATTTGCCCCTGAGTCCTCATCCATTACATTCACATACAAAAGACCATCTTACAGTCAGAGATGCACAAACTGTTAGATACCACCTCAGTATGGCAGGAGAGAGGAAGTTCATTGCCCAAGCCCAAGCTCAATATACCCCAGGGGACTAAAGCTGAGCCTAGGCAGTCGAAGGACAGACATAAAACCAATTTGGATCTTTGCAGATGGAAACATCTGAGTCTCTTATAAGATTAGGGGTCTCCCAGGTAAAAAGAGCTTGAAGCCATATCAGTGACTGTGGAAGTGCATACTACTTCAACTAACGTTACTTCCCAAGACAGAAATTCCTTTGGCAAGGAGTAGATTTGGCAGGATTTCTGCAGAAGGAAACTATCAGTATAAGACTTAAGCACCTATGCCTGATTTACAACACTATGCTTATAAACAGTAATTTGAAAAAAAAATACAAAACATCCTGAAATCAATTAAAGCAAAAACAGCTTACCTCTTTTCCACAAAGTACGCTATTACCATCTAACAAAAAAGAAACAATCAGCAGCTGTACAACATTTGTCCAAGAGTGCAAAATCGTAATTAATTTTTCTCATTACCTACAGGAAATAACTTAGTGGCCCCAGTTCACATCCCCCAGTGAGGAACCTTGCCCAAGTTCACACTGTAGTTACTGGACAAAAACAATTATCTATGGGACAGCTAGCACACCTCACATCTCCATCAGTTAGGGAGAATCTGGTCGAGAAGCATAATTCAGTAGTCAAGTTAATAATAAATTTTAGAGCAGAACTGAACTACTTTAATGTTTTGAGGCTGTTGGTGGTCAGCCACGAGGAGAAGTGAGTTCTAATTACAGGAAAATCACTAGTAAATTATGCAAAAAAATGAAGGTAAAGGAAGGCTTATTTTATGTGACTAAAGGTATTACCTGTGTCCTGGCAAACTTATCCCAGGCCAGACCTTTCCATCCTGTTGAACGGTCATCTGGTTTCTTGGCAAGACTTCAGACCAAGATTCAGTGCCCCGATACATCCAGGAGAGGACACAAGCTATAGTCTGCATCCAACAGGCTTACTGGGAACTTGGTAGCAAGGCGATGCAGATGAAATTAGCTCTATGAAGATGTTTGTATTTTACTATTTGCAGCTGAGGCCAGAGATTAATCCTGGTCATGCCTGATCTACAAACAAAGTTGTACTACGGTTATGCTTGTCACTTTCAAGGACCATTTTCAAGTCATGTAATGTATGAGGCTGCTCCAAAAATAATATGTCCTATTTTATTACGTTGGCCCACAATGGCAGAGGTGGATGTTGGTGACATGGCAGTAGAGGTTTAATTTTCCTGCCAGTATTCCATTACATTTTGCAGTTGTGTGGCAGACTGCAGCAGAGGGGCAGTCTGACAAAGTAGCATCTGATATGGAAGTACATATGAAGGAAAGATGTGCCATTGAGTTCCTCTGTGTTGAAAAATATTGCATCCACTGGAATTCACTGACACTTGCTGGACATTAAGGAGACCAAACAATGGACTACAGTGAGACAGTGGGTGGTGTGTTTCAGCAGTGGCAACAGGGACAGTCATTCACCTCAGCTGGTGAAGATTTTTATGAGCACAGCATGCAAGCTCTCATCACCAGCAACAAATGGATGACTATTGGTGGTGATTGTGTTGAAAAATAGTGCCTTGCAGCTGATAATTTGCTCAATGAAATAGTGTTATTGTGCTCTTTGTATATGTTGTAGTTTCCACGGAAATAAATAGGAGATGCTGCTTTCAGAGTGACCTCTGTAATTCCAGCTTTACTGTGTTTGAAGAAATGTGAAACACTGGAAAAGATTGTGCTAGATTAAATAATTTTCTCATTTTAAAATGTGTTCTTCTAGTGAAGCTCTACAGCTTTAACTTATACAAGGTAAGCTTAAGAAGTGGCCTAAATGTAATTTTGACGACTTTTCTAAAATTTCTGTAGATTTTCCATTTTTTCTATTGTTCATTCTCTCTCTCTCCTTTTTTCATTTTCATTTTTTTTTCAAAACAAGACTGCCTTTCTAGCTCTCTTTGAATCCTGAATCAATACTCCTTGTTTGTATTGTTCATATCTAGCCGATTCTTTACTGTGGCTCTGAATTGGCTTCCATGTCACATAATTTAAGATCAGTGCCTCACATCTGGTATTCATGACCTAATTTGTACTCCTATGTTATCAGTACTAATTGGAGTAAAATTGATGGAACCAAAATCACACAGATTTTTCTGGAAAGTAATTCTGGATGAAAAATAATAAGGTAATGCAGGGACTTACAGCTTGAAAGCACAGTACTTGCTTTTCTCATTACTTTTTACTTGCTTTTCTAATTCTATTTGCTTTGTGTTTGAGGGTGTTTTGTTAAAAAAGTCTAATGGTGCAAAAAAAAAAAAAAAGTAAATACAGTCAAATAGAGATTTTATTTTTTTTTTTCCTTATTACAGAATATATCGGTTCTTAATTTTTCTTTCCTACTTGGAATGAAGGCAAATTCTGAAATCTTAGGACATTCATTATCAGGCAAACTTTAGATCACAATAGAAAACTAGTACAGGTCACTCAAGAACAGGAACTGGCAGGATCTAAGTAGACTTTCTGGTAACTTTGGGTGTAGATTTTCCTTTCGGAATTAGTTTGAAGATCTATTTAATTTCTTCAATACAGGCATTATGATATTTGGTATTAAACTGTTTTTAACCATAATACACAATACTGAGCCCTTACATTGTTTATTATTTGATTATGCCCGTTATGAGATTTTCCATGGCTTTCTTCAGACCAGCCATCTTGATTAACTATACAGGTTTTTTTGTTTGTTTTTTTTTTAATGTCAGGACATTATACCTATGTTTCTTACAAATCAAGAAAAAATGAATCAGAAAATTCATTGGTTTTCTTTTATAAATGGTGGATATAAGTTTTCCATTCTTGCAGATTTAAATTGTCTTATTATGCTATATTTGAATTAACATTCTTGCTAGTTGATGGTAGCTCTTGCACCAGTATTTCATGCTCTTCTACACTCTTATTTCTTACTGGAAATTTATGAGCAACATCATTTTCTTTTTTTGCTCTTCTTTTTTAAGAATCCTGTTTTAAATATTTGATAGCTTACCTCATCTATTATCAGCCACTGCTGACATTTATTGTTCATAAACCACTCATATGTCTATATATGGATAAACATGTTGCCATGGATTGTTCAGTGTTTATATATGCATTATGTATGACATTCTCATGTCTCTTTCTGAGTGGGATGGCACTCTAATCACAGATATATATTTTGTTTGGCTTTTGGAATTGCTACTTGTTCTCCTAGAAAGCACTGTTCTGCAATTTACTGACAGTTTATATCTGTCCTGCTGTAGTTGATGTGCAAAGCAAAAGACGAAATATATTTATGAGGCCAGAGTTCAGATTTTGCAGTCCATCTGTTTTCAGATGCTTGAATTTCAGGATCACTTATTGCTGGCAATATACTTCAACTGGAGTAGTAGTGTTGCAAGTTGTTTTTAACAAATATTAACACATTTGTACAAGAAATCATAAGGTTAGGACAATAAGCTGTACGTTTATAAAATATTAAACATTCATCCTCACAATTTTAGGTGCAACCACAGAACTTTATGTAATTTCTACCTCTAGAAAGGCACTTGCAAAATAGTGCAGAAAAATGTTTAAGCTACTAGTAGTTTGGTAGTACTATGCTACATATCCATGATTAAAAAAAAAAACAAGCAAAAAACTAGGATGTTAACAGACTGAACAAATCTTAAAGGGCAAAAAATCTCTTCAGCCATCACTCACTTAAATAGTTGCCATTAGAAGTTGTATTAAGTGCAGATGTTAAGCGTCTGCAGGAGCTGCGGTGTGAAAACATCAGGCTATCCAGCTCTTTCCAAGGCTCCCAGTGCATGAACCCTACATGCCATTCAGACTGAATATCCACTGTGACAGGGGCACTTGCGTGGAGTTCTGACTCCATCAATACATCGCACACTAAGATCTTATTATTTTAACACGGCTCCTTACTGTGCCAGTTCCAAATGGACATTAATGCTGAACACCAAAGTAAACAGTGTGGACAATGAACTTAATCACTGCAAACACCTGATGACTACTTCCACCAGCCCATTCGTTTTTCTCTTTCTCGCAGGCTGCCCATTATTTTGGTCCTTTGGGCAGCAATTAGCTGTCATCAAGCTCCCTCTCTCAGGCGCCTTTTCGGTAAGAGATTAAAACCCCCTCAACACATTCTATTCCTCTGTCTGTTGCCACTCTTTGTTGGCTACACCGTAGGCACAAATTAATTAGGGCTCAATTCAGGGGCTGACTTAGCTGGTTTCCAGCACAAATAAGTACAGATGTTTTTCTTCATAAGATTTTCAGTTCTTTTTATTATTATTATTTTGTTGTTGCTGTTTGGTAATATGCTGCGTGTGTGCAAATTAAACATGAGATTTTTGGCATATGCAGTTGGCTAAGGAAGTTGACAACATGGATCTGTTAAGCCCATCTGCTCCTGAGGATCCAACTCAATTTCTTACAGAGCTTTAGGGTTAGGACCACTGAGTTTCCAGTGTCAAAGGGTGGCTTCTCTGCCTCAGACATGCTGGCATTCTGATCCTGGGAGGTCCCCTGCCCCAAAAAAACAGAAACATCTGGAATCACATGGACAGTTTGTTTGCTGAGTTCAGCAAAAGGAATCCCTGTAGCTACAGCTCCATCCCACTGTTAGGGGACCTACAAAGCACTTGGCAATTACTGTCTTTACTATAGGATTACAAGTGCATTTGATATCGTATGTACAGTACAAGTCTTCAGATTTTACAAAAAATATCCTTGAGGTATAGTTTACACTGAACTACTTCCTCAGAGAGATAAACATAATGATGTTTTAATTTAATTTAGGAAATATTTCTGAAATAAAAGGATATTTTCCTGAAGTAACCATGCTATGCTTATATCCTCTTACATACACTTGAATTTTCAAATTCTGAGTAATGATTCAACACTGGAGCAATGAAACACCTCAACTGACTGGAAAAAGCACACATGCAGATATTATTCTTCACTGCACAACTCAGGAGTCATTCTTTGCCCATGAAACTGGAGCATTTGATTATGTTCCCACTGAAGTCAAATGAGAGTGTTGCTGTAAACTTCTATGGATGCCTGTAAAATGCTAGCATACACATGTTTATGAGACTTCAGTACTCTAGGCTTGGTTTCACTGTTACTGAGCATTAAACATGGCAAACAATATATAAATAATGGCATAATTACCTGGTCAAGGACCAAAGGATGCTCTCAGGCTTCATGGAGTTCTGCATTCCTTGCAGCCACTTGAAGCTTATTTTATTGGGAAATACCACTATTTTATGGTCTGATTGAGTAAACATTGCTGTGAAACAAACAAGTACAGGCACAAGCCTCAGAACCTCAGGAATCTTCCACAACCTGGAACAACTTTTTTTATATTTTCTATTTATATAGTTATATCTATATGCAACGATGGCTTCAGCCCTCTGTACTATCAAGACCCAAACAGTGAAAAAGCCAGTCTGGTATTTGGAAACAGAGCATTACTGTTACTATTGTTATCCATTAAACAGGTGTTGAAACACTTTAATAAAGGACTAATCACCTCTTCCCAGAAAAAGCCTATTGAAATACAGTTTTGTATTACTTACCAAAGCAAAAATTTTTAGTTCTTCCTATATAAACAGGAAATATATATATATATTATTTTGTCTGTTTTATCTTTGTTATTTCCTTTTAAAAAGTAGATACTGAGCGGTCATCAGTTCAGATGTGAACTACTACCTCAAATGTTGAATACAAATGTTGTATAAATTATATGTTTGAGTCACTTGTGGAATAGATATGGAATTATTAGACATACAATATGTAAACATAAGGGCAAAAGTCTCTGTGAATCAACCTTGAAAGGGAAGTTATTTAAATCAATAGAGTGAAAACAAGAGGTAAAAACTGTATGATTCAGAAGAGAAAATATCTTCATAATTTTCTAGAACAAACATTCTAATTTAAATTCAACTGCGCTAAAAAAAAGAAAGGAAATACTTACGTGAGCAGAATCTCACCAAGCCCAGTCTCAACACTTGTACGCATGAATAACTTTACACACTTTAGTGCTAAGATTGGCTTGAATGGCATTCCTCTGCCTGTCCATTACCACATAACTATTACATGCCTTAAGAAAAGCATTCCAGTCTAAAGAAAATACATTGCCAATTCAAAATAAACATTTTCAACATAAATGTACAGTTACCTGTAGAGTTTGCTATTAATAGACCCTGGTTTTTAGGCCATACCTCATTAGAAACTTCTGTACCGATGAAACCACTTTCTAGATTGACAGGTGGCTGACTTCTCAAAAAATAAAATAAAATAAAATAATCTTATTTTGAAGGTTTTTATCAAGAAAAAAACCCTCTCAATCGGCCCAGTGCACTGTGATTTTCGTGGTTCTTTTTCTTCTGAGCTGTTCAATTAGTTGGAAATCTCTCACTGATGGACTGAAGCAGCTTGAGTGAACGCCTGAGCGCACAACCAATTAGGCTCATTTGAAGTTGCAGAATTGCCTTCTTTGGTGTTAAAACCCCATGTCAAACACTGGGTCTAAGATCATTTGTACTACAAAATGAGATTGACAGAGCAGCTGCAACAGGGGGCATGCCTGCTGGACGACTTAATTGTAGAGACTGAAGGGCCATCATGAACTGGCGCGTGGAGATTGTATCACCACTGCTGCATTACAAATGCTCTTTATTAACAGTGATGTGTAATCAATGAGCTCAGGCTTTTTGCCAGAGCTCCAAAATCAGACGGGCAGCTCTCTTCGAAAGGAAGAGGAGGAGCCACCAGCGCAGTGTTGCAGAGATGGATGCACCCTCCCTGGCACCTCGCTAGGGCTGGGAATCCACACAGAGGGAAACGTCCATCCAATGGCAAACAGCTTTCCCTTTTAACATAATATGCATCAGCTGGGCTGAGCATGCAGCAATGTATGGGCAATTGCACTTATATTGGCTTGAATGAATGACAGTTACTTTGACAAATCAGTATTTCATTAGTCAAAGAATACACCAACCCACACTGGTATGAATAAAATGGCTGTGATGGTGGCATAATGCCTGTAACTTAATGGTAACCTGGTGAGTCAAGTTACCTGAAATAAATCCAATACACTTAGTATCAGTAAAATACTGGAAAAATAAACAAACAAACAGCATCTAGAACATTTAAACCTTTCAGGTAGAAATTCTTTTCCTTTTGCTAATAATACACCTTCATTTTTTAAAAAAACAGTTGCTTCCCTCTGATTCTTCCAAGATAGCTGTTGTATATGTCCACTTACTGTAACCTAATACTGGAAAACAGAACAAAACAAAACAATATATATGCACAAGGATTCACAGATTACTTCATGATGAGACATCATTAAAAAATGTTGAAGTCAATATTCAATTTAATTAAAATTAACAATAACTGACTGTAATTACTGACCCATTGCCTTTTGCTGTGAGAATAACCTCAGTGTTTTCTTCAAAGATATTTTATTCTTGCCTGCTTTGCACTCTGAAAGATTATCAGAAAAGAAACAAGAAACTTGAGCAAATAATAAAGGAACAACTCAACTACTGAGACAAATCACATGAAGATGAGCTTCTCAATTATAAGATAGATCAGTGCTTGGATGTTTACTCTTAAACCTGTGGGACCTCATATCAGTCAGACAGACAGGATTACTATTAATTACAGGGTTGTTTTTTTCCTTTTCTTTAAAAACTATATATAGCAGAAATTAGGATTATCTGTTCAGCTGCTTATTACAGACTTTATTTTCCTTAAGGACTAATTTTATTATCAGTAATTACGGCATGTTTATAAAGGCTGTTCAAATTATACGGATTCACACTGTGTCATTCTGCATCATTTACAACAAAGCAGCAGGCAGCAGAAATCAATTTGTTTTAGGAAAAACTTTTGAAGTAAATACCTGCACATGTACTCATGTTTTAAATTATCCTTAGGAAATCTCTTACCATTGGACATTGTTTTGCATCTTGTCTCATGGTTGCCTCATGGTCCCTTGCTCCATCCACTTGCTGCCTCTTTCCTTACAACTGAGCATAAGGAATTGCTCTACGGGCTGTCGCTGTTACCAAAAAGCCAAGAAAAATCCAAGTATTCAGCTTGTTTAGTGCTGGAAACATATCGTATTGTTTTTGCAATGTTTATTGTCTCATTGCCAAATCTTGCTGTGAAATGTTGCACCTGTGGCAGGAATTCCTAATAGCAGGATGGTGAGAGGTGCAAATGAGAGATCTATAAGTAAGAAGATAACTAAACCATAATCAAGACATTAAAAAAAAAATTGAAAAGTTGGATAAGCTTCTAAGTAAATGAGTTCTTATACAATGTTATATATATATATAACTCTTATACAGAGTTCTTATACATCAGGTACCTTTGACCATTTTAGTCTGTATTTGCAAGTATTTTTACACAAGTCTTCATACCAATGCACTCCAATTAAGACATGCATCTAAACTTATACAATATCTTAAAATAAGGAAATATCTAATCAGTAAATTTGACTGAAAGTAAATGGGTATGTGCTTGTTTCTAGTAATGCATTTGCAGTTAAACTAATACTCCATTCAGTCAAATAAGGAATGAGACATCTATTCCTTTTTCTCCTTCCACTTGTAGATTCTGCCTATTCCCTTAATATCATCTTTCTCTGATTTCAGGGTATGGCCTTAGATAAAGTCTTTTTTGGGCGATTGTAATCTGGCTGGATCATCTTGCTGTTCCTCTTTCTGATCCAAAATATCTTATTCTTAACTTATTTTTTTCACCATTTCTTGCAAAACTTTAGTCCCAGTAAAAATTTGAAATACAACACATAGACATATGACACTTCAGCTATAGAAAATACAGAATGATTCAACCAAAACAGAATTATTCTGCAAATTTTCAGTGTCAGCAGTTTGTGAAAATTTTCATAGAATGATTAAGGTTCAAAAATACCTCTAAGACCATCTAGTCCAACTACTGCCCATCCACACTTTGCCCACTAAACCCATCCTCAGTACTACATTTACATGTTTCTTGAGCACATCCAGGAACAGTGACTCCATCACTTCCCCGGGCAGTCAGTTTCAACACATTCCCTTTCTGAGAAGTAATATTTTCTAGTTTCCAACCTGAATATGATGGTGAATGGGTCTTTATCATACTATCTGCATGGAGCGAACTCAGTGGTTTCAAATGCCATTGTATGGAGATTTCACAATACTGGAAGATGACCACAGCACCTCTGAATAGAGGGGTGACCTATGTCTTGAAGGACAATCTGACGATAAAGCAAGATTATGTTTCATTCTTTTTCCTTGTTACATGTATTTACATACAAATACAGAAGTATATAAATGTGTATATGCTGATATGGATTTCCAACTTAGTTAAACTCATTGCTGCACTTCATAGTTAGGAACCATCATTCAAACCATATACAGAAATTGTTTTCCTATCACGCATTGCTAAAGTATCAGCACTTTTTCCTTTCAGTGATATGAGAGATATGGCCATAATCTATGACTGCAGTCATTTTGTTGAACATAATAATGTTCCATGCTGGCATGGCAGAGCACCAAATTCAAAGTACATATAACTAAAACAGATTATCTTTTGAATAGTAAAGGAAATAGGTAAGGATAAAACGAGAGAAATAAAATGATAAAATAAAATAAAATAAAATAAAAGGATAAAATGAGAGAAACAAAAATACACAATTTTTAGTCTAGAAAAATATTGTAACTTCTTGTATAATTCTTATTTTCTTTAATGACCTATAAAAAGAGCCAAAAAGCAACAATACAGAATAAGAAAGAACTATTAGATTACTACTTACTTCTTAAACCTAATATAAATGTAGGAAACTACTACATTTATTTATAGAAACTTAACTTGGTTTCTATCACAAGTCTGAACAATTACAGTTCATCAAAATCTGTACAGCAGAGCATATTCTGTACCCAGAGAATCAAGAACATAATTTCTAATTGCCTGCAGCTGACATACCAAGGGCCAACTTATCAATCTTTTCTTATAATGGACTAATTCATTTAAAGACATTGTTGTGGGTTTGTTTTTTTTTTTTCTTAAAATGTTACTGTTACCTAGAAACCTCTCATACATTTAGAAAGGTATTTTAGAAAGGTAGAAATTCCTTTGAAAGGTATCCAAGCACTGCAGTAAAAAATACATATTCTAGATGAATATGTAACTGTAAAGTTGAGTAATGCTACTAATGCTTTGAAAATATACTCCTTGAATATTATTTTTTAATGTTAAAAAAGAACGCCTCTTCTTTCCCTCCTGCCAAAACAGTGGAACAAAGCAGGCAGAATCAAATGCCAATTGCCTTGTAGCAATATGCACAGATTGGGACTGATCTCTAATCAAAAGCTCCTCATTTTAGAAGTCCAAGTCCTGATGTCAATTGTGGTCAATTATGTAACTTCAAGAAATAATTCATGTTGCTTATCTTAATGTGATCAGTTTAAAAGAATGCCTTCTTTCTCTCATTAACCATGAGATATCCCAAGGGAGACTACCTGGAATTTAAGCTAACTTTAAACACCTAAATTATGGGAGATTAATATTCTCCTAATCTGTAAAATTAATTGATTTACAAGAAAGACAGAAAATCAGGTAATATTGCAGCATAAGACAGCACTCAGTCTGCTGTGGTGACACTAAAAATCTTTATCATTTTAGTTTTGCTTCAGTCATTCTAACTGATTCATACTTCTTTGATTTTCAGTGAATTTAACAAGATGGCTCATTTCCTATCACATTGATTACTCCTTTCTTTTATTGATCTGCTTCTCTGATTAACTTTTAACATTAGCAACTATTGTTTCTCTTTGTGACCAAGCAGATTTAGAACTTGAAAAAATCTTTCCACATTTATGGTTTAGCAACCATTTTTTTTTCATCAGTCAGCTTACTATTCGTATAAAAAGTCATAAATAAAGAGTGCAACACAAGAATAAATGTCCTAAATGTGGTAGAATCTATATGGATGAAATTTTCAGACTCTGAACAAGCTGCAGAGAACCTTGAAATATTCTGTTTTGTTCACTTTTCAGTGGTATTATGAAGCCTATTTATAGGTATTTGCAATGATAAAGAAGGTTAAAATAATCAGGAGTAAGATTATGAGTTACCTAATTCAGACATGCACAAAGAGTAATAGTATGTCTCTTTTACAGACAGTCTTCAGAATAAGTTGTCCTCAAATCTAGTATAGTCATTTTGAAATGTATGCTCATTTGGATAAAATGTGAACGTGATTTGAAATTGCTTCTTGAGTGAAATCAGATCAGCTGGCAAAGTTTATGTTACATTTAGATAAGGACAGAATCTTCCTTCAAGAGGAAAAATATCTAAATAACTGATTACACAGGTTATTGCTCCTGTTGGGTTCTTTACTTGCTGATCAATCATTTAATCTGTTAAAAAATCAATTTTATTTTATATATCCAAGGGAAAGCCTGATCTGTGCATGCGATGTTTCACTCATTTATGATATTTCACACACTTAAGTCAAAATCTCTCTGATAACTTTATTGAATACTGTGGTCTCCTCTCTCTTGCCTGAAATTCTAGCCATTTAGAATTGCTCTGTATTGTATTCCAAATGTTTCTGGAGATTCTTCTTCAATGCTATTGTACAAACTATGATAGGATGTAATGTGTTTAGTATGATAGCATTTATGGTGGCCCATGGACCAGAGACTCAGATGAAAATCTGAAAGAGAAATCTGCACAGAGATTGCCAATTTTTCCACAGATGGCTGTGGCACAATCAACAGGTTGGGAACCAAGTTCTGTGGGTCTTTATCTTGATGATGGAAATCAGTGAGCTTCCTAAGGGACTTCTAAGAACATTTCTTCTCCCTGTAATTCTTTCACAGATTTTTTCTTCTTTGTTCTCAAAGTAGGTTAAATTCATTTTAGTTCATCATAACACGACTAATAAGCAGCATTCTATTTATAAGCAACATAAATATTTCAAACAACTCATGCAGTTTTTCTAAGCAATTAAAATATGACAAACAACTTTTCTTATATTTAAAGTATAGCATTTATGCTTCCGAGAAATTTAGAAATATTGTTTCCATGGAAAAATAGAAAAGTATACTGGCATATTAAATACTTCTATTTCAGTATTCTACAGACACTAAAACATTTAGGTTCCAAAAGCCCAGTCAGATAAGTGAAACATTTAGTCCCTATTAAATAATGGAGAAATGGCTGTTAAACATCACACAGTCACACATTAAACAATCGGTTTTCAATTCGGTTTTCTTCCCTTGTATAAATCAGAGAAAAAATACAAAACTAGGTAGGAAAGTTCAAGTATCATCTCACATGCAGAAACTGGTGAAAAGGAAAGCGGGACATGCTAGCTAGGAGAAATGAAGAATGACAGTATTTGAGCAGGAAACCTTCCACGTTTAAAAGAGCTAAGAGATACTCACTTAAAATCGAGCAGTTGTGAAAACCATCGTGGGACTAAACCAATCTTAAGGTCTCAATCTCCGTTATGAAGTGAAGATATATTTCTTACATTTTCTGTCCTGACTTATATGCACAGCTGCAATGACAGTTCCACAGTATAATTTTTGCTCAAAATAAAATCATATCAAAAGAGATCTTGTCTGTCACATTTGAAACACTTTCCTTTGAGTATTCCTCCAGCCAGGAAAAGTTATTTCAGAACTTTACATCATCTTGCAATGTGAGTATTAAAAAGTATGAAAGCACCCCTCCTGACTTTTCTATACTACTCTACTTCCTTAAAAAATAAATAAATAAATAAATAAATGGAAACAGATGACATTTTGGTTTATTTGTTATTAGAAGGAGTGGGAAGAATGTAATGTTGTATACACCCTCAGTCCATTATTTCTGTGCCAGCTTGAGTTTCATAATTTAATTCAATTCCAGTAGGGCAGAGCACAGCAATACATTTCATAAAACAGTAAACTATGCAAACATGACATCGAAGTTATAATGCAGTATTCATATGCATGCTGAGCTGCCGTTTTTATAACACAGCATTTTCACCAGAGGGACACTTAATTAAAAACAGATTCTTTGTATCTGGTATCAAACTAGTACCAACAATTAATTCATTCTAATTCTATTTTTCTATCAGGAGTTAGTCTTTAATTGTGATGAAAAATGCGGTGTGCACATTTGATTTGAATTAGAGAAACCATGCTAAGGCTCAGCTAGAAGCAAAAAGAGGATAACCATCTTGTAATAGGGAAAACAACCTTGTACAAACTACAGGAGACAATTCTTGTCTGGAAGAAAAAAAAAAAAAAGAAAATAAAAGAGGCCGTCAATATAATGCAACAAAGAAGATGGACAACTGTAAAAGTGATCTCTTAACATTATTGTTACTAAGTTATTTACTAAGTAACTACTGACAGAAACCTTACTTAATAAAATCCACAAATATAGATCCTCTGGGCCTCTACTATGATTCAGAAACAAAGTGGATTAGACCCAGCTGAAAATGTTAAAGCTAGCAATGTTGGATTTGAGTGTTTTCTTTTAACTCTTAAATTTACTCCCAGTGTGCTTAAAAAGAAGTGCCATTTTAGAAGGGATTTTAGTGAGGACAAGGTGATGATTTTGTAAATGAAGGTGGTAAAAATAATTGATACATTTCAGGAAAAGTGGGAAAAGAGACCTATATATGGCCGCTACTGATAACAAGACTGAGATGAATTAAAGAAGAGAGTAGATGTTTCTAAGCCTGAGGTTAAGTTCAGAAAAGCTTTCACTGGCTGCAGTAAGCTTTGGACAAAAAATTTATTGCAGGAAATTTCTGTGAATATCTCTTGCTGTCTATAATGATTTTCACATGAGAAAGTCTCTCCTCTGTTGTCTACATTTCATGTCTTTGTGCTCTGTATCACATTCCTGGGGCAAAACAGAAAATATTCCCCCAGACTTGGGAACTGCCCCTACAGAAACTGAACATAGACAGATGTATTTTATCTCATTTCTTCTATTTTAAGAATGAAAGTTCTTAAGATGGTTTAAAATCAGTGTTATTGTGCCTCCTTCATCTGTACTTAGTTCTTGTTTAAGTCAAAAGGAGACTATCAACTCAGTTAACCTTTTTATGTTCCCTCACAGTCAATGTTGTAGTAATTTTTTGCCATTCTCAGGAAAACCGTGTTCTACTTTGCCTTTTCAATTCTGTTCTGTAATCTTCTACTCTCTAGAACATTTTTTTATATAAGATTTTCTCAGTTTATGACTAAGCTATTGTTTCTCTGGAATATCTTAATCTTACTCTTACATCTATTTCTATTTTGAACAAATCAGAAAACAACTATCTTTTTCTGCCAAAAAATAGAATAGGTTCATGGGTCAACATCTCACCTTTCATACTGTGGTTTCAGCAGAGAAACTCACGTTTTTGAGAAATATCATAAGGAATACCAGGCTAACAGGCTTCACAGCCTTTGCAATCACTTTTTCTGCTACATGGTCTGTAACATGTTCAGTAAGTTATTTGTTCTTCACCTCAGGAGTTGGAAGAACTGCAGTTGGAAAGGCTAGAAGCCCTAGCAATAAGTAAGCAAAAGGAACAAAAACATATAAAATGAAGGCATTTATGTCAAAGAGTATGGGTTTAATGTGCTCATTCCTCTTTTCCATGTCATCTAGACTAGATACCTAGTCTCCTGACATCAAGATATTCAACAAGCAAGTTGTTATTCTAAAGAGCAGGGAAATATCTTGATGTACATCTGTTTATGCACTAACAAACCTAAACTTGTTCTTTATTTGTATGATCTTTTCTGAGCTTGTTCAAAATGAACAAATTGAGATGAATAAGATAGGAGCTCTGGGCACAGCCAAGCTCTTTAGTCATTGGTACTTTGAATACTGTAGATACTAGTGAAGCCTGTTACAGGAGTCACAACAGATCAGACTGGCCTTGTATTGAGGCAGAATAAGAATTTTCCTCTGTTATTAGTCCATAATTAATGAAGCATATAGAAAAATATGTCTACCTCAAGTAAGTGAATTTTATATTTCAAACTAATATAAATATGAACTGTATAAAATGTATAAACTTACACCTGAAGATAAATACTAAAATTATTTGACCAACAAAATAAATTAATTCCTTTGCAGTTCTCACTTCGATACCTTTAAGTTGTTATCTCAGTAACAGTAAAACCTTTCTACTTCTCCTGCTTAAAAAAGGGTGCTTAGGATGGAAATGAAGAAGGATGAGATTAATCTCTTAACTTCAAGGGTGTAACTGTTGTGAAATCTTTTTTACAACCCAGCTTCAAATGACTTTTGTAGGTTACAAGTGAAGAAGAAGATATGTAAGGACAATAGTTAATTTTCACATAGATATTGTTTACTCGAGCAGTTCTTTTCATTTATTTTCATTTTAATACAGCACTTTGCAGATTATTCATGACTATGGTAAGTTCTAACCAATGGTGCAGACAGAAAAATATCTCAGAATAACATTTCCAAGTCAGCTGCAGGTTGAATAGTCAGTAAAAACATTTCCTTTTTCAGAGCTTCAATACATACTATCAGCCACCAGCTGGGAGGTAGATCTGCAGAGGAAGACCTGGTGATCAACTTCTAGGCTCCTCAGTGTGAGACAGACTTTTACTCACTAAAGTAAAACAGAGATAATGAAGGAACTGGAATACCTGTCATACAAAGAGAGGCCAAGAGAGCTGGAGTTGTTTGACATGGAGAAGACTTGTAGATCTTAAAAACCAAGTTGGTTACAGCTCTGGGCAACCTGCTGTAGGTGTCTGTGCTTGAGCAGCAGGGATGGACTAGAGATCTCCAGAAGTACCTTCCAGCATCCACCCTGCTCTGACTCTGTATCTTATTTATTTCTTCCAATGAAAAAGAAGCACTTCTATAAAAGCCAAAGTGTTCAGAAGGAACTGTTATAAAAATGAGCAGCATCACATGAAAGATCTAGTGGAAATTTTCAGTGCTTGGTTTTCAAGAAGACATTTTTAGGAATGTGTGTTGCTTTTGTAGAGGGAATAGACATAAATCTAATCTATTTTTGTTATCCAGAGAACTTAATACAACAAGGCTGAATTTATTATAAGGGAAGGCAAAGGAAATTTAATGTCTGTGTAGGCAAACACGCACAAAAGAGCATAAGCAATTAATTATATAATGCTCTGATTTGACATGCAAGTAAGTATAAACTAATACTGACTTGAGCCTCCTAATCATGTTCACACTGATTTAAATGAAAATGTATGGTTTTTATTACAATGATTTTTACAACTGATCTAATGGAATTTCTCTCCAGCTAAGAGTGATTATTAGTCACAGAAGTGCCACAATGTTGTGACCTTTTCAAACTTTCTCTATGAAGCAGTCATTGCATTTCTAATGTTTACATAGTTGCATCTGGATTCACGTAACTTAATTATTTTGCAACATAATGTCCGTATGAAATTTAGAATTTTCTTATGGCGTTCACTTTCAGAAATACAATGGATAACATAGAATCATAGAATCATTGACTACAACTCTCTACATTTACTGTAAAGCATCTACTGTATTGACGGGAGCGGTCAGTCACTGTTTTACAAACATTTCCAGTCCATGCATTTGACAGAATTATTTGCAATAATATTCAATAAGACAAAAGAAACAAAGCTATATCCTTTAAAGACTGATTTATATTAAGCACTTTATACTGCAAAATTGGTAATATATTTTTGTACAGATTTTACTACTAAAATGTTTATTGATGTTGCTTTCCTAACAAGGGTTTAAAGAACTGTCTTCTCTCATTTTACATTAACATTTTCATTTTACGTTGTTTTGTATTGTATGATTTTTCACTCAGGTAAAGCTTTGTAGGAAGCCCTTGGTAGCAGACTATATGTAATGTCAACAATTACATCTCTTTTCTGTCAATATTTACTGAAGGTAAGGTAACACATAATGTGAAGACATTTACTATCCATGAAATAAAGGGAGACAGATTACTAAGAAGTGTGCTAGTAAATTTGCTTGAATAATCTCCCTTATACAGTGAAATATTTCAGGTAGAGGAAACAAAAGGCAGAATTCTCAAGGACGATGATGCCTAATTACAACTGCTTGAAATCGAACTACTGCACCTATTGAGATCTGTAGAGCTACAAAAACGCTGTAGATAGTATTTTGCTCAAAAGCCTTTGCTTTACATTTTCTTTACCTTTCCCTGTCAGTCTCATCATAGAAATTCTAAGAAATGAGGAGTAGAGACAAATGTGCATTAAGTGTGCACAAAAGTGCACAGTATCATTTTCTAAGTGAGCATTCTCTGACATCTGAAACTAGTAGCAACTCATCGAAACTAATAAGTTGCTTGGTGACAATGACTCATGAGTTATTTTATTGCTTTTCTTATGCTGGTGATGGATCACCTGAGGTAGGGAAGGAACAGCTGTCAGAGGTTTACCACAGCCTTACTTACATGTTCCCACTGAGAACAGGTTTTTCCAACTCCTGTAGATGTATATTCTGTGGAGGTAGAGCTGTACTCTGAAACTTCCTAAGTGCATTAATATTACATGGCCAGAAGCAGCTGCTCTGGCCCTAGAGCTTTGTTTTTTTCAGTTCTTAGCATATAGTATTTAAACTCCTTGGACATAATGAAGATAAGTCTTCTTTTTCTTTTGGCAGAAAGACAAATTTACAGAATTTGGTTAAAAGCCAGTCCAAGAGAAATGCTAAATGTGAGAACCACATTAGCTAGACAGATTGCTTGAAAGCTCCTTTCCTCACTGTACAGTAATCAAGAAACATGATAAACCTCCAATTCAAAATATATTTTGGACTTCCTGCAAACTGTAAAGGAATATAAAATACTCCATAGCATTTGGTAATATATAACTAGAACATCCAAGCCTGAAGAAAAAATATGCTTGTGAACTGTAATAGTCAGCCATTTGTCAATGATGTAGAACCCCAGAATCCCAACAGGCTGAAACAGTTTAGTGTGGTATTTGTCTCAACTTGGTTCTAGATTAGATTTTATATGAAGACATATGCTTAGTTTCAGGTTCACTGGAGTACACTTCTCTTTCAGTATCTTAACACTGTCTCAAAGAGTCTATCGCTTCAGCAGCACAGTGTCCCAGACTTCCTTCCACAACCTTTTCCTCTTTATGCTGAAATGGAAACCAAGAAACAGAGCATCTCTCCCTCTTCCTGTGTGCAGATTTCAATTAGAAGGAAATAAGGTAAGCCACCAGCTTCTTAGAGCTGAACATCTGAGAAAACAGAAGGATACTTCACACCACTGAAAGCTCCTGCTCCACAGTCTAGATATCCTCTCAACATTCTACCAAAATGTCATTGGCTTAAGCAGAAGCTCTCAGTGTGAGAGACCAAAATCAGTCTAAATGTTATAGGACTAGCTCTACATAATGTTTATTTTTGACTCTTTCTGCATTACCTGTATAATAACTTCGCATGGTTTCTCAAGTGATGTTTTCTGCTCTAAACTTCAGCTGAATTATGTAGTTCTCAGTTCTGTCATTCAGAATGGTTTGACATTCAGATGAAAAAGGTAGCTTAATCACTTTGCTGTAAAGAAGGAAAAGATGTATATTTTCCTATTCTTAGAGCAGAATAGATACTCTAGATGGTAAAGGATCACAGTTGTAGAGAAGCTGAACTACGGCCGATCAGCTTAAATGAATTAAAACCCCTTTAATTCCTCAGAGGCTACTTAGTTTCTACTCAGATTTAAACTGTAGTCACAGCCTCCTGTTAACTAATACACATGCTGTAGATTTTCCATCCTATTCATCACAAATTCCTGCAGTAGTGGGAAGGGGGGAGGGGGAAAGGAAAGACTCCAACTCAGTTATAAATCGTCAAGAAATGACTGACAAATACCAATGCAGACCTTTGCACAGTGCAATGCTGGAGATGGCACATGGCCAGGCAGGTCACACATGGTGTTATCTCAGAACAATTTTAGAATAAGGGGAAGATTAAAATAACATTCTTGCATCTTGGGCTATAAGACAATGGAAAAACTATTTCAGTTGCTTTTTCCTGCTTTAATTCATGCACAAACAAGGAAAAGGGGAAAAAGAAAACTCAATGATTAACTGTGAAAATAAAAAACGTAATTTATTCAATTCTAAATGTGCTGTGTATTTAGTGTTCCTTGCTTCTGCCATATTTTGAAAGTTTTGTGCATTTTTTTGAATTCCAGTGTATTTTATATTTCTGAAGCAAGCTCACTGAAAAAAAAATAAATAAATAAATTCCAAACCACTTACATATAATTCACTATATATGTCATATTTATTTAATAAGGCCTCTGTAAATTTAGCCATTTGTCTGATTTATATTCATAGCTGTCTGATCACAGTTTGGTACTTAACATATAGCTATAAGTAAGCAACATGAAACGTAAATTAAAATTCTTCAAGTCTGTAATTTTTTCTTGATAGCTAGAAGAGGACAGAATGATCGTACTTTAACATAGACATTAATACATGCAGTCAGTGTGTGTACTTCATGATGATTTACTTAATTGGCCACAGTAATATATAAAATCTGAATGTAGAAAGGAAGAATTCAAAAATTCAAGAAATAGAGTGTAGCTATGCACTCTGTTCTCAGTATGATAGTCATATCCTTTTGGATGATATCATACTTCTCAGAATACCAAGCATGTTACATGAAGAAAAAATAAATAAACAAAATTAACCTAACACTTCTATGAAAATATAAAGTTTTCTCCTGAGACTAATTGTTAAATTTATGCTAAATAAATAAATAAGATCCATATTTTCAGAAGACAATTAACTTCCCCCCACCCCAATCAATTTTATTTATGCCGATAGGAGAAAAATGAATGAATGAAAAAGAATGCTGAACTATTTCCAGAGATCAATAAAATACAGAAAGGAAGCATTCAAGTTGCAAGCCCTTTCATCTCTTACAGTTTACTTATCACAGACAGAAGGGAAAAATGTGAAACATATTCCAGATTTCCTACTTGACTGTTGTTTCAATGCCAAAAGGAAAATAAGTAAAATATTATGTAAAATATTAAACACTGTAAGACAAATATTCTAAGAGGGTGGGAAAAGAGAGAGAGGGTGGGAAATGGAAGAAAAACAGCTAACTGAAAATGCTTTTCAATAGTGTTAATGGTATTAATGTCCCTTTCAAAACACTTTACATTTCATAGTCCAGCTGCACCACAAGAATATTTTAAAACAGACAAAAATGCATTAAGCATTCTTACAGTTCAGTACAAAGTAGAAAAATAAAGTAAGCCAATTTCATTCAAATTTACAAAACTTTAGAGGTTCAGAAAGTAAAGTGTTAATTAGTAACCAGATTGCTTAATGTCTATGCTCTTCATTTTCTACCATTTAAAACCCACAAACAGAGTTCATGGAGCTGCCAGGGCAGGCATTTGTTCTCATTGGAGTTCAGAACAAGCCAAGCACTCTTGGTGACAAGTTTAGTTATGCCCGTGCCCTCTGACTATTTTTCCTTGTCCTTGTGAACATAGGGTGAATAGAATGAATAACCATCACTGGGATGAAAACAACTTGCATTTTTAGCAGTGAGCAACAAATGAAAACTCAGCAGATCCCAAATTAATATTCACTTTATTTTTAGTATTGGTTGAAAGAAGGTGTCAGGAACACCTACAGGTTTCAAACCAAATTAACTTATAATACTACTAAATACTACTAAAAGGATGCAGGTGCTGGAAGGGAGCTGCCAGGCTCTTCTGTATATAGAGGCCAGGCTGGTTCCAGCTGACTCCAATGGCCTCTTCACAGAGATTACTGGACCCAGAGGCCAAGGTAGTGGCATAGCATTTGAGAAAGGGAAAAATGCTGCCCAATAGTGAGGGATAAGGGGAAAAAAAAAAAAAACCAAAAAAAACCACAACTGAATGTGATAAACAACCCTAAAGCTACCAAGGCGAGAGAAGAAGGAAGGGCAAGAGGTTCTCCAGGCGTCCGAGCATCCGTTTTGCATGAAGAAGATTATGCCAGGATAGATGTGCATGCTGCAGCCACTGAGGACCTAACACCCAAGCAAGTCACTATGTCCGGAAGGAAGTACAGCCTATGGAGAAGAGCCCATGCTGGAGCAGGGGAAAGGTATGAGGAGGAATTAGCTGCAGAGTTGCTATTATGTGGCAGATGAGATGTAACCCCTCTTCTTTCTGTGCTGTACATGGCAGAGAAAGCAGAAATAACAGCGGGAAGTGAGAGTGTTTTAATCTTTGTTTCTCACAATCTAATTCCATTTTAACTGGCAATAATCAGAGAAACACAGAATCACAGACTCAGGGACTATAAGGGACAAATGAATATAGAAGAAAGGAAAAGAGAGAATAGAAAGCAAATATTAGGTGTCCTTCACCAGTGGATGTGGTTTAGTGGGTAGAAATTAAGTTGTACATAATTTAATTGGCTGCTTATTTGGTTTAATAAAAATAATTCAGTTTATAACTTAGCTTTCTGAACACTACAGTCAAAGAATCAGAATAGCCTGGGTTAAAAAAGACCTCAAAGATCATCTAGTTTCAACCCCTGTGCTGTGGGTAGGGTCATCAACCACCAGAGTAGGCTGCCCAGAGCCACATCCAGCCTGGCCTTGAATGCCTCCAGGAATGGGCCATCCAAATCCTCTCTGGGCAGCCTGTTCTGATGTATCAGGACCCTTTGAGTGAAACACTCCCTCCTAATATCTAACCTAAAACTCCTCTGTCTTAGTTTAAAACCATTCCTCCTTGTCCTACCACTATCCATCCTTGCAAATGGTCGTTCCTCCTCCTGTTTATATGCTACCTTCAAGTACTGGAAGGCCATAGTGAGGTCCCCACAGAGCCTCAATCATAAAATTTTGGAGACATGTTTCCCTCAAATAAACAGACAAGGAAAAACTCTCTATATACTAAGGTCTATGTAGATTATTTGGATTTTATAGGAAGAGCATCAGAAACAAATACTATCATCAGGGCATGACAGGTCAGAAGAAGACAGTATTCAAATATTCAAATACCAGTCTCCATGGTCTAGAAAGATAAATTGACTTTGCCACCTCCTTGAATATACAGATTCTTCCTTTGTTTAGTCCTTGCAGCTGTGAACAAAGATGTGGGGTTTTGACCATATGTATTGTTCAGCACATATACCACACCTGGTGAAGAGCTAAAGACAACATAGAAGTAGTCAACATTAAAATTAACATAAATCATGCTTAATGTTGACAAGTTCACTCATCCTACAGATTAAAAAATCTTGGGATATTTTGACTGTATATTCAAAACATCAACTTAGAAAAATGAGGGTAGTGTAGCCATATCCATTGCATTGCAGAGTCAGGCATCATGCATGAAGGCAGTGCAAGAGCTCCACCAGCGTCTCTGCCAATGTCTCTCAGGCTGAGCATGTGCACATGTGGCACAGGACACACTGTTCTGTGAAGTGGAAAATCCCTGTTATTGAAAATCAGGCCATAGAATCATAGAATCGCTCAGGTTAGAAAAAGCCTTAAAGATCATTGAGTCCAACCATGCCCTACAACCATGCCATACTACCCCAACTCCAACAACCCTCCACTAAATCATGTACCTGAGCACTGCATCCAGTTTTTAAACACATCCAGGGATGGTGACTCAACCACCTCCACGGGCAGCCCATTCCAGTGCTTAACAATCTTTTCTGTGAAGAAGTTTTTCCTGATCTCCAATCTAATCTTACCCTGGTGCAACTTAAGGCCATTTCCCCTCACCCAGCCAACAATGAGAAGAAACCAAACCCAATCTCACTGTAAGCACCTTTCAAATATTGGAAGAGAAAAGGTTCTACCAGCAGAAGGTTCTAAACCAGCAGAATTTTGTTCATAAATCACTACTTACTTCAGTTTGCTTGGGAACAAAGGGAATGTATCTGTAATGCTATAATCTGATGGAAATTCTAGCAATAATATTGGGGTACCAAAGTCTCTAGCTGCAGCAAATGAGGACAAGACCAAATACAGCAGCCATGGATGCAGAAACAAAAGAAGAACATTTGCTTAGCTTTAGAAGGCCTCAGATAGGCAGGAACCTCCAACAACATACTCTTACCTCCACTGCCAACCATTAACTGAATTCTGGGAAAAGGTTGGATTGTGACTCCACCCCTTCCAGTAGGTCACGCAGGTACATTGCATGCACCTGAGCTCTCCGGGGTTAGTTCTGCCTTCCCATCAGGTGCTCAATCACTGTTTCAAGCCATGACCTAGCATTTCCACTACACTATCAAAAGCATATGCATCCAGCAAATATTTAGACTAATAACTAAGACTTTCTATTTTATTTCTTACATTACTATTTCTTAAAAAAAAAAAAAAAATAAAAAAAAAAACTACTGATTTTTAAAGTGGTATTTTAAAAAAATATTCTTTCATTAATACAATATTTTTGTACAAGAATATGTCTTATTTAGTAGGCTTAAATATACTCTAGGTAAGAATCTTTCTCAGAGTTGAATGATTGGTGAGTAGAAGACAGATAGAGAGACAGAGAATGTGTTGCACTTGTAAGTGACTTAAGCATCTTTTTTTCAAATAAACATACAAACATTTTGAGGCAAAGAACAATGTGTTTTAGCAACAGACAGACAAGAAAGAAGTACACGAAAACATTATGAACTACTGAAGTGGGATATAGTTGGTCACACACTGAGAGGGAGAGCCTGCAGCATACATTTGTCATTCTGACTTTCATTTTTAGGTTTTCTTAATCTAACTAATTTTTAACTTCAGAAATGTTGTTTGGCTGTATCACAGAAGTTCTGTTTATAGAATCATATTATAGAATCATAGAATGTTGTGGATTGGAAGGGACCCTTAAGATCATCTAGTTCCAACCCCCCTGCTGTGAGCAAGGACACCTCTCACTAGACGAGGATGCTCAAAGCCATATCCAGCCTGGCTTTGAATGCTTCCAGGGTATCTACAACCTCACTGTGCAACCTGTTTCAGTGTCTCACCACCCTCACAGAAAATAATTTCTTCCCTGTATCTAGTCTTCCTCTACCCTCTTCCAGTTTATATCCATTACCCATCATCTTATGGCTACATGCCTGTTCATACGTGTTTAGTGAGATAAGTAGCTTGAAGTTATGTACATGTAGCATGATGCTCCAGAACCCAGTAACTTTTTTGATGGATTGGAAGGAATTATTTCCTCTCTGTTCTTCCACTTGTTCATTTGTACCACAGTTAACATTGCTAAAGATGTAAAATGCTCCTTCAAACACACACAAAAAGACATGTCTGCAGTAATATTTCATTTTATGACATAGAATCAAATACAATACAAGAAATGTAGCAGCAGGATCAAACAAAGAGACAGGAAACACACAGTGAGTAACAAAGAAAATGAGTAATTAGTGGAAAACAACAAAATTGGTCATTATAATATCTCATCCTATCTGCACTTAAGAAGACTCTCAGAAGGCACTCTGTTTATCAGAAGGCGTCTTTATTATCATCTCAATCAAGAATTCAGTCTTATTCAGAAAAACGGCTGATAAAGGTTCCATAATTTGGAAAATATTTTAGTAGCCCAGATTCGGTGTTCTAACAAAGCTGACCATGTGAGCTAATAGTCTCCCAGTGACTTGTGAATACAGCAATATGAATCAGTTAAAGAGCACAATGGAAAAAGGGTATTTCCAGACTTTATACGATGATCTATTTACTTATATATTTATATTTGCCATCAATAAAGATGTCCTTCCAAAACTGCTGACAGCCTCTGGAGTTTTTACTAACTTTAGAGTGACACAGTAGACTGTTTTTATATGAAGCCACTTTCAGAACCTGGCAATATAAATGTATTCAAGATCAATAGATATTATTTTTTCTTCTCTTTAATGTTACCTTTGTGAAACATGGAATATTCTTCTCTTAGAAAATGCCATAAGTATGAAAACAGAACAAGCAGGTAATTCTACTGATTTAATTAAATATTTTTCTTGCCTCTAAGCTCATGCTTTGGAGGCTAAATATGCAACTAATGTTTCTGTCTTGTATTTGCACTAAAATTACAACACTGGGACAATTGAGGCTTGTTTGTTTTTTTTCTTCAGCAAATCAAAACCTTTTGTCTTAATCACAAGAAATGGCAATGTGTCACAGCAGGTAATAATTTAACATGAAGGAAAATCAGATATTTAAAAAGATGTGGGCAGCATTAAATATTTGGTCTAAATTAAGGGTGGATTTGGTTTTCTTTTGTTTGTTTGTTTTGCTTTGTTTTGTTTTAATTTATCTTATCCCTGTTTTCCATTAGTTTGTTCTCATCTTCTGTGGAACTTCTAGTCAAAAAGGCAAAAGAGTCTGACTCACTACAGAAGGGCTGATAGCTCGCTTTGACTTCTTGCTCCTAGACTTCATGTAGAAATTTGAGAGAACTTTGGAGCCAGCTTTGTTCAGATGACAGAAAGACTGACAGCAGCTCCTTTCCCTTGTAAAAATCCTCAGCCAGCGTGAAGCCTACTTAGTACAATAAACAACACAGTATGAACTATTTTTGCAGGTGAGATATCCTGCTGGTGGCCCACCCATAAATCAAGGACACTGGCTAACAGCAAGGGAAACAGCCAGAGCTAAAAGAAGGGGAAATGAAGTGTTGCACATAACCCCCTACAGATTAAAGGTCACAGACCCGTTGAGACTGACAATTTATTATAATTTATTAGCACTGCATTTCTTTTTTAAACCAGCAGGAGCATCAGAATCTGAGCATATCAATTCTGAAAGCTTGAGGATGTTCACCATGAGTATGAAGGAAAGGGAAATAAGGTGAAGGTAGCCAATATAGTCAATTTTCTTTTGACAAAATTTTGAATGATAAATATTATAAATATGGTCAATATTTATAAACATCTCAAGAAAGATGTGAAATATGTGAGAAATCATTAATCACATCTTCTTTAATAAAAATGTGCCAGCATTTGTCTTTCAGCAATATCTAACACTTAATATTTAAACTTGATATAAAAGACCTTCTGGAATTATTACTGTTAAGAATAATTAAATGAACCCAATCTTTTGTTGTTATTATGCAAATGATTCACTCCAGGTGAAGACAGTAGCAATCTATGGATACAGTTCATCAAGGAAGGACTTGTCCAGAAATGACTGAACTTCTTTGATCACACATTTAATGTTTTGAGTTGATGCCAGCTTGCTCCATGGAAACTGTTCTTTCAGCACATAAAGAGACAACGTTTGAACTGTAGAAAACAAGTACTGTCTCTGCAACAGATGAGGAAAAGAAAAGTGCACTAGCTTTATAATAATAATAGTAGTAGTTATAATGATAACAAATAAGTTTCTAAAAAAGAAACAAAATCATTTCCTACTTCTCTTAGATTTTTCCATTGTTTAGATATTATATTTGTCAGTAACTTCTGGTGCTCTTGAAGTATTTAAAAGTAGGAACTGTGAAATTTCTGACCCAAAGTTCATTAATTAGATGATTTTTGGAGTTGAACGACATGTAGTCACAAAATCATTCAAAATAAAATAACGAAACTAGTCAAGTGAAGCTCACTAGCTTCACATGCCTGCACTGATAAATCCTAAAGATATCCTGGGAATGAAACATGAATATCAAAGTCATGTGTTGGGGAACATTTTTTTAATCAGTCATACCATTTAAAAACTCTTAAACCAGAACAATACAGTACCCTTCAGGAAAAGGAATGATCAAAAGAGCAGACGTCTCTGGCAGATATAAATCACCCCACTTAATGTATTACTGGAGAGTTCTTATATTCAGGTGATGAGGGCAGTTTAAAAATACAATTTGACCATATGGTACAATGTCTCATGATTTGGATACTAAGATGCCAGTTTCATTTCTTTAGCTGCAGATCCCAAATTCAGCTTATTCTCACTTCCACTGAAGTTCAATTGACGTCTTGTTCTAAGTTAATTTGCTTTGATAATGACTTACCACTTTTTGCCTCTGTTCTGTCTTGCTGAAATTTAGATCTGTTTTGTCTGTTTCCCTGTTACATTCTCACTTATCTAGTGCTCTCTTACCCTGTTGTTCTTCTTACATGAACTGATCAGTTCTGAACTTGGAAATGCCATTTGTTGCAGCATACCAGTGAAAGCATGCTCCTTTAAGAAGCAGGTACAGATGGCGAGTCCATCAGCTAAATTCAAACCAGAGGTCAAGAGAGGAAAAGGAAATTACCCCCAGTACTAATCTCAGACGCTGCTCTCTTCCACTGTGCTCTCCGGCTACTGGTAAATTTGGCTCATCATTTCCACAACCAGCACCCGGCTTAGTGACAGTGGGAAATCAATATATCCACCACATTTGACCTCGTAACCTTTAAACCAGTATCTTACAAATCACTCAGGATAAACAGTTGTGATCACAGAGTGTAGTAGGAAGGTCAACTAATCTAAAGGTGGAATCAGCAATACTTAAACAATTCCCGACAGATGTTTGTCTTATCTTTCTTTTCTTAAAAACTTCCAACAATTGAGACTTCTTACCTGACCTCAAAAATCTCTTCCACTGTGTAGTTATTCTTACTGATAGAAAATCTTTTCTCATATATAATCTAAATCTTCTCGGCTACATTTTACAGTATTGTTCCTTGCCCTAAAGATTAATGGATCAATGCCCTAAATAATGCCTGGAAAACATTTTGGAAGTCTTTGCAGCAGCATTGTACATATTTGAGAGCTTATACCTACCCCTCAGTTTTCTGTTCCTTGTACACCATCATCACAATCCTTTCTTTAAAACCACATTTTCTTGGTTTCTGGTCAATGTTTTTGCTTTGCTTTGCCCTCCTCTTCTGTTGGTCCACAAATTTCTGGAAATATGTTGCTTCTAATTGGATGCAGTAACATTCCAGCTGAGGTCTGTATTCAGCAGAGCATCTGGTTTACATATAATACTCATGTTTATACATCCTGATACAGTGATTGCTTTTTAAAAAATATTTTGGCAGAAGTTTAACATTGAGAATACATGCTTGGTTTGGGGTCCGTTCTATTTCCTAGGCACTTTTCTGCAGCACTGCCAGCCGAGTAGAGATACGTCTTCATGAAACATTACAAATCCAGGGAAGCCTTATCTTCTGTGCCAGGGCACTGATCTGGGGATGCTAGGCTGGTTTGACAATTTACATCAGTTGATACCTAATAGCATATTATTTTCAGGGTGCTTACACTCAATGCTTGCATTTGTTCCTGTGTTTCTCTGGGCACTTTAGTTATGCCAGGTCTTCAGTAACTTCTTCCTTTAGCAAAAGGAAGGGAAAATGAGCTTCTTGCTACTTGTAAGACGAAACTGGAAGAAGAGGCCCAGAAACATCTTATGTGCAAATAATAGTCTGAAGTGGTAGTCCAAAAATTCCTGAGTTTACACTGAGATGTTCCCAAGTGGAAACATATCATGAGGCTGTTTCTAATGAATCAAAAATTTTAAGTTTCAGACATCCAAAAGAATGCTATTTGACTGCTTTTAATGTTATCTTGCAGCAGCAGTCCAAGCACAAAGCATATTAACAAACCCCACACACCACAGGTGGATCAGAGAAAACAAAGAAAATGGTTTCACAGCACACTTGTATAGTTACAAAGTATTCTGCCTCCAAAAGCTTTTCTATTTCATGTTCTAGGTGTTTGGATCCATGTTTATCCTGCGTAGCTTTTGGTTTTTTTAAACTGATTAATTCAAGCCAGGCACTTTCTTCTGGGGTCAACGAAGATAGGGCAAAAGAATTATTCAAAGTCTCAAAGATATGAATAATGCCATGGAGGCATTATTCTCTACTTATGCATCTCAATTATTAATTAACAGTCTTTGTACTCAAAATCCCAGTGCTCTGCTAATATTCATTTTAGATAGGTCAGTAAGCACCAAAAAGATGTTATATTTGGGAAGAAAAAAAAAATCAAAAAAAAAAAAAAAAAAAAAAAAGAAGAAGAAGAAGCAAAAGAAAGAAACTATGAATAATGAAAAAAACCAAATAATGTTGTTGTTTTGGTTTTATTTTATTAAAAAAAAAAAAGAAGAAGAAGAAGAAGAAGAAGAAAGTGACTCCATCAGCTAGCTTTCTGTCTGCATTTGTTTGTTTCATAGCAGAAAAGAATAACCTGACAACTAACTCCCTGGTTTTTATTGTTCTTGCATCCCCCATGTGATGCACAGCTACTAACCTGTGATGCTGAGCCTTCGCACTAGAAGTGATAGCTTAAATGGATGGTGCTAGTCAGACTTGCCAAGTTAGGGAATTCTGTCCCATGTCGTCCCCTGTACAGATGTTCCAATGCCACTTGGTCAACAGTGTTATGGCAACGTGACATTTTCGGAAATTAAAATGTATTAATCAATCTACTCTGACCTGAGGTATAATTCTTTTCTAACCAGATGTGTTGCAAAGGAAAGAAAAAGAAAAAAAGAAAGGGTGGGTAAGGTGCAATTTGTTTTGAAGTTGTCTGAAAGTTTATTTATACAACAGTCATCAAAATTAATGTCTTGCACATGGAAATCATGTTAAACTACATACAGATTTTTAGAGAATTAAAAAGATTAATCTGATTGTATTAGATGTCTCATTTTCTAGCCAGTTCACAGAGGTTTTGCATGTTGATATTGCACCAAGACAGGAAGGTTTCACTGTTCATACAAGGATTAAAAAAACAGATCTAATGCAGACCTGCTTTTGAGTGCTTCTCATATCTTTATTTTATGTTTTTCCTCTGCTGTGCATTTTTTTTTCCTGATACCATCTTATTTTTACAGAACTTGTTTCCATTATTTTAACACATGCATCCACCATTTGAACTGCTATAAAAATCTCCACTCTCCATCCCTAATTACTGCTTTGAAGGTGTTGTGAAGTCATGCATGTGGCTTAATTTGCACTTGGGGAGGTGATTCTTAGTGCAGCCTTGTCCACTCAGAATCACAGAATCACAGAATTATAGGGGTTGGAAAGGACCTCCAGAGATCATCAAGTTCAACACCCCTGCCAAAGCAGGTTCCCTACACCAGGTTGCACACCTCCCTCAACCTGCTGGCCACGCTCTTTTTAATGCACCCCAGAATGGCACTGGCCTTTTTGGCCACGAAGGCACACTGCTGGCTCATGGCCAACCTGTCATCCACCAGGACACCCAGGTCCCTCTCAGCAGAGCTCCTC
Organism: Coturnix japonica; assembly: GCF_054131305.1. Lineage (NCBI taxonomy): Eukaryota > Metazoa > Chordata > Aves > Galliformes > Phasianidae > Coturnix > Coturnix japonica. The sequence goes on along the minus strand of NC_140665.1, from coordinate 67,437,153 downwards.
TTCAGCAGGTCATCACCAAATCTGAACTGGCACATGCAGTTATTCCTCCCTGGGTGCAAGACTCTACACTTGCTTTTGTTAAATCTTGGCTGGTTTCTTACTGCCCAGCTCTCCAGCCTGTCCAGGTCTTGCTGAATGGCAGCACAGCTTTCAGGTGTGTCAGCCAATCCTCCCAACTCCATATCATCAGCAAACTCGCTGAGGGTGGCCACTATCCCCTCAACAAGGTCACTGATGAAGATGTAGAACAAGACCAGACCCAACACTAATCCCTGGGGAACACCGCTAGGTACAGGTCTCCACCCAGACTCTGCACTGCAAATGACGACCCCCTGTGCTCTGCCAGTCAGCCAGTTCTCAGCCCACCTCACTGTCCACTCATCTATCTCACACTTCCTCAGCTTTGTTATAAGGATGTCATGGGAGATAGTACCAAATGCCTTGCTGAAATCAAGGTAGACTACATCCACTGCTCTCCCCCCATCCATCCAGTCAGTAACAACATCATTAAAAGCTACCAGGTTGGTCAAGCATGACCTCCCATTGGTGAATCCATGCTGACTAGTCCTGATAACCTCCTTTTCTTCCAATTGTCTGGAGAGATCCTATTAAGAGATCATATTAAACACTCATCAGTGTTTAATATCAATCAAGCTCTTAGAAAAAGCTAGTGAATTATTCTGCATCGATCCTCTTTTTCTGCCACTAATTTAAGGATCATGGAATCACAGAATAGTAGGGGAGACCTCTGGAAGTTATTTTCTGCAGTCTACACTTTCACATGGGTTGTCTACAGTAGAAAAGCAGCCTGGTGGGTCTTGAATATCTCCAGAGAAGACTCCACAACTTATCTGGGCAGTCTATTCCAGAGCTCTGTCACCTTCTTAAAGTAGAGAAGGTTTTCTCGTATTCAGATGGACCTCCCTATTTTCCAGTTTCTGCCCATTGACCCTTGTTCTGCTGCTGGGAACTGCTGAAAAGGGCCTGACACCATCCACTTGACTCCTGTCCACTGGATATTTACAAGCATTTGAGATAAGAACCCCTCTCAGTATTCATTTCTCCAGGATGAGCATGATCAGCAGAGTACTGACTGATTTTTGGAATTGCCCTCATCATATTTTTTTTTCCAGTGAAACATATCATACTCTAAAGTCTTGTATGCACAATGGAAATGGAAATGTTTGCATTTTTCTTGGCCTCTCTTCAGGGAAGGGCGATTATGAGTAAATTACCCATATTCACCAATGTATTGGAGAGGATCTAAACTTACAAACCCACAAATATGGGGATATTTCTAAATAAATTCAGCCTTCCTAAAAATGTTGCTACAGAAATTTGAAGAAGCCTTTTTTGACTTAAAGTGTGAAAATCCAACCACCAAACATTCTGCACAGTAAACTTAGCTTTCATTCATACAACAGCAAACAAAGCGTATATTGTAATGACTTTTGATCCTATAATCCACACCAGAGCTCAGAGGTGAGCTAGCAATTTGCAGAGCTTTCTCTCTGAGCCTTGCTGGCACTTTTCTGCAATTTGAGTACACACTGTTCTGGTGCCTGATCCAAATTATAGATATGGTAAAAAGCAAGGGAAACAAAGAGGAACTCTGAAGTTTACAAAGCAAATTGACTCTGAAAACTTTAGTCACCATCATTTTTCATTGATCTTAATCTCTTATTTTCTCATAAGGAAAATATATTGTCTTAGTCTCGTATTAGTTATTTGGTGTAACATAAGGCCTACCAATCAAACCTACCAAGCATAAAAGTCAAGCAGTATATTAAAAATACCTTATTTTTAAAAACTTTTTTACTACATTTCATTATAAGTAGTTTCTTTTCTTCTCTGATAATGTCCAGTTTCCAAAATCTCAGCATTTTCATTAGAACGTGATAAAACAACCTATTAGATTATTCTAGATTTCAACTTATGAGCTACTGTGCAAATCAGTTTTCAGATATTTCATTACAATATTTATTAAGAACTTGAGGTATATTTGATTTTCATATTTTCCTGGGACTAAGTTCAGAGAATCGTGGAATCATAGAATGGGTTGGGTAGGAAGAGACCTCAAACATTTTCCTCAAACCCCCTGCTGGGCGGATTGCAATGAGAAAGTATCTCATATAACACTTTAGTTACCAAAGAGGGCATTTTTGTTCTGGTTTGTTTCTTTGCTATACTGTGGAAGAAATTCCTAAAAAGTGAATTCAGATATGGAACAGGAAGAATGCCCTGTCAAAAATGTGCTAAATACCAAAGGGAAAGCATGATTAGTCAGAGAGGATTAGGAAAACTGCTTACTTGGATTACCCAGCACTACTCAAAATGAAAATAAAAGCCACTGGGAATAAGCGAGGGTTATAAAAAGAAAAGCAACAACAAAAAGTCATCTAGATTAATTAACAATGGGCTGAAGTAGAAGGAGAAAATCCTTCTCCATACATATCCTTCCGGTAAAACTATTCTGAGTTTAGTTTCTGATATCGGGAAAATTAGATTAAAAGTAACACAGGGCAAAGTCTTTCCTATTTATCGAGTTTTGGAGTAAGTTTCTGAAGTATTATGGAAGTTGTATATACACAAAGGTGAAATCAGAGCTACCTGCTGACCAAGCTAAACTGTGCCAGGACAGGACAGCATATGAGAATGCAAATCTCTTGTCAATCACGTGGTTCTCACATTAAGCAAGTCATTTGTTTTTGTCTCAAACCCTCATCAGTGGGATGAGTATTCCTTGCTTTTCAAATGATACACATAAATGATACAGTAAATCCTACAAAGCTTTTCCTTACCAAGGGAAAAAGGTACCCTATGCTCTCCACACAATCCCACTGTTAATGGAAACATCAATATGACATTGCGGTATTTCTAAGAAAGACAGACAAAGATTTCCAAAAGAATTCCAACTCTCGGTTCTATAAGCTGCTGTGACTTCATACCCATTTCAAAATAGAATCAGGAAGAATGTTTTGCACCCCATTTCCTGCAAAAATGACAATTCTGTGAACCTTGCCATTCATGCCTGTGCATTTTTTTCTGTGCTGTCATGCCCTTTACTTCCCACAAGGTAGCCACAAATAAAATATACATAGAGGCTGTCCTGAAAATATATCAGTTTTATAGTAATCTGATCACAAACTTCCGCAGTATCTAACTATTCTGTCAATAACTTTCTTCTTCCAGCTGCAGAATTTCATATACACACGTAAAAAAAAAAAAAAAAGTTATACATCAGAAATCATGGAATGGCTTGGATAGGAAGGGACCTCAAGGATCATGAAGCTGCATTCAGGTTCATTAATCTCCATATCCAATACTAGACCAGGCTGCCCAAGGCCCCATCCAACCTGGCCTTGAACACATCCAGGGACAGGACATCCACAGCCTCTTCAGGCAACCTTCTCCAGCAACTCACCAGTCTCTCTCTAAAGAACTTCCCCCTGATATCCAACCCAAATCTTCCCTCCCTCAACTTCAGACCGTTTCCCCTTGTCTTGCCATTATCTGCCCTTGTAAAGAGTTGACTGCCCTCCTGTTTGTATGCTCCCTTTAGATACTGGAAGGCTGCAATGCCCATCTCCCTCAGTCTGTCTTTGAAGGGGAGCTGCTCCAGCCATCTAATCATCTTTGTGTCTCTCCTCTGGACAACAGCTCTGTCTTTCTTGTATTCAGGGGCCCCAGAACTGGACGCAGTACTCCATGTGGGGCCTCACAAGGACAGAGAGGAAAGGGACAGTCATCTCCCTCTCCTGTTTGTAACAGTTCCTCATCTCCCAAATGGAATATAGGTGAGGACATATTCACAGTTGGTGTTACTGGCATTACAGCAACATTATGGCTTTTTCACTATCAGTTTTTTGCAACATTTTCTTTGCTGTTTTCACTGTAGTAGTTGACTAAGATGAGAATTTCATTGAGACAACTCCAGTGCTGCCAAGGTTTACTTTCCCAAATGTTAGTACTGAACTCAAAATTGGCAGAATTCATTCACATTGCTCCAGCTCAGCATTTAGGATCAGTTAAACTGGCACTATGCTATCCTCTCCCTTTGCTTAATATGTACCAAAAAATATCTAATCTTGTTTAGTCTAAATACTACTAGTCTAATCTAATTTTTGATATTTGCCACTTCTCTAATTGTGCCTTTTTTTCCCTAGATCATTAATAAATAAAAAAACATAAGAAGAAAATTGATAGCTCTAGGAGAAAGCTGATCCAACAGAGAGCTTTGAAAATTAAATAAGAGGTTCATCAGGTATTCATTGAAGCAAGGGCTCCCCCAACAAGCTGCCATAATGACTAACCACAAGTCAGAAAAGGCTGTTTACTCCTAGCACTGAGCAGGAGATGATGCATGGTGACACCCTTTAACCTAGGTGATTGTAAAATGATCATTCTTATCTTAGACAAAGCACCTTTGCTATCTTTGCCCAGGAATGACATGGGAAAAAAGACAAGCAAAATTCCTGTGATATAAATGTGCTGCCACCCTGCAGCAGCTACAAAAGGCATTGGAAAAGGACACTACCCTAGCCTGAGTGGAAACAGGCACCAGAAGAGCAATCAGCTCCACACTGTTCAGACTGAGATACAAATAACAGATTTCACTGAATATCCTAGTTCCCCAGTTAACTATAACCCCTTATTGGCAGTTTTGGCATGAAACAGCAGTCAATCTCCACAAAGCACACAACCCTCTTTGTCCTTTCAGCCTGGCTGAAGGAGCCTCTGCTCAGACATGTCAACACGACATGGAACAACTCACCCTCTAGTGGAAAAACTGTAAAGAAAAAACACAACCATCCATATCTTTTCAGAGACCTTTTTACCTAAGCCTATGGTAAGCATATTTTTAGGGTTAAAAAAATAAAAATAAAAATAGAAAAGCAAAAAAACCTGAGGATAAGGGGACTGCAACCAGGACAAGTTCCAGTAGGGCTGACAGTCGCTCATTAAGACTAGTCTGTTTCCCTTGGGTCCACCAAATGCAAAGTATCAATTTTGAGATGTTGCAAGATCTCAGATCTTGGTGCAAATGCAAATACATTCATTACTCTTGAGATAACCTACACATGCTCAGTACAAGCTATACATGCTCTCAACATTTTTCCCTTCCCCTGGTATCAGAGTTTGTTTACTCTATGAATGCTTCCCAGATAACGCTGTATAGAGACTTCCCACAAGTATTAGGCTGCTGTTTTGCTGTGACTGTCCCTAATAGAGATCAATGCAACCCTGTATATCTCTCTTCCCATCGCTTCCAATTTAACCCAAAAATATCTTCAAGTGCCAGTCCAAATCCAAATGATTACACCTGAAACCTGTGTAGCAGACTGTGTAGTGGATTCAAATTTGCACCATTGGAGGTACACTTCCAAAGTTCTCAGAAGCTCTTTTCCCAATGAGAGCATGCCACCCCACCTGCCTCATCTTATCTCAGCCTTGACCACAGTGTGCTGGGCTGCATGCAAAAGCCACAAGACGGAAAAGAAAACATACACTGGTAGCACGTACCTGGGTATAGTGGCAAACACCAAAGTAAGTTACCATGGAAGGAGAGAATGATGAGCTGTCTGTGAGATTTCTATCTCTATGAAGAAGCTGACTTGCTAGAATAACTTCTGCTGCCTTAAGCTGAATCGAGATCTATGTTTCCAGACTGAACTACATGGCCTGGTATATCTCCAAGCTCAGATTACTTTTCCTCTCTGCCTCATGCTCGCATTGCAACTGCAGGATGTGGGATGGGGAAATGGACAAACTGAAATATATTCTTAGCACTGAACATGCTTTTCTTGGGTTTGTTGTTTGTTGTGTTTTGCTGGTCGGTTTGGGAGGGCTGGGTGTTTTTGTTTTTTCTATGTGTGTGTGTGTGGGGGGGGGGAAGTGAATGGGAGTTGATGTTTATTTGTTTGTTGTTGGGGTTTGTTTGTTTTGTTTTGTTTTCTTTTAGTAAATCTTAATCTATTCCTCCTTGCCTGCACTCACTGAAGATGGGAGATTCTGGGGCTTGCTGAAAACAACTTTGCCAGCTGTGACAGGCGGAGCTACTATCAGTGACCAGAACTTTGGACACAACGTGATTAAAGCGTACAGTTTTCATTAAATACTCTGTGATTAGCACCTGTTATCCAGATACATGATGCAGTAGGCAGATTTGGAAGATACCAGCCATACAGATCAACAATTTGGGTAGGGGACCTAGCTCAGGAGTAGAAGATTTCAGGAGACCAGACAGTGGGTGGGTTCTTGTTTGTACTTGGCTGTGAGCTCAGGTTTCTCATTCCCCAAGTGGGAAGTCTTGGGAAAGGTGTGTTCAGAAAGGTTTTGAGCAGCCAGGTCTGAGTTTCTCACCTCTGCAGGGTTTCAGCACACACTTGTAAGGCATGTGGGTCCAACCCACAGCAGAAGGCCAGGAACCTGTCCTTGACAGAGCCATGTGGGGCTTGTTAGTAGGACAATGTAGATGTCATTTAGAAGAATGCAGGAAGAGGCATCAGCGCTGCAATACTTGTGAGCATCGGTGGGGGGGGAGTATGCAAAACATATTGATCCCTTATGGGTGGTTTGGGAACATTTAGCTGACGAAGTCCCTCAGGAATGAACCCTGTGAATAATAGTGGGGTTTGGCTAGGAGTTAGGCTCCAGGCTGCTCAGTGCTATTGCGATTAAGATGCTCCCAGGTCCGTGGAGGAAAAAAAAAACATGAAGGCCAATAAATCTTTGAAAGTATAATCTCCTCTTAATTTTATATCTCCCACATTAGACTGTGTTCGAATAGAACTTTTGCATCTTTTCACAGTCAAAAGTAAGTAGCTAAATTTCATATACATCTGTAGGATTTTTTTAATGGGATTTGGATATTACCATCTCGTTCTGGTAATTTGTTTGTACATAAACATCTGGAGGTTCTTGCATCATGTTATATTTCAACCCATGGAAATACCTATCTTTTATTAGTATTAAAAGAGTAATCTTATGTTTTTTACACTCCCACTCTCTAAAAATATAAAGTAAACTGTGGATAAACTGTAAAAATATAAAAGAAAATATAAAAGAAACTACAGTCCTTTTGGTGACTGTATGTGCTTGTGACTTTAGGGGGAGTGATCGGTAATCAAATGAACCTGTGAGAAAGAAAGAGGCCTTAAAACACGTTTCTGAACAATGACATAAGAAGCCAGTAAATCTCTGGAGCCAATTTTAATTCTGAGCACTAAACATATTTTTTTCATGCTACTCACACATCCTTAAAACTAGAGCAAGCAGTTTGCAGACTACAAGCATACTCCAAGAAGCCAAACTTCACACCTCCAAACTTTATTTGGACTAAATACTGTTCTGCTAGATAGAAGCAGTGATTGTGCTCATCAGACATACTGCTGCCTCATCAAGAATTGCTATGTTTATTTTGCCAGAGGCTCTATCTCCAGAAAGGTAAATGAAGATTCTTAAAAAACATGTATTTTGATCTGAATTATGGGACTTAAATCATTTTCTCTTACTGGTGTATCTTGTATTGCTGGCCCGTGCAATTAATTGGATATCTTAGTTCCTAATCTAAGTTAATTACTATTTTATTTAAAATACAGTTTTTAACATCTGCATTAAGTTCCAAACAGAACTTTCTTGATAATTCCTTTATGTTTGGGATTTAGTTGAAATTCCCGTAAAATTTAATATAGTTTACTACCCTAGATGTTCGTAAACTTAGTCCCATGTTTTTTGCCTTACCAAGAGCCTAAGATAGCTAGTACTTTCTGTTCATAAAGGATTAAAATATTGTGTACGCATTATACTTCCTATCTTAAGAACGGCAGATGAAATGTTGTTGATCCTGGTAACTGACATTTTGCTAATCTTCCTGTTTTAAAACACATAGATGAAAATAAAGTAGTACTGTAAATGCTCCCTAAGGTATGAATAACTTATAAAAATACATAACTAATTTTGACTGCCAGATTTGCATTGCTGCAAAGAGCAGCAGCATGTTCCAGTGAGCCATCTTTCTGGTCAGGTCTATTGTGATATAAGTTGTTTATTTTTGTATAGTTTGGATCAGTAAAGTGATTAAAGTCAGCTGGATTAGCTTTTAAACTTTTATTCAGCCGGTAACATCTAATCAACAGTGTTGTGGCTGACAGTATCACTGAAGCTTTTAATAGAGAGAAGTCCCAACTGTAGCATATTTGGCTCTGAATGCCACAATTGGATTCTACAGATGATTATTTTCTTCAGATCCTAACACACATAATGCTAATTCTCACTGTTGGAGCAGTGTAAATATTTTTGAGTTGGAATGAGAATCAAATCCTTAGCAATTTCTCTATTTGTTATGTAAAATAACTTGAAATACAAATCAAGTCTGCAGTTTGAGTGTTGTCTTATTTCCATACCCATGGAAGAAGTGTGTATGTGTACACTGCAAAAAACATTATCTCAAAGCATTAGTGCAACTAAAGTTCTGTAGATATGTTGTAAGGAAATAAGTCCTTTTCTTATTTTTTTCATTAACAAAAGAGAGAACATTCTGTCACTCACTGTTGGAATGAGTAATAAATATTTTTGTTTACATTAGAAGTATCTCTGCTTTAAAAAAAAAAAAAAGAAAAAAAATTGATAGTCCTTTGTGTAATATCAAGCCAGTAAGACTTGAAAAAAAAGTTGAAAATATTCCCATATTTTCCATGTATTGTCAATCTGTCATTCCCATTGTTTTGTGCAGTACTGCTATAATAGAAAATATCCAAGAAGTACTGCATAGATACACTGGATCCATTTATTTCAAGTACACAAGCAAATGCTGATATTTCTCTACTGTCCTCTACTGTCAACTGGATCTCTGCTCTAAATGTTTAAAATCATGAACAGTGTCACTCTGAAAGAGCCATTAGTTATAGTTTAGAGCCTTATTTTTCTGTTCAAACACTTTGCAAACTTTGCAGTTTTACCTAAGTGTGCCTATTCATCGAATGGAAATAGGGCTTTTTCCTGACCCCCACTAACATACATTAGAAGATTTCTTGATGTGCCAGAACATATGGAGGTCAAACAGTGGCTGCACAGTGCTCAATTTATGGTCTGCTCTTGCACACGTACCTACGTCCTAAAGGAGCTCACAAGTTACAGGATAAGGTGAAATAAGCCTTGCTGCTTATAGTTCTGCAGTCATTAAATTATTAATGCTTGGGCTGCGGCTCAGAAGGTTCATTTCCACAGTTCATGAGATCAATGCATGGCGAAATTACTCTTTGCTGTGCAACAGTGGCCATAACAGGGCAAAGTTAAAAAGTCATACAAGGCTTCTCCTCGTAAACACTTGTGTGTGGGGATGGGTGTAAGTGTAGGGAAGTGAGGGAGGGAGGGAGGGAGAGTTGTTCTGTTTCTCTCATGCTCACATCTGCCTGCAAGGTGTGTAATTCCTTGGGGCGGAAGACCTGAGCCTGGCAATTGGTAAAAACTAAAGAAGCCACCCTAACAGCAAGGAAAAAAAATAGCTAGCAAGAAAACAGATGGTTATACATGTGGGGCTTCTCCCAGAAGTCCCACTTAAGTCTTTTTTGTTTTGTTTTCACAGCAAAATGGAAAAATGTGAATGCATACAGAAAAAGCCACAGATTTATTTTCTGATTTTGGTCACAGTATTCTTATAAAAATGAAAAACTTACATATCTGGAAACAATCTTACTGTCACATAGCTAATTTCAAAAAAGGAATATAGACTGTAAAATGAGCATGCAATTTCCCACAAATGCTTCCGTGTGCTCCAATAGTAAGATCTTATGGGAACTCTATTTACATGTGAAAGATTATGTGGTTATCTAGTGGTGCAAATTTGTAGGCGTAAAATAAAAATCATAAGTTCTGAACATAGACAGCAGTCACAGGGTAATACTCCATGTGGATCAGAGCTTGACATGTAGCTTCTAAATCAGTTCAGGAATAAAAATAATAGTAACAATAATTAAAATGGATTTGCAGAAAAAAATAGCCATCTTCATTCATTGGTATGTAACTGTTTGACTTACTAAGCACAAGCTACATAGTGTGTATGGATCGGAACAACTACTTAAATAATGCATTATTGGTTTGTCCATCTTCAGCCCACTGTCCTTGTAATGACTGACATACGGCAAACACAGCGTGTGACAACTACACTGAGCTGGGGGAAGAGCGCAAGAAGTGAGCGTAAAGCTGACATGATTAATAGAGCTGCCACAATTTGTTTACCAGAATGACTTTGATGAACATGTACTTTTTTCAAGACTGTTAGTTCGCTGCCATTTGTCTTTTGATTCTCAGTAAGGGTAAAATCAGGCCATCAAACTGTCTGGAAAAAATCCTGTCTCAGCAAGCTGGCTGAAGCAACTGAAGGTATCACAGAAATGTTAAGATTCTTAGCGATGACTGCACAGTGTCTTTGCGTAATCTTTGTATGCATGAATACAGGCTAAGGATTATGAGGGATGCCTTTCTCCACCTTCTATGATATTCCCTGTACATTCACAAATAAGGTACGTATTTGATATAAATGATGTAGACATGAATGAGTCATTTGAAAAAATAGAGACTGCCATTTTCCAGTCATTAAAAATGTGAGTGATCACATAAGTTTGAATCAGTCTCAGGAATCCTAAATAGAGGCTATAAAATTCTAACGTAAGATACATCCACTTATAGCCTTACTGTTGCCTTTCTTGAAGTAACTGACTAGTTGAATTTAACAGGTTTGCAGCTTGCGGCAATGGGAGAAAATACTGCTTCTGTTGGGTGTTTCTCCTGTTTACTTACAGAGAACACCTCAAGTTCCAGAATAATTTGAATAGGTGATGGTTGATTTCCCACAGAAACAACTTCTCTTTCAGGCAAAAATTGACCCAAAAGTTACATCTCAGCTTCTCTCAAGGTCACGCTATTAGAGAACCTCTGTTCTTTGCATGTGCATATCTGTCCTGTTTCTACTAATTCTCTGCAATCCCTGATCCCCCTGTCACCTCCCCATTTGTGCACAGCTGATCTTACTGGAGATCTTTACATGTAGTTCGGGTTGCGGATGAAACAACATGTCTGAAACAAATCTACTGACAAACCAGCTAGCTCCACAGAGAGATCTGTTATTTCTATCTGAATGAAAAACTATTGTTCCAAGAACACTTCTTTTCATTACAGTGTATTATATATCATATTATATGTATATATATTTTGATATGTATGTTTGGTTTTTTTTTTAACTCCCACTTAACTATAAAATTGTATCAGATCATCAAATTTACAAAACGAGGTTGGAGGGAGTGTGTTAAGGGCTCTGTAAGCTGAATTTGTAAACGCATCCACTCCCATTTTCTCACCAGTTGCAGATGCTTGGGTTTTTCAGAAAATCACTGACTAAGGGACCAAGGTTTTTCAATTTTCTCATGTTGGTTTTCTTTCAGTATCTCATCAAATCAGTGAATTTCACAGTGACCAGAATGGATCCTGTGTGGCCCACAGATGTTTATTGTCTCTCAGGCTAAGAATGTAAGGGCACAGAATAAAGCATCTCAACTGGGGAAGTTCTGGCTTCTGTTTCTCTTGATAACACAGTTGTGACTGTGTTCCCAACACTTGTAAATGTTCAAGTGAAGAAAAAATGAAGGAAAAGCCCATAAACTGTTAAAATTGAAAATAGAAAATGTGAATCAGTTGTGTTAAAGATCAAAGTGATTTTAAAAAAATGTTAGAGACTGAAATTCTTTGTTTATGGCTTCAGTCTTATGGCTCTCTGAGGTGTTACATGCATCTGGACCAGTGGAGCTGAACCTTTCTGTCCCTGGGCCCTCTCACCCAGGCAAGATAGGCACGCAACCAGTTCAGTGGATTGATTCTTCATAAGCAGTGAGAATGAGCCTTCATTTTAGCTACTAAAAAATAACTTAGGGAATATTTTTAATTTAACATAGTCACTCAATTGGATTCCAAATTCACATTTTATTTGGAAGATTTTTGGTCAATGTGGTGGTCCATTTTGAGGAGATGATTCATTCAGAGAAGCATATATTCCACTATAAAATAAAGTAAAACTTTAAGTAAAGGCAAAAACATAGATCACTGCCTAAATAACAGAAATAACAATAAATAAGGAAATAAGCAATTGAACTAGATATGTTCATAACAAATTACTTAAACACATTTAATTAAATGAAAAGACCAGAATATACTACAGTGATGCAGATTATAGTCCAAAATAACAAGTTGATCCTCTAATACAGTCTGAGTTTACTCCAAGTCAAGACATAGTCCTTTTAGCAAAATTACAGGATTCATTTTCTAATTGTTGATTAGAATTAATCAATTCTAATTATTCACTTCTGGTAGCAAATTAGAAATTTGTTGCTATAATACAAGTGGATAATTATTTGAAGTTTGAATGGAGGAATATGTTTCTCTTCTTCAAAGAAAGACAATTCTGATGTGATCAACTTACCCTTTTTTTTACTGTGATCATTTTGGAGATCATATTGGGAATACTTAAGTAGATTTGCAAATAAAAAAAATATATAATCCTTTTCTCAAACCGTAGTTTAAGAGTGACAGATCATCCTATCACAATGATATCTATAGTTAGCTAGCTAGTCTCATTTCTTCTGTGTAATGGTATGTAAACCACTCTGTTACGCAGTCTGACAAAATGTGTATACATACTTTTTTTTCCCATCTCAATGCCGAAAAGGCTTCATGTAGCTCAATGAAATGTCAGAGTTTAATCTAATAAGAAGTATATGCTCTCTAAGCTATGAGAAAATATAATCACCACTACATTTTAAAAAGTTGTCCACATGTACCAAGTATTTCTTCCCAGTTCAAGGTTAACAAACAGAAACTTTTGAGAGCGCTTACATGAAATTTGTTAATTTTCTAAACACAAAAACAGTGAATATTTGGGATAAAGGAACAATCTGATAGTAAAAGAACTACCATACTACAATCACATTGTATATCTATGCACAAAATAACATCTAAAAAAACAGTAAAAAATTAAAGGCCTTGGAGAATATTGTACTTTAAGGAATAACTAAATACTTAAATGAATGACTGAACATTCTCCAGTATGAATTACAAGGGAAAAAAAAAAAAGAGCTGCTAGTCTTCCTGCCTATTTCATGAAAAATAATCCCTACAAACAACCAGAGTATTTTGTATGTACAGAAGCAGTGCATTAAATAAAGCAGTGTGAAAATGCAGCAGAACAGTACATGAAATCCAATCTGTTAAGAGGAGTAGGTTTGTTTTTTTAATTATTTTTTTTTCTCTGCTTTTAAAAGTAAATCATAAATGAGCTGTAAAGGTAAGTTAAAAAGCTATGTATAGTGAATATACAGATACACCATGAGGAAGCCGGTTACCAGTACAACTTGTGGAATCCCTCTTTTTCTCAACACCTGTATGAAACACAGTACCTTCCATCGCTTAAGTGGATAATCAAAAATTTTCATGTAATAAATGCTGCAATGATATAATATTATATCATATTCAGATGTGAAAGATCTCATTATTTTGTACTTGTATGTTCTAAAATCTTTTATTGTTTTAGTAGCTTAAGTTCAGATATTTTCTGTCTGAGATTATACAAGTGTTGTCATGAGTGTTATGTCATTTGGAACTGTTATACTGAGACTATTCCTATGTTATTTAGTTGGTGGGGCAGGGGTTAAGATGTGCTTTGTCGTACTGGATGTCGATCCTTTCTGAATTAAGGGTCTGTTACTATAGAGGTATGAATAAGTCATTAGGCATTCTGTTCAACTTTGCAAAAATGTTTCTGCTTTTCAGGAATAGTAAAGAACTGGATGTTATAAAACTGCAAAATAGAAATCTCCTTGCTGTAGCTAGTGATCTAACTGTTCTAATATTCCATGTCTTTCAAAAACTCTAGTAACCAATGGTAAAGAAGCCCAAATGAAACACATCTGCAGAACAGAGACACTGTTACCCACATCCTTCTTCTCTATGAAGCAGAACTATAGTAGCTTTATTGCTTACTAAGTCTTCCAGAAACAGTAAGTCCGAATAACTTCTCCGTTTTATTTTTTACCTTATTTTAGGGCAGAGGGTTAAGGTTCAAATCAGGAACCATTTTCAGGCCATAGTATTTAAAATTGTAGAGGTGGGTGAGAAAGCAAAATAAACTTCAAAAATCTTGTTCAGACTAATCATTCCAATTTTGTTTTAATTTTCATGTCTCCATTGGCATATTTCTCAAGAAAAAATATATTTTAAAGAGCATTCACAAAAGTAGTTTCAGGAAAGAGGAAAAAAGTATACATTAGTCTTTGGACTGTTTCTGTGACAAAGGGGAATACAGAAATGGTATTATACTAAGAGAACTTAGCATACAAACCAAGTAGTGTGACTTACAACCGTGTGTATCAAATAACTAAAGTAACATTCAGTTTTTACTTAAGTGTTAGAATGAAATGTATGCTAAGAAATTCATATTCCAACAGATTAAGATTAAACTATTTGCATTTTTTTTTCCAGAATTGGAAAGAACTTCACCTAGAAATAGCCTAAGTTAATGAAGGAACACTGTTCTCATAGAAAAGATTAATTGCCTCAGACTGTAGTAATTAGCAAAGAAGTGTCTTTGAAGTGACATCCCTACACCTGAAACAAAGCATTAAGAACACTTTTTCTCAAAAAGTCTAGTTTAAAAGATGTGTAAGAAGCAAAACATAGATTTGTTTTAGAAGACAGTATGCATTTGTTGTTGTCAGATCAGTTTTATGTGTGCAACAGTGTATTGCAAAAATTATAAATATTTTATTCTGAACTTTTATAAACAGTAACTTCAGTTATCATACACTGTAGTTCAGATCATATGCGATCATCACCACAAGAACATCATTTTTTCCCTTACAATAATTATTGCAATGTATTATTTGTTATTATGAGTTATCAGGAAAAAAAAAATTCATCTTAAATATGAATGAGTGAATTGACAAAAAGTACAATAGTCTTTTCTCAAATCTACCTATAACTTTATTAATCTAGAGATTCAGTCACTCATGTCATGGGAGAACATACTTTGTTCAAAAGAAAAAAATAATAAGACTTATTTTTCTGTCTCTGGTTAGCCACCTGTACTATACTTGAATCATTCTCCGAGCTTTCTTTCATTTCTGTATCCAGTTTGAGTTTGTTAGTTGGTGAAAAACACCACCTTTCTTCGGCAATTTTTCAAAAAAAAATTTTTTAATGTATCTTATTATTCATCAGGAGATAGGAAAAAATGCTTCTGCAACACCAAATCCTAAGAACTGCAATTCTCATTTGTTTTTGTCACTGATTTCACACATTCACATTTATACAGTTCTACTCTGAATAAATCACAAGCCTTTAAAATTCAGAACCAAGGGAAATTTGTGAATCTATGGAAAATCAAATAGAAAATGATATTTTCCTTGTTTGTTGGCTTTCATATTTGCATACTGCTTTTTTTTTTTTTTTTTTTTTTTTTTCCAAGTTACAAATATTGTGCAAGGTAGCATGTAGCCTCATCTTTTTTTCTCATTTATTTTCTATTTCTATTTTTAAAATTTTAACTGTAAACTTCAAGCCAGCAAAAAGTCTTGTATTCATTTTCACAGTAATGCCGTGTTGTATCTAAATTGTAAGTCATGTTAGTTTTAAGAATTCTGGTAGCATGACGCATACTTCATACATTACTTCTATTTTCCTCTTGCCCTTTCCACCTTGTTTATAGTTTTGCATAATTTATAATCTGCCCAGGAGGGTGAGATAATTGCCTGGTTAAAGTGGAGAATATTGAGGCAGGGCTTGAGCCTGAAAATCCTTTCTTGGGTAAGCAGTCCTTACTCAAATAGGTATTAGCTAAAGGATTCAAGAGGAGAGTTTACATAAATGCAGTTTGTAAGTGTCTGGTCTGGGAGGATGCTGAATACCGTGTTTGCAGTTTGCCAGTAGAAATAGGTATTGGCTATAATTTCACTTTTCACTGTTCAAAATAACTGGAAAAGGACTAGTTCATTAGACTATGATGGATTTCTGGCACTTAATTTTTAAGTTACTACAAATTTTAAGACCAGATAAAACCAGTGTTTCCCCAGAGAATTCAGTAGAATTCTACTGTTATTTATGAACAAACTCCTACTTCCATTTTATAATAAATCTTATAATTTACAAGTTTTTTTGTTTCTATGGAAAAGATGGGAGTAGAAAGATGCATAACAGTTTTACAAACCACTGCCAAGATCTAGGAGTTCAAAATGAAAGTGTAGATCGAAAAACTAAAATATCTAGTAATTTTGACATATTAGATAAACTGGGAAAGTATAAAAGTTATATAGAAGCGATATTTCTTGAGTTTTCTTAATTCTTACAGGCTTTCATACAGTCTTAGTAAAAGACAAGGAAATGTCTAGCAAACTGCAGTGTGAATAGGCTAAATTAGCTGCATGCCACTTTCTTTTTCTTTGAGTCAATGGAAAATGTTTCTATTTCAATTCCAAAGGGAAAGGAGTAAAGAGGCTTTAATTAGTATTCCATAAACAACTCCAATACTTTCATTAGAGAACAATAAAGAAATGACAAAGAATGTCGATCTTCAGAAGTGACAAAATATATGGAGAAAATCCGTGGAAGTAGTGGGAACAAAAATAAAAAAGAGCCTAATAGATGAGATATAATCTCTGCAAGAAGGACAAGATGCTCAGAGGACAGGCGAAAGCATAGGTTAGTTAGGGTTGTTGAGACTGACACATCTAATCCAAAAAGTAAACTAAATGCAGAACCTTTGTATTTCAAAACCATCTTAGGTAGCAGACTTTTGTGTGCATTCTACCTTTTTAGTTTAGAAAAGAAAGTTAAAAAAACCCACAAACCTTTTCATGGAGAGTAAATGGCATACTTTAGACTCTTATTAAATCACAATTCCTTTGCTGTTTGATTAGGAATGCATTTGAGTGTCTGGACACTTTCTTTCAAACTTGTTTGCTTTTTCCCCCTCCTCTTCTCTTTACTCAACATTGTCTGTCTGTGGTGCCTAGATTCCAAAACTCTCTTTACCCTTTAAACTGTTGCTGTCAAAGACTACAATAAAAAGGAGATTCGTAAGAAGAGCATTCTGCCAAGATGCTTCTTCAATATATATTGTCATTATGTATCTTGACAGATCTATGTGATTAATATCGTCTTTCTAAGCCAATGAAATTGATCCTGTCATCACCTTTAGAAGAGAAGGCATGCAAAATAAAAAGTTCATTTCAGGGTCTTCCATGGGAGATGAAATAAACTTTTAAATGATCGTCATGCAAAAGCCAAATTCTTTCCTTGTATATGCTCAGCACAGACTGTTGCCAGCCTTATCTCCTATTAAAGGACTTTATCCCTATCTATCTGAATCTAGTATCTCTGGTGCACCTTCATTAGCTGCGTACTCTAGCAGCACAGACTATTTTAACACAACTTCACATAGCCATATGTTGTTAGTCATTTATCATCCTTGTCTTAAATTCTTCTGCTTCTATAGACCCACAGTAAAATTCTCAGGCCAAATAAAAACTGTCAGGGAACAACACAAATCAATCTTAAGACCAGGTAATTGACTAATTTAATTTATCAAAAAACATTTAAAATAAAAGCAATAAAGAAATAAACACTGTAGCTTTATCAAATTCCTTTTTGCTTTCTCTATCCCACTTTTTTTTTTTCCCCCTTCTTTCTTCTGACAGTACATAAATGTCCACAGAAACTATATCTTCTTTGGACAGGGGTGATCTTTTTGATAATGACTGGCTGCTTCCTTCCTTTTTTGTTTTTGCTACGTGAATGAAAAATTCCTCTGCAAAACTGCATTTTTGACTGAATTGATTGCCTGAACCTTTAATTCTAATGTTTCAATAGATTAGCTCCTGGAGATTATATATGTGTCTTGTATTTCATGGACTTTTAGTTGTGATAATTTAGACTTAGATTGCTGATAATGTTAGACCATTAGAGAATATATAGTATGACAGCAGTCATAAAACAGGCATTTGTTACTGCATTGTGTTTTATGTTGGTTAATGGTATGTCCACAAATGTTTGCAAAACATAAAAGATACCAATATTTTAATGATGCAATAAGACTGAATCAAATAAAATGCCATATCTTTGTGACAAGAAAATTTATTCCAAAACAGTGGCACCAGAATTTAAATGAAAAGTTTTATAGAAAAGAGTAGTCTGCTTGTCAGAGTTTTATATACGTGTGTATTTATTGGTGCGCTAAATTGATTATATACAGTAAATGGCATTGCTGCTATCACACCATATTCTGATCATTTCCATATGCTCTCAGCTTTTATTTTGACTTGGCAATTATGAATGTATAATCACAGTTATATGAGTAGGTTATGTTCTGATGGGAGAAAAAGTGATTGAGTAACAAAATAACACAGGAACGGAGGAAAGTTTAGGAACCATTCTGGTCAGTCAAAAAACCAAATTCCTGAATACTTGCAGGCTTGAGAATACGTGCTGCTTTTCACACACACACAAAAAGATTCCTGACCCTAATTTTATCAGGAGTCACAGCCAGATATGGAGCGTATGCTAAGAAATATGAAGCTGCTCAGATTTGAAATTAGCACAGTGATATTTTAGCAGTGATGTTTTTTTGGTTATATCAGCATTTCAAAGATAAAATAAATGATAAAGGTGAGAGATTAAGCTACTTGACCAGACTAAAGAATTTCACACTTAAATTCTGTGTGCTACTACTAGTCTTTGCAATGAGTAACACAACTCTTCTTTTCTAAAATAGATGGATGTAGAAGAACAAAGAACATCTGAGTTCTGCTGTAGAAGCATTTACCAGACTGTGCTGGATAAAATCATACCCTTCATCTTTTCATTATGTCTTTTCCCCTTGTGTGAACCTTGTGGATGTAGGTCTCCAGCAGGGAATTCACTCGCTTCACCAGGGGTTATCCAGCACAGAGCAGCTCCAAGAGACTCTCCAAGCCCCAGTCAGGTGCTCTTCCAAACTCAGGCATGAAACAGGAGGCAGCAGTACAGCGAAGAGTACTGGTGAAGAGAAATATTCAACAGTGTTTCCCATTTCACAGAACATATCCTAAATATCACTCATCATACTACAAAGGCCTTTACTTCCTCTCTTGCAAGAAGAACTATTGCAGTGAAGTTACATAATTTGTGCTAATGAGGACTCACGTGGAGTGTTCCGTGGGATAAGTACAAACGATATGCAAGCACAGAAGAGGTTTGAGACACAGGTTGTACCAGTGCTGTACCACACGATCCAAGAAGAAAGGTTGGGACAGGTGTGCAGAGTATATCAATGAGAAAGAGAGCAAAAGATAGAATGAAGTAAGAAATCCTACGATTTGATGATTTTAGGAATTATGAAATGGGGCTGCTTACTTTCTTCCTAAATCACTCATTCCAAATACTTTTTCCGAAGTCAGCATACTTTTGCCTCCTCAAAATACATTCACCACTTATGTCAGAACTTTAGCCTGTGGTAAAACTGACTTAGCTAGTTATAAAATAATGGCAAAAATTTTAGAACAATAACTCCTATACTATTTGCCATGACTATACTGTGAAATCATTGTGTTGTATTATCAGCTACAACTCCTCAGAGAATCTTAATTGGATACAAATAGTCTATTGAGGATTTTGCCTGAGGTGATACACCATCACACTTTGATTTTCACATGAAAGAACGAATAGCATATAAATGTATACTGTTTATAAAGTGGAACTATTTGTTGTGAGCCTTTGGAAAAAAAAAAAAGGAAAAAAAAAAGTTCTGTGGACAAATGTCTTTTTTTTTTTTAATTCAGATTGTTTTCAGTGACAAAACTGACTGTGATTTATTTATTTTGCAACATATTTTTTCCTTAATGTCAGTGATTCCTATGCACATTGTATTGTGGTTGTAGAAGGATAGGAAGATCACAAGGAAGAGTTTGCTTGGTGCAGTAAGCTTTCAGGCAGCATAGATCACCTGCAAATATGTGAACAAACTCCAGAGATTTTGGTGGCTGGTATATCTATAAGTCCAAAGTATGTAATTGTGAGAGAGTTGTACATGATACGTGGAAATCAGATGCTTATAAATATTAAGAGAATATTATATGTCCCATCCGTGGAGGAGTTCAAGGCCAGTTTGAATGGGGCAGCCTGATATAGTGGGTGACATCCCTGCCCATGGTAAGGGGTTGGAACTGGATGATCTTTAAGGTCTCTTCCAACCTAAGTCATTCTATGACTTTTTGATTCTATGACATTCAAAACATGAGCAAACAACTTCATACTCAGATTGCGTATGTATAAAGCTGGAAAACAGCACTCTATTTCTAACCAGCATTGTCTGAAGAGCAATAGCATTTGGCATAATAAAAAGCAAAAATTTCTTAGAAATTCAAATTTTAATTATCACAAAAAAAATCTGTACACACTAAAATGTGTTGTTAAACCAGTTTAAATAAAGGGAAGTGAAAACAGGAATTTCTATAAATACAACAGAGGTTTTGTCTGACCTGGGGAGGGCTAGGCACATACTTGGCTTGTGGATTAGTCATACTACGTTCCTCAAAGGAGAGAGAGAACAAGCTCTTAGACTCTACTTTATGCCCCTGTGCCTCATAAATGATGGAAGTAAGACAAAGCCATGCTAATAATTCACAGTTCTATTTTGTATTACAAGCCTCATCTTATATTTTCAGAAGAAATGGGAATGTTGATAGGATAGAGCCTTGACAGAAGATTGGTGAGTTCAGAGTTCAGCAGTTGGCATGGCTTATATCACCTCCTTGAGAAGGCTTTTGAGGGGAAGAGAGTTCTGCTTTGTCTACTTCAGAGATACAGAAGTTGACATAAAATTGCTTTTGCTTTTAATACTACTGTCCATCACAGTACAGCAATGGGTAGGGAATAAGTAGTTCAAGATGAAAAGGTTGTGGATTAAAAATGCTTTAAGTGGAGTAGATACCACAAAACTGTACTTATATGTTACTGCCAACAGAACAAACCAGATCTGACCACAGCCAAATTAAAAAAGATAATTTTGTATGTTTTTATTTTTTATTCAAGAGCCTATGGTCTTTATTCACGTAGGTTTCTAACAGCTATTTGCAGCTTGTTTTCCAGTCTGTGGCTGTCTCAAGTGACAAGTTGGTAAACATCTTTTTAAAGCAAGTTAAAGGGGGTATACTTTTTCCACTGAATTTGCACTAAATTTAACCTCATGTAGGGAAATTGTGCATTATGTACTAGGGCCCTCAGGTTCAATAAAGCAGTTGGGTAATTCTGCTAAGCCAGCAGCTATCATGTACCTCTACCCTTTACAAGGCAACTGCAAGGGTAGCTGGTTGGGCTGTCAGACAGCAACAACCCACAAAGGCACAGATATGGCCCCACAACTACTTCAAAAAATGTACAGTTTAATTTTAACATCATCCTTTCTTTTCAGCAGCAGTTCTCCTCTTTCTTTGCTTGAAAATGCAGCTGTGGTGTCAACAGGCATATTATGTAAAAATAAACCATTTGATAAGTGAATGAAGAGGGACACTCTTTGATCAGCAGAACATACAGACATTCACTAGTGCAAAGGGGCACTGGAGGAATTCCTAAGAAGTAAGTTCCAGCAAGAGTGAATTTGTTGGAAGGCTAATTGTGTGAGAATCTGCCAGGCAGCTAGAAAGAGCTGTAAGCTCCCAAACCATATGATCCAAGCCAAACGGGGAAAAAAAGAAAGAAAAAAAAAAAAAAAAAGGACTTTTGCTTTCAAAAGTATTCCAAAGGCCTAAAAATAGATCATGGAGAGATGAATCAAATAATAATTTATTCAGAAAATGAACTTGCAGACAGAATACACAGTCCTTTGATGTTTGAAAACTATTGAAAGTCAGTATATTTCAAAATATTGCTGTTTGAGTTCTTTTCCTTCCCTTTCATTTCATTGAAGTTTACTATGTGAGTATACTTTTCTGCTGCTACTATATTTTCAGACATTGATAAAAGCAGAAGAGAAGTCCACAGCTTGTAGATAATAATTTCTGTGGGCTTGAAAAAGTAACAGTAAATCCTACTCCAGCAGAGTATACACATGGTTGAACAACCAAGCTAAGGACTCTCCAAGATTATATTATGTTCAATCTCTGGACAATGTTTAGTTCTTTTAAATCACTATTTTTCCTTTTTTTAATTGCATCTCCAATTAATAAGTTTCTTTGTACAACTCTGGAAAAAAATGTTGCACAATATGTTATTCCATTCATCTTACTTGTGATGAAAGATGAAAACCTTAAAAGGTATTCCTTTGTATAAGCTCATATTTGTGAAGGCAAACTCTGCTTAGAGGATTTAAACATTATGATCCATATTTTCTATAGTAATTTGAAAACAGACCCTTGGACAGACCAATTGTACTTACTGACACAAAACTGGTAACTCTCAGAATGTTTAAGTCCCATGTTTTTATAATTCCTGATACTTTCCTTTTGCAGTTTAGGATTTGGAACGTCCAGTTGATTTAGGCAATCAAGCAGAAAAGTATTTTAGTGAGCTATTTTCCCCTTTAAATTTTTTGAGTATGTTTTCCTTCTGTAATAAGAATACAAGCAGTTTATGAGGACGTTAACTTTCCGGGGAAATCCCCAATTGCTGGTTTTGGGGATTACCAACAATTGCTGAGGATACCAGAGTTCATGAGATGGCAAACCCAACACCTGCAGAAAGATAACAGAGGAGCCCAGCATTGTTTCAGAAACACCAGTGGTATCTCTGTCACAGCTAGATAAATATCACATGACAACAAGTGATAACAAACATACTGCCATAACTGGGAAGATCTCCGTTTACAAAGATTAAGGAGGAAAACACAAGGAAATGCAGTTAAACAAAGAGCCTAAATGATACTTCTACTTTACACAGGTTGTAGAATAATCAATAGAAAAATACAAAGAATGAGCTCAGTGTGTTGGGATCCTTGCAAAGATAACTCAGAGCAAATGCAAGCAAGCTGTTAAATCAGAGCTATGCTGGTGGTTGCTGAAGTGCTACCAGAAGGATTTAAGCTCTGCTCTGAGTTGGCTTTCAAATAACGCAGTTTACCAAAATTGTGTGTGTTGCAGTGGAACATGTCAGCTTCTATTAGCTGGTGGTAAAATGCAAGGCATACATGGAGTTGTTTGGGTAGAACTGATGGATTCATACAACTAAAAATGTCAACCTGCCCCTAATTTCATAACCAAATACTGAAATAAAGTGTGCTTCCATTGCTGAATTGAGCTGCCTTAGCTCTTCAGAAACAAGTCTCTACATTAATATTAACAGAATCACTTTTTCATTGATCTGTCCCATATTTTACTTTGTTGATGTATTAAATTCAAATTATTCTTCTGGTGCCTATTTGAAAGCAATATGAAACAAAAATATCTTAATTTGTTGGGTTACGTGGTTAGAAAAATTAGTGACTGCCAAAATTTTAAAGTCTTTGAAGTATAACTTCATGGACTTCATTAGTATAACTTCACCTTTTTACCCAGTTCTTGTCTGAGTTTGGCTTTTGCATTATTTTAAGGCTTAATTATATATCTTACCCAAAATAGTTCCAGTGTAGAGGTCATAGTTCTTTCTGCCATTGATGGATGATAAAATTATTATTCATTCATTACACATATTGAAAATATCTAGGGATGGGACATCCTTCTTAAAGTAATGGAATTTTATTTTAGGCTGTATACAACAAAAACAGGAAAAAATAGCAACAGCTGCTGCTTTATTTTGTTTAAGAAATATAATCCTGTAAATCTATTGACTGTATAAACCCACTTCATTTATCTGAGAAAACATGATCCTTTACAAATTATTACACTTAAGAACAGGTGAGAAACCTGGAAGGTCTTTGAGACATTTCCTGGTTTCTTCCCAAACAACATCAGGCTTTTGAATGAAGACTCTTCCACAGCTGCAGCCTCTGGCATATCACCCAGTAGACTGGCAGGAGAATACTTCCTTCTCACCTATGATCAGCAGAGCAAGCACAGGATTTTCTACTTGTCTCTAACCTGAAGAAAATGTTCTTTCCTCATAGTGCTACTGCCTGACTGGGCTTCATCCTTCCCATAAAACTGAATACAACTTCATCATTTCCTGTTGTCCTTCTTCAGACCCAGGATGCCCAATACAGACTGAGTAAAGACTGCTGTGCTCCTGTTCTAGCAGATGAGACTTCAGAAAGTTGGTGGGGGTTTTTTTAGTGTTTTACTAACACTTTTCAAACTAGTTAGAGCTACTTGATAACAACCATAACACCTGGGACTGTTAACTGCCAGAGGGGATTCGTTAAAGAGCTTTAAATCTTTTTCTTCCAGAAGTTTTCAGTTGTGTGAATTAACTGTGTACTAAAC
Organism: Coturnix japonica; assembly: GCF_054131305.1. NCBI lineage: Eukaryota > Metazoa > Chordata > Aves > Galliformes > Phasianidae > Coturnix > Coturnix japonica. The sequence continues at coordinate 67,412,725 of NC_140665.1, read as the reverse complement.
ACCTACTCACTACTCTGGTCAAGTCAGGGAAAATGTGTACTGCTCTACTAGCCTGATGTTTGCTATATAAGCTTTCTGAAGCTTATCATTACAACAGGCTTCAGCGTCACTGAGTCAAACTCAGTTAACAGTGTCAAGAGCTGATGGGATAAATAGCATATTGAAGTATTTTTATTGTCTTATTGATGAATCTGCTTTGTGCTATTTTCTTATGTGTTCACACAGACTGTATGTCCTAATATTCAGTGGCCCATTGCTCCATAAGTCATTGAAATAGTCAGAAATTTTATGACTGGTTTTCCAGCATGAAGCTATACACAAACTGAACTTCAGGCATGTAAACCATCCCATTGAAGTTTCCCATTTCAAGTTCATACCCATGTGTCTCTAGGATGATAGTATCTCAGCATCTTCATGCTTCTCGATTAAAGGCTAGTAATTGGAGCCAGCTTCCAGTAGTATGGGCAACATTTCTTTCTGCAGCACTGAGGTTACAGGACAGGAGCTCCTGTAATAAAAAGAGATTAAAAGGATTGCCCAGGGGAAGTCAGATTTAATGTTTGTGAATGGGCTTATCTCATGTATTTCAAATCCCAGTGGCCTTGCCAGAACTATAGCTTGTGCAAAGTGATGGCTGTGGGCTCTTGTCCTCAGCTTATCTTGCTGCACCAGTAACTAATATCTTTCCTGTACCTGGAGCTGGCTACAGTCACCATCATTCTTGGCATTGCCATAGCCCAGAGACATAAGTAAGGAGACCAGAGATAAAGTGACACCAACGCACAACAAAAGGATCCTAGGTGTACCAAGCTTCTCACTGAATAAACTCATTTCTCCCTAATGTTCTGGAGCTGAAGAGTACTTGACATCTTCAAAGTCTCTTGAGAGCCTACTCTTCATGGCTTTTTCCACATATCTGAAGCATGACCTCTGGCTTATTTTCATCTCAAAGCAAAACTGGAAATCTATCAGAAGAGAACACCAACGAAGAAAAAGTTGATGAAAACTCCCGACTACTTGGAAGACAAAATCAGAAATGTTCCAGGTATTTATCATAAATGAGCTGTTTGGACTATAAGCTATCTCTATCAAGAGGAATGTTGTCTTTGCTTCACTCTCTGGAGTGAGGACATTTGGACTGCATTAAACTACAGAGTGGGAGGGGATTTCAGAAAATTTTCCCTGCCAAAATTGCATGTAAGGCTGCTTAAAAAAAATAGGAGTCTGATTGTTATAAAGCTTAATGTTATGATGTTTTCAATTAGTTTAAAAGCTTTTTTTATTGATCATTTTTATTATGGTTGTTCAGTTATTTTGTAACTCTTATTTGGAATAAGTCACAGTTTATTTAAAGCATCTTGAACTACGTTGCTTTTTCAAGTCTTATCAAGCACAAGTACTGTGCTGGGTCAGTCTATACACTTTTAAGTTTTAGCATTTCTAGCATAACATTTCAGTGTTCATTTTGTGCTTATTTTTTTCATCCACTGACCTTATTTTGTGAGATTTTGTTAGCTTCAGTTCATTTGAGGATGTTAGACACCTTGTAGAATTTTTGCAGTTGGTTTCTAACTGAGGTTTAACATATTCTAATAAGAATGTCTACAATTAAAATACGATATGGAGAATTTTGTGAGTAGATTGGTTTATTTTACTCTTTCTCTTACTTTCCTAACTTCTTTAATGCATCCTTATTCATTTGCATTTAAATATTTCATTTCTGGTTAAATATTTTTTTCTTTGCCTTGAGCCTAGTTTCTGCTTGTTTTCTTATTTTCCTATTAATGATTTTAAAATTCTGAAAAGCAGCTGGTGTGTCAAGACATTTAGCTCTGTTTGGATGATATCTATGACACATAAACTTTTGTTACACAAGCACAGCAGATGAGTTGCAATGCAATACCTTTGCTGAAGATTTTCCACAGCCAAAGATTTAGTATTAATTGAATATAAATTGCTATAAAATAATTATCCTAAGTACTTTAAGCTATCAAATAGAAGTAACTCGATCTATTTCTAAACCAATTATAAGCTGCAGGGAATGTCAGGGAGAGGGAGGAGGTTGTGAAGGAAAACTGGAGAAAGAGAAAGGAAATGGAGAAAGGAACAAATTAAAGATCAAGTGATTTGTATGAAGGGAAACACAGCTATAAAATTATCTGTGAGAACACATGACAGATTGTCTGCTAATCTTTGAATAAGTTGTGGATATAAATATAATTGTAAATCTTTCCATATTGTGCATTTAAGAAAAGTGTAAGTATCACTTACTTAAGGAATTACTGTAGTGATTACAGTGATATCTGTGCTTCACAAAGAAGTGGGAAGAGGTAATAAATAGAAGAAGAGAATATTTCATTTCTAAAGCTGACACCATATTCCTTTTTCCCTTCTGTCACAAAAATCCTTTCTCTGCATAACCAACCCCAATCACTGACTGAAATGTCTCACAGTTATTAAAAAAGGACCACACTGTAAGAGTACTGCATCACTAAACAACCTCAGCATGAATCTGATGTTATTAGGTTGCTCTTAATCAATCCAGAAGAGAGAAGACACCAGGAGGCTGAGATTAGTTTACTTTGGTGTCCAATAATTTAGCAGTTATTCAGGTGCATATCTTTTCCCCTATAAAATCCTTTTTTTCTTTCTCTCTTTTTTTTTTGTTTGTTTGTTTGTTTTATGTTGTTGTGTTTTTTTTCCCCAACCCTATCTGGTGTTGGCTTCTTGATGCTGTTCTTGTTTACAATGTTTTGACAGATGGTAGGCTCAGGGCATATTGCCCTTTCCACACAAAATTCAGGGAGGAAAAAAAAAAAAAAAAAAAAGAAAAAGAAAGTGTTGTCAGTGCTTTGGATGGCCTTTCTGAACAAACAGGCTTAGCTCATCAATTCACTAGAAGTGTAAAAGAAGAGGAGAAATAGGACAGTGATCAGAAATTAAGGCCAACCATATAAGTTTCTTTTAATCTTCAAAAGTGGCAATTTTACTCTAAATCTGTTTTCTAAAATTCAACAAAGGAGCAGAAGGGAGAAAAAACTGAAGTGAGAATGGATGAACTGCTTATGCACATTATCTGGCACTGTTCTAATAATGTGGAAAATCTGTGATGAAACAAAATGTTTGATAATCTACAAACTCAAATTAGGGACTCATTTAAAACATTTGTGCAGTCCTTGCTACAACTCAGTGATTCTTTGTGTGTAGGATAAATAAAATAATAATAATAATAATAGTAATAATAATGTGGAAATATAATTCCACAAGAATTAGCTTAAAAATATGTTTGCCAAAATTGAAAGATAAAGGCTTAAGCAGCACTCAGTTTGGAGAAAGAAAGCTAAGCTTTTAACTTCAGACACTCTTCATTTCTGATTAGATTCTTTAGCATTCTGATTTCCTTTCCCAGAATATGAAATCAGATCACAGAAAGGGGGGGGAAAAAAAAAAGGATCCCAGAGAGGAGACCATTACTGACGGAAGCCATGTGTCATTAATTCGGTTATAAATTATTAGCTGAAAGCAGCCTCTCAGCATTTGTATTTGATGAACAAAAATTGATTGCTTCAAGGGCATTTCAATCCTTTTGATGTTACCATCTTTTAGTCCACCACAAATCTGAATCCTTAGCAGAATGATTATAGCATTATAGTAATCCTAAGAGCCAATACTAAAGGATTTGAAAGAGCAACTGAGATCAATAGTTTGAAAAAAGCATGTCTTTTTGAGTTGACAGAGCTGTCTAGCCTGATAGTGAACCTGAAAAAAATAAGTGGGAACTAAGCACACAAGCAATCTGCAGACTGAGCTAAACTGTGGTGATGAGCCATTTTTCTGAATTGCTGTGTACACCAAGCAGCTCCAAATATTTCCACAGGATTTAAGCAAAACTAATGGCAACCAAGAGATATTTTACTAACAATAAAAAAGAAGTTTCTGAAATAAGTTTGTGAGTGTTTTCAGAGCTTTGTGAGCTACTCAGGAGGTTGGGAAGTTTTGTGAGGTCAACATTTGTGTTTTGCATAGACTTTGAGATTATTTGAACTGGGATTTGAGGCAACAGTGTTTTAATGATTGTCTTCCTTTTAGTTGCTTTGAAATCTAGAATTCAGATGATATTCCAACATAAAGATGAAAGTTCAGTTCTCTCAGCAACTGAATCATGAGATAGAGAGTAGACAGGACCATGCATTCTTACTGTATAATCTCTACCAAATTTTGAAAATGTTTTAAGTATGGAAGGAAGAGGCAATATTTGTGCAAATTTCAGGTTGTGCCAGGTTATAAGTAACAAAGCTTCCCTAGGACAACAAGTGAGAAAAATTAGCTGAAAGCTAATGCCCTCTTCAACAGCTCAAGGATTAGCATAAAATTATACTTTGAGGGAAGAAAAAGAACAGCATTGCAACAGTAGGGTATTGTTAAAGATCACTGGAATAGAGAGAGGGAAGAAAGAGAAGAAAAAAAGCCTTACGCCAAGACACTGCAAACTGGTATAATGTTTAGCAGATATTTAACGATTCTTTTGGTGTGCTAAACAACAGATTAACTTCATAGTACTCAAGTGAAAATTCAGACAAATTCAGATGCAACACATCTGGAGAGCATCCCATGGCAAATGGTGAATGGCTAAGTAATCTATTTCAATGGCAAGACATGTAGTGATAATTTATTGTTGGTAACAAGGGCTGTGAGTCTATCATTAATTCTAATGCAAAAACTTCTAAAAATTATCTGGAGGAGAAATGCAGGATTTTCATCAATAGCACTTGTGCAGAGAGACTTTATGTCATTGATACATTCTATTGTTAAAAGTTAAAGACATGAAAGTCTTTTCAAAAAGTGTGTGTTTTTTAATTCTGTACATTCTTGCATATGAAGACTGGTGAAAAAAAGTTCAGCACGTAACTTTTATGCTACTGCAGATGATTTTCTTTATGGGCCATAGCTTTTTAGCTTGGTTCATGTTTTCAAGTTTCTTACATCTGATAGAGTGGCACAAATTAAATGCACATTAAAGACATGATTTCAGAACATTGTGTTGAAGCAGGTTTAACCCATTATTTTGAAGCTGTGCTTGATAACATGTGATCTTTAAGCTTAACCTTTATCTCAAGCTGTTTAAAATGTTTTGTAGCTGTTCTTGTCTAAACGAATAAAGAGGATGATAAGCAGGAACTGGCATAAATAATAGCTGCTTAAAATGGGTAGAGAAATTGATAGCCTTACAAATGGTAGCCACCTGTATGGGGAAACTAAAGAGTGAGCATTTAGTAGAGAAGAATGGCTCGAAATCTGGCAGCAAACTATAGAAATGGAAAGGGGAGAGAGGTCTTTTTAAAATGCTCTGCTAATCATGCAATGCCACATTCGAGCTCTGAATTTAGATTAAGTATCATTGGTGGTCTGCTGAATTTATCCAGACAACATACTCCTTCAGTGAGTTACAAGAGTTCATCAGTGTTAGAAGCTGGCTTGTCTGATGAATACATCAGCCTTCATTTTCCCTTTTTATGGGAACGTGATTTGAACTGTGGTCTGTACCCTTCTACCACATCATGCACTCTCTAGCAGAACCAGATATTATGAGCATGAAAGAGGACAAGACTCCACGTGTGTCATGGTAAGATCTCATAGAAAAGACTGCAAGCACTGATGAACTTTTAACAGAGGCTGACAAAGGTAAAAGGGACTAGCAGTGTACAACTAACGGATGAAAGGCAAGGATACAACTCACAGACAGCAGCAGATGAGCAGGAAGAAAAAAGAAAAAAAAAGGAGACAACAGTTTAACTACTGTAAACACGTAATGATGGAGTGATATGCATGTAAGTCTTGTAGACAGATTGAAAAAAAAAAGGTGACTTTGTGAGGCCTGAGGCAAAACCTCAGCGGGTGCTTCCAATAGGAAGAAACAAAAATCCAGTGCTGTATTTTATGCCACACTAGTTTCTGGAAGATATCCCACTTGTGAGGCAAATTTCTTGAAAATCTTTGGATTGTCTTCCATCTGTGACTCACAATCACACAAACACAAGCATCTTCTGCAACCCAATCAGGGCTTTGAATGATGCAGAACCTCTATGATTGGCTGCATGTCACAGGTTGCAAAATTCTCATCATCCTTGAAGCAGATTTTTTTCCCTTAGCCCATAAAATTTTCTTGTTTTCTGCAATTTATAAAAAGAAACTAGCATAAAGGTACTGTAGAACTGCTTATCCTTAGCAGTTTTTGTATTTCTATCCAGCATCAACCAGAACAGGTAGAAAAAAATCTCATGTTACGAGATTTAACCTTAGGAAAAAAATAGGAAAGTAATGTAGCATAGAACCCACCACAGAAAAAATTCTGCACTTCTACTTTTTAAGGTCTGACACATTCATTGCATTCAATAATTCTATAAGAATCTTGTGGACTTATTTCTATAGATTATTGCTGGGCTGGATTTGAAATTTGCATGTACCTCTCTCAAATTATTGATATAATTCTTTGCAGTTACTTTGTCAAATATATATTCTGTAACAAAATTAGCATTCTAACCAAAGTAGCTTTACTGTTAGAGCTTGCACAGATGCATATAGATACACAATATATGATTTTACAACTATTTTACAACCTTAAGAGGTTATTTGATCCATAACTGCCAATCCTTACACAAGGCAAGACTGCCTGTTATCAAGAACAGCTTGATTGTGTCATTGCTATAAATAACTCATTTAGGTTATGCTCTTCTTCTTCTGAACTGTAAAGTGTTGCTTCTTGTAGCATCTATAGGAGTTACTCCCTCAGGATTTAAGAAGCATTCTCATTCGTGAAGATGTACCATCAATTTCTCCATCCTTTATATCTCACTGTAGCTCTCTTCCTTCATTATAAGCTTTTATTTGTTTCTTACTTGCACGTGCAGTCTTAATGAGAGTACAAAACTTAATCCTGTTGTGTTCAACAACAGCCAGATAACTGCTCACCTATGGATGAGGTTTGCTCAACAAAACTGAACATCTAACTTGCACAGGTATTTTACAGGTGTTATGTGTACAGTGATTTATTTATGAGGATTGTTAGACAAAAGACATCAGATTTGTCTTGAAAAAGTTAAACAGAATTGTAAAATTTTAATTCCACAGCAATTAAAGCTGTATAACATGAGTTCCCAAAAGATAATCTCATTTTAAGAACTTCAGATCTCCTGAAGGCTTCCCATTGGTGGATTTAAAGATAATCACAAATATATATTCAGAATGAGATGGATTCTCTGCAATACAGTGATTGAATTTGCCTTTTCAATGGTAGTAATCCCACTTGTGGATTACAGGCATTTATGATTAACAAATGCAAAATCTTTCTCCTTGTCTACTGATGACATTTGGAACCTGTTATTAAACCTCCAAGGCATGAATTTGTAATTCTTTCTATTCAATGTCATTTCACTGCAATTATTCAGGCTGGTTGTTCAAGATATTTATAACTGAATATGTTTAGTCCACACCCACAGTAATACCACTAGCATCTTCCTGACACTCGAATGTTACTTTTTTCATAATCACTCAACATCATCTCTGCTTGAACCAGTTGTTCTGCCTATGCTATGTACTAGTACTACAAAATTGAAGCAAAATACTGATTTAGTGGTGAAACAAGCCTAAATCTATTCTAACGACTTCCCAATAAGAATAGCCTCCCTCATTTTATTGATAGAACTAAAGAATATTTGTTTCTTTGTTGTGAAATCTTTTGTGATGTCTAACTTGACTCTGCTTCTTCTTGAAGATAGTTATTTTTTCAACCAGGATATGAACATAACTTTCAACTTAGGATAGAGTTCCAATGACAGTAAGATTTTGATCCTTTGACTTAAAGTAAATGCAAGTCTTGTCTGTATTTGCCCTCTTATTTTCCTAGTCCAAATGATACAACTGATTAAATTCACTTAGTTTAGTAAGTTCAATATGCTTTCTAAGTTAAGAAATTAGAATTCAGAAGATATGAGATATAAAGTTACTTCGGCAATTTTTATTCAAAATCTTTATGCATACACATTCTGAGAGGGTCCTTATGAGCCACATTATTACTTCGTCCAGTACACAAGATGGACAGTATTTACTGGATACATAATCAATTACAATCATTAGTTTTAACCTATTGTTTATGTGAGTGCTCCCATCATTACTTGGTGTTCACCATCTAAACCTTTCACAGAGTAAAGGCAAATTTCCTTGCACCTCTACTATTCTGTTGTGCTCATTACCTAATTTACTGTGGATATCTACACTTTCAGTATTATGTCAAAATTTCTTCAGTTGCTCAAATTCCAAAACCTTAAATGGAATCTACCAGTAAACTGTTTTAAAAAGAAGCTATTTGTAATCAAACATACTTAGTGGGTTTAATTGATTGCCTATGGAAGTACTTACAGGAATTCTGTTATAAGGGCATGCCATGCATAGGAGGAGAGTTTCCTAAGATAGCATTTAGCTCCTATAATTGGGAGAAGAAAAAAAAAAAAAGGAAAAAAAAAAAAAAAAAAGCAGTGATCCTACATGCTCCTCTACATCTTTTTTACTTATTCTGTGAACAAGAAGTTTAGTTTCTGTGGCCAGCTCCAGGAAAGATCTGAGTAAAGTGCTAATTATTGGAACAAATTATTTAAAATTATTGATTTGGCCATGAAAATATTCCATCTCAGTTCCCTGTGGCCTACTTCCAGGTACCCAGTTTGTGGTTTCCACTGGGTAGTGGAGTACCCAAGAGTTATCTGTCACTCTGCTGAAGTGGAAAGTCCCATGTGGTTCTATTCCATTGTTTTTAAGCAATGAACTTCAGTTTATTCCAATATGAAAGAATCAGAAATAATTAATTTACTTGTCCGAGGTTTACTCTAAGTTGTACAGAGTTATGACTTATGCAGGAATTTTCAGCAAGCCTGATCTCGCTTATTTTTAAGTGGTAGAATATGCAAGTTCCCAATTGTAATGTTTCCAACAAATCATGCTATTGTGAGGACTAAGTTAATAGTGCTTGTCAACACCGTGGAAGGACAAAACAATGTGACCAACTATTCCCATAGAGAGAATAACAGTAAGATGTGATATATAGAGGCATAAGACAGTGCTGCAACTCCTCTGGCAGCTGGGGAATGACACCTATACAGTCAGGATGACAACAGTTATCACTAGGGAAACTGAAACTGCAGGGCAACAGAAACATGCAGAGCCAAAGAATCTGCAAAAGTAAAGGCTGGCATTTGTTATGCTTTGTTCCAAAGAGCAGCTGGCAAGACTACACAGAGTAAAGATGTTGTGTCCAATTTGGCCTCTCTTCCCCTTAATGAACTGCTGCCCTTAAGTAACTTTGATGTGGAACAGACTGTAATACAGCACAGGTTCCCTGCTCTGAACAGGATATATCTTTATATCTTGTATCAAAAGTAAGGGAGAGTGATTTCTTGACAAGACATATAAAACATAAGCAGACATCTCAATGAAGCATTACAAAACTCGGAGCAAAACCATATGTCCATCAAGCTTCTATGTTAATTGATGGTGCTATTATTCTCTCAATGGAACAAAAAATAATTTATTGAATTTTGTTATGTTTTCTTATCCGTGTTTCCTGTTCCCTTAGGGTAAGTGGGACTAGCATTAGATGATTCTATCTAGATACCACTGGAAAAGAAGATCCACCTGGCAACTTTTTGTATGCTTGAGATCATTCATTACTGATCAATAGAATGTAGTCATCAGCTATTTTGCATTTATACTTGGACTCTAGTCTATCTTATTTCTATTTTTTAAAGTAGTATCTTAATAGAAAACTATGAAGATCTGATAAGAATTGAGCTTACTAAAGCCAGCCAGCTCCACGTAACTCTAGGGTAGCATACTGTAGTTTATTTTATTGGAAATTCTGGCTCAGTCCCACAAATGGGAAGTAGGTCAGGGGAAAGATGTCATCACATAAATATAAGATCTTAGAAATACTGACCATGGACTATGAGAAAATTTATTGTATAAAGCACAGTAGTGTACTGGAGAACACTTCTAAAAAACAGTTTAAATGCAACAGAGAAACTCCAGTAGGAACAATGAAGAAAGGACCACCTTAGACTTTCAGTATCTTCTCTATTACTTGGCATATGCAATGGGATACAGACTTTTTTTGCCACACCATTCATGAGGTTAAAATTCACTTTATGCTTACTCCTCAGAGGAAGTATCCTTACAAGTTGCCCATAGGAAACATCCATGTGAACGTCCCCCCTTTCTCACTTTATGTAGAGCAAACTGTTTCCAAGATAGATAGAACAATTTGTGCCCCAGCATGTTGGTCAAGATAATTCTTTCAAAGCCTTACAGACAGCTGATTTCAGTATCTTTGGTTGTTGTGGCTCTCAGAGAGATGGAGGAGAGAGAATATGAAGACAGAACCCAGGTCTCCTATTCTCTTTCTGAGTATTGTTTTAATCTCCTTATATGAGCTGAGAACTAATAGATCGCAAAGAACTAGGTCTCATTAAAGATGGTTCTCAAAGGACATAACTCAAAGTATTTACAAAATTCAGTAAATAATCAAGAATGTCATACGGCAATATAATGAAAACGCAAACTATAAGTGTTTTTTTTTAGAAAAACAAAATAACCTAGAAAATAAGAATAATTGAGATGTTATTACAAGTTTTAGATGTCAGAAAACACTAACAGGTGGCCAGTCTGTTAGGGATAGATCTTGCCTAAGCCATAGATGTTAAGCTGCAAAGAAACTGAGGTCTCATTGCAATTGCAGATGGGAACCTTGGCATGAATATGAGTTCAATGGCAGATGAAAGCTGCCTCATGGCAGAGTTCTCTTTTATTACCTAGTCACCAACATTAAGCAGCACTTGTATAAATAAGGCAAACGAATGCACTTAAAGTCTCTGAGATCTAACTTTTGATGCTTGTAATTCATTGTTACCAAAATGAGTCTGTTATTATCCTGTGGTCACTTCTGCCTTTGTGACTGAAGAATTCAGTGACCACATCTTTGTTGTGTAGTAAAAGAAAGGGCAACCTGGCCTTCCTTGAATGTACTAAAAGGGCAATTTAAAGTTATAAAAGTAAAATCATTATGGTTTAACATAAATGGCATAAAACAAACAAACAAACAGAACTCTTGCCTTGATGTCCAGAGAAGCATGCAGTTAAGCTTCTGATAAACCTAAATCATCTAGACACAATTTACAAAAAACATAAATAGAATTTTAGACAGTGTTGAGGCTATAATTGTATCTCTAGTTATGGTCAACTTGCACTAAATTATCTCATTGCCCTTTTAAGAAAAAGAAAAATCTGTTGTTATGATTTAATAAGAAACTACTTTTTTTTTTTTTTTTAACTAACATATTTTTAGGAAGTTTTTACCACAGAGAGAAACTTAACTTTTCATCAGTTCTGAAAGCGATTTATGTTCCTCAAACAATATTTTTAATTCCTTCAAAGGAATTATCTGGATAAGAAACTCATTGAAATTCAAGGCTCCGCCAGCTAACTCTGTTCATCCCAAATTCAATAACTGCCCCCCCCCCCCCCCCCCCCCCCCAAAATAAATTTCTTTTGTCTCACACAAAATCTAGACATACCTGTAGGCATCACAGTCAATTTGTGGATACATTAAGAGGCTTCATCCTGAAGCTGTGGTCACCTAGACAGGCGCAGAACCATGCACTTTATCATCATTATTCCCCTAATAGCGCTGCTGATGGTGTCAACCTCTGTCCAAGGTGCTTGCTCTTTACTCCCATGCCATGTCTCCCTCCTGGCACTGCAGCTCTATGCCTTTGCACAGCCAACCAGATTAAGGAGCAGATCCAGGATAAGATAACACTAGAAGGCTGGCCAAGCAGAGTAATGATCTGTTTACCCCCTGGACAGCTGACAGCTGCTTATTGTTACTCTTAGGAACATCAGCCTTATGACTAGTTGAGAATGCAAATAATCAGAACACAAAGGAAAAAACCCTTCCTAATTAGATTAATTACTGACATTTGAGGTAGAAAGAAGAGCAAAGGTAAAGAAAAAAAGAGAACATAGTTTAAATAGCCTTCCAAAGGGAAGCTTGTATTATAAAGGTAGGATTCTAGTCTGGAGTCTTCTTCATAAGTGCAATATGGAGCCGTGAAGCTAAAGTAACAATGGGTGAGTGTTTTTCATTTTATTTATGGAAACATTCTTCAAATACTAATTTCTTCATTGAGTTTAGTACTGAGTGATAAGAACAAAACAAATTTTAAGTAAAGTGTGTGGTTCCAATTTAGATTTTCCACTCCATTGCATATGAGGAGCTTTTCAAATTGAAGCTAAAGATCTCCAATAGCACAAGGAGATAAAAGACATACACAAACCATGGTATGAATAAATTGTCAGCTTTTTTTTTTTTTTTTTTTACCAGTAAGTATAGGCACAACGTGTGAAAAATTATCTTAAGATGTAAAATAATAATTGGTCTACATAAAAACACTGTGAAAAGGAGCAGATGTTCAATCCATGAATCAGTCTTAAAGCATTCTATGCAAAAATTATATTGTGAATTCAAACACATTTAAATCTTTGTTTTTCTCTAAGATCTGAGAGCTCCAGAATATTTGAGGGAGGATAAGTTGCTTTCAGAAGTCCTTTATCAGATCATCCACTGCTTAATATTTAGTCTGTTCTTAAGAGAATAAACTATTAAAAAGAAGCTGTGGAGCCCTGGGTGAGGTTTACGGCCTTAGACGAAAGGCTGGACTAGATCATTACTTGGTCCCTGGCCTTACGAGGGGAAAAATAATGTGTTAGAATCTCATCCAAGCTGTTGGAATTCCCTTTTCAAACAGATGAGTTTAATACCCATGCACTGATTCTCAAAACTATTATTCCTTACTTCAAGGACATAGGCAAATTTGAAACAAATGTAGAAACAATAATTACAAAAAATATCTACTAGCCAGCTGGAAAGGAAATGTGAAGCACTCCTATATGCAGAACATGCTGCTACTACTTCTTTTCCCAAAATTAAAGGAAAGCCAATAGAAGGCATATTAGCAAAGCCAAACCTTCATTACCAAGCCCATAAGTGACAAGGTATCTGAAAGGAAAACAGACCTTCTCAAGGGGGCTGACAAAAGACCATTTCAAGTATTACTACTCAGGATATTTACTGCAAAATAAACAAAGAAAAAAGGTTTATTACAAACTCCAGTTTATATACATAGCCCATTTTCTGTCAATCCACATCTATGAAATTCCTGAAAGCCAGTTTAAAAGGATTGTACTACTTTGGACTGTGAATGTGAAATATTATTAATAAGATTAGTTTCCATAACAAAGATCCAGTGGGATGTTGAAGATCAATTACATATACAGTGTGGGATTTACTTTTTTTTTTTTTTTTTTTTTTTTTTTTTTGTCAGCTACTATACAGAAGAAGCTAGAGGGACATTTTATCTTTTCTGTTTACTGAGATGGAACTTCCTTTTATGCACATCAGAGAATGACACCATACATTTTAGAAAACACCTTGCAACATGCTAAATCTCCCACCGGCATCTTATTCTGAGTATGGCAGTTACAGATCTGGTGTAGTTCAACCAAAGAAATGCAGAAGCTTGTACTGATATTTAGAAGTATGATACTTACCTCACTTATGCTGACATATTTATTTGTTTTGATTGGAAAACCATATTGGAGGCCCTTCAATGGTTATAAACCAGAGTTAATTAATTTAGGAACACAAGAAAAGTGCCTCGAGCAACACTGGTCTGCAAACACACAGTGCTCTCAGGTTTCATAAAAATAATATAAAAATATCATTCAAAGCAACATCCATATTAACATCCATAGACAGGAGGTCCTTTGTAGCTAGCCTTTAACATAGCCAATCCCGGTATTTGGTTCAGGAATCCTGTCCTGTAAAGTCTAGTGTACAACTGCAAAAGTTGGAGATGATGAGTCACTTCAAAAGGCACTGATTTTTTTTTGGTTATTATTATTTAAAAGAAAAGCAAAAAGCAAACATTGCACTCTGCAAATTGAGTTTTGTGAGGAATTCTTTTGCTTTGAAACCTGAGGAAAGTGTTCCAGGTCAAAAACAGGAAATACGTACTTTGTTCCAGGCTTGAGACTGAGGACCACAGAACTTAAAAGTGCTAAGAACATTTTATGCTAAGAGCTGTCAGGATAGAATGTTCTAGTTATTAAATATCTTTTGGAGAAAATCGGACTAGTGTTGTCCTGCATTTTCCTTACATACTCAGCTCTTAAAAGGGGGTTTCCTCTTGCTTTCTACCAGTGTGAATTTTTTTCAAAAGTGATATCAGGCCATCACACCACATGGTGTGGAGAATCAGTTTTGGGAGTGTGAATGCTGCTGTTGCCAGCAGTCCATGGTGCTGATGGAGAGATTTATATTTGAATATGGTCAGTGTCCTCAGCCTGCAGCTGGAATGGATTATTTCCAACATTTTTTGAAAGGTCAGTTGGTGCGTTTCTGTGTCAGCATTGTCAAGGATTTATGGACAGCAAGAAAAGGTCAATAATGCACACAGAATGGCCTGCCAAAATGAGTTGTGATCTACTAGTGAACTGTTGTTCTACGAAGTTCCACTAAACTAGAACTAACATATAGAAAACTCGTGTGTTAGTTTACCATGTTGTGTGGCAATTGCTCAGCACAGCTCTGGTCTCCCACTGAGCTATATAGAAAAAAAGGTGATATTAAAAGTCGCAGTAAGAAAAGATTTAGTATATATCCTCTTCATGGTCCATTTTTTCCTACTGTGCTTCTCCATGCTAATGTAGCATTCACTGGATTTTCATGGGTGTCTGCGGTACACATACTTAACTGAGCTAATCGGATATACTTGCCATTTTATTTATATATTTTTACTTTGGGATGCTTAACTGTGCAATATTTTCATTTAAAAGGAGAATACCACCTATCTTTTGGTACATTAAAAAAGAAATGTTGTGGGTTACTACCATGATAATTTTTTAAAAATCACTACATCACATTTTCAACAGTAACTGACAATGGCTGCACATCTGAAACAGAGTGCACAAATAACCCTCCCCTCATCTCTGCCATCCATATTGCATCCAGACCATCACATATATTAGCAATTGACTGACCTACCCTTTATCTATTTGGACCCATTTAGCTTTTGGCTCACAGTCAGAATCCATAGCTCTAGTAAATACAGAAGAGGAGGACCGTCAGAGTTATCTGTCATCACCCAGAGTAACCCACAGAGCACAGACTCAGAACAGCAGCCTTCATGAGGCATTGCTATTTCTGCCATGCTAGTGGTAGCACCATTCTCACAAGTGCTGTCAAAAAAAAAAAAAAAAAAAAAAAAAAAAAACCCAAAAAAACCAAAACAAAACAAAACCATCAGCCCCCAAAGCAGAGACATGTGACGAGCACACAGCTACTCCCAGCACACGGTCCCTCCATGTCTTGGCACAATTACCTCCTCCTAAGTTGTCATTTCCCCCTGTGAGGAGAGACAAAACCCAGACTCCTCTGTAATCTAGCCAAAAGATCCCATGGAAAATAACCAAGTATTGTTCCTTCTAGAATCCTTCACTATTTCTCCAGGCATTTGACTCTCTTCCTCTTCAGACTTTTCCTGCCTCGCCCCATGCCATCATGAAGGGCACTCTGCTCTGAAACCTCATTTTGCCCTTGGCTGGGCTGGCTGAGCAGCTGGTTCTGCTTGGCAACTTGTTCACAGCTGCAGAAAGTCACAAGCTCCCATTACATCCAGGGTCCAGATGTGAAACCCCTTCAGAAACCCCTTTAAGTTAGGTGTCTGTGCCCTTTTCTCCAAAGAAACTAGCTGATTTCAGTATATCTACAATGTTTTGCATCAAGAGAAGATCTCTCCATAGATCTGCTTCTATTTTATTCTGTTACTACATAGATCACTGAGATACCCCAAAACAGAGATAGTAATAGAATCACTGAATGGCTTATTTTAGAAGGAACCTTAAAGATCTTCTAAGCAGGGGCAACCTGGTCTAGTGAGTGTCAACCCTTTCCATGGCAGGGGGTTGGAACTGGATTGTCTTCAATGTCTTAAGCTTAAAAGTTTTTTTATTCCATATTCTCAACCACTTATTGTTACCCATTTCTATGTCCTATAGACTTATCAAGGAAGTCAAATAAACTCTGGATAAGCAAACAGAAATATGCCACTTTGCTTTCATACTCCAGTTATTGTTTGTACTGTCCCTCTAGCGTGACCAGTTATTACAAACCACCTTGAAAAAGTCATAAAGTGAATAGTCACTATATACCAAAAACCATCTACCATGATTTCTCCAGACTTTGAGAAAGCAAGTCTGAGCCCAGGGTGCAGCATTTTGGTCTCAGAAGTGACTGAAGGCATAATTTTGAATGTTCAGAAAAGAAGTCACCTGGGTCATGCTGTCCGCTATGTCCAATTAGATATGTTTTACCTAACTTTACAGATGCAGCAAGGAGACTCACTGTGGTATTATTGCTGTGGTCATGTGTCAGGCAACAGCAAAAAGAAGACAATAACCATAGAGGAAAGCTACTTTAAATCTCAACATAGTACTTCATTTTTAGTTTTTGTTCATCACTGGGATTCGTTCCAATTTTAATGAAACAGAATTTCTCGGTCATATTTCCACATTACATTTCCATCTTTCATTAAAGTAGAGCCAGAAAAGCACTTAAGCACATGCTTAAAACTTCAAAATACATTCTGAATGTATTGCCTAATTCCGGTGGTATTTTTGTTCACTGGGGGTCTTCACAAGTTCAGACTTATACTAGATATTGGCTTTGATTTAGATAAAAGCATTCTTGTCCTAAATGAGGTCAAATAAAATGAGGCCAAAATGTGAAACCTTCACATGTGCTGGAGAAGACAGACACTATCATTCTTCCCTACACTCTTGCCATTAAAACATTAGCCAGTTAGAAGCAATATGAAGAGAAATAACTATATCCTCTAGATTACTTGCTGCAGACAGCTGTCCCACTTGCTGGGCAAAGATGAATCAGATGCTACCACCAAGGGCAATAGTTACATTCAGCAGGGCAACTTTGCTTTCCAAGATAAACCTATTAGACTCAAGCAGCAGTCTAGCAGTCCTCTTATCCATTTTCTTAGAACAGCCCTGAGTCCATATTGTTATTACTGACTTTCTTCAACCAAAGAGTGAGCATTTTAAACTGCAGGATGCTCTATGCCTTCACACAAAATTGCAGCATTTCTGAAGTGTTTCACAAAATGGTGGTCCAATTCTTAATCCAGTTGCAAAATCATATTTTCTTCAGTAGTCTTCATAGGGAAGCAGGAGCAGTCTATTTTAATACAAAGTAACTCAGACCTTTAAAAGGATTCAGGCTGCTCTTTATGTCTTCCAGAAAGCCCTGCTATGAATCACATGCTCCCTCGTCTGCTCCTTATTCTCACCTATTCTCCTTCTTTCACCTGGGGAGTTAGGTAATGTCTGGCTCAAGTACAGTAGGGCCTCCACCTCCTTTAAAGGCCATCCTATTCTAGAACAACATTGTTTATGGATTCCATATGGAATATCATTAGTGTTATCCTTGATTCTCTGTCTATCACTTTCCTCTTGTGCAATAAAAGAGATGAAGTAATACACTGTAAAAGAATGTGTTTGCAAGATAGAATAGACATCTGCCTCTCTCCTTTAGGGGCTGCTGTGAGAATACAGTTGCTACCTATTTTGCCAATTTGACCCCAACATGTCTAGGGCCTCTCAGAGCAATTGTGCGTGAACACATCAATCTGTTCACGAGCAATAGCTCTGCATCTGAGATGGCCATTGATATTAATTTTTTGTACCATTACTGACACACTATATCTTGAAGCTCAGCCAATTTCTGTATTGCTACAAAATATGTTAAGCACCTTGCGTGGAAGCTGTGACCTGATTTTCTGGAAATTTTTTTTTCTTTTTTTTTTTAAAAGGGCTGTATTTATTTTATTTTATAGAAAATATCATTCTTCCTTTGAGCCAGCAAGTCCTGCACACAGGGGCAATGCCAAGAATAAGTCAAATTTCTGCTTATAGAGTTGAAGACAAATCTTCATGCATTTATAAGAAAAACTAAATTCATTCCAACACAACTACCTAACTTACTTCAGATCTGACTTTTCCTTCTTAAAAACTAGTAAGAATAATTTCATCAATTAAAATCACCTCCTGTTTGATTTATGACAACTGTACATCTTCAGAATCAGTGACTGCAGTGGATATCATTGTCAAAAAAAGTTAATTTTGCTGTCTCTTCTGCTTTTACAGAAAATCAGGACTACCTCTATTTGATTTACCGCATTCAGTTCACTGTAAAACCACACAAAGGTGGATGGCTTTTGACTGCAATGGAAGCAGCCTCCCACCTACACTGGTGCAGCTAAGAAAAGAATTGGGAACAAAGGCTGTAAAACAGGTCTTTAGTTACTTCTCAACATTACCAGCATTTGGAATTCTGTTCATTTATTTCATTTTGTCATCTTCTAGCCATAAGGCCATTGTTTTTTTAAAAAATGGCCCATATGCATTATCATTACAAAGAAAGTTGTATAAAAACATAAATAATTACAGAATCACAGAATGGTTTGGGTTGGAAGAGACCTTTAAGATCACCTAGATCAAAGCCTCATCCAGCCTGACCTTGAATGCCTACAAGGCATTTCACAGTGTCTTTGGGCAACCTGTTCCAGAATCTCAACACCCTCACAGTAAAGAATTTCTTCCTAATATCTAGTCTAAATCTACTGTCTTCCAGTTTAAAGTCAGTTCCCCTCATCTTGTTGCTACCTCCACTAATCAAAAGTCCCTCTTCAGCTTTCCTGTAGGTCTGCTATGAGGTCTGCCTAGAGTCTTTGCTTTTACAGGCCAAAGAGCCCAGCTCTCTCAGCTGGGAGGTGCTTCAGCCCTCTAATCATATTACTGGTCCTCCTCTGAACCTTCTCCATCATCTCAATGTCCTTCTCAAGGTGGGGGACCCAGAACTGGACACAGTACTCCAGGTAGAGTCTCACAAGAGCAGAGTAGATGGGCACAATCACTTTCTTGACCTACTGGTCATGCTTTTCTTGATGCAACAACCCAGAGTATGGTTGGCCTTCTGGGCTGCTGGGCTTTCAATCACTGATGTACCTGTAGAACTTCTTTTTTTCCCCCTTCAGGTCTCTTGCTAGATTTAATTCTGAGTTTAGCTTTCCCAGTGTGGCCCCTGGCCACTCCAACAACTTCTTTGTAGTCCTTCCAGGTAACTTGTTCCTGCTTCCACTCCCTATACACTTCCTTTTTGCACCAAATTAAGTCCAGGAACTTCCTGTTGATCCACAGAGGTGTCATGGCATTCTTGCCAGCCTTCCTCTTCCTTGAGATTCATTGCTTCCAGGCTTGGAAGAGATGGTCTTTGAATACTGACCAGCTTTCTTGGGCCCCTCTTTCCTCCAGGGCTTTATCTTATGTTACCCTGCCAAGTATTCCCATTGAGAGGTCAAAGACTGTTTTCCTGAAGTCTGGAGTAACAAGCTTGCTATGCATCATCTTTGACACCCTAAGGATTTTGAACTCCACAATTCTGTGGTCACTGCAGCCTAGGCTGCTGGCATTGATGTTCAAGCTACTTACCAGCTCTTCCTACCTGGTGAGAACAAGGTCCAATATAGCACCTTTTCTTGTATTTTCCTGTACCACTTGAAAGACAAAGTTATCATCAACTAATTCCATAAACCTCTTTGACTGCTTTCACCCTGCTCTGTTCTTCCTACAGATACCAAGGTGACTGAAGTCCTCCCTAATAACCATCTTTAGTGAACAAGAAGCTGCTCCTGTCTCTTTATAGAGGGCCTCATCCACTCAGTCTTCCCGATTGGGCAGCCTGCAGCGGACCCTCACTATGATGTCTCCCCCATCTATCTTCACTTTAAACCAATCCATAAGCTTCCTATAAGGTCATCATCAGCTCTGTGCACCCCAGCTGGTTGTTAATGTTGAGGTACACACCCTCTCCCTTTCTTATTATTTTAAAAATGATGAATCTGTTATTTCTTCCTGTCAGAAGACCTGGTGTTTCATGAGTTCCCCAGAGAAACACAATTGCTAGAGTCAGTGAAATATTTTGGGAGTGAATTCTGGAGTGGCAGGCACAGGTGTTACAGTGCTAAAATTACAAGAGATAACCAGTCATCCAATACAAATAAACAAAGGCATACAAGGTACCAGCAAGCCCACCAAATCTTTCTTTTTTAAGTTAAAGGAAGACAGGTATTGCCTTGCTTCCATCTTCACTTCATGATCTTGTGTCTGTCCTACATACATCCAGCAAAATTCAGACAATTATACTAATTCTGTAATTCTTCATGCCACATTTTTATGACAAGCTCCATTTTTTTTTCCTCTGACTTCTGAAATTTTATAATCTGAATTTAACTACAAGGTCAGAAAAAAAAAATCATAAATTAAAATCTATGCAATCTGTGGCAGAATAATCAAGCTGCTTCAGTCTGGCCAGTGCTGTGACAAATATAGCAACCCAAGAATCCATACCCACTTTGCAAGAGGTAGAGGTGCAAAAGAAGCAAAGCAGGAAGCCCTTAAGAAAAAGGGCAAGAGAATACAGTGCACTGGGATAAACACTGAAGATCTTAATTCAGACACACATAATCATTGCAAAACTTCAGGTCAACTCAGGTGCTTATTATAATTTTAATATTATTACCTCTGACTGATAGTAGAAGTGAATGCAAAATGTTTGAAAACCCACATGTATAATGTTCATACACTGAAATGTAGCTGGACCTCTATGCTTGCAAAGATCTGATCATCATTAGCCTGGGACTGATTTTTGGACACTGCTTTATACACTGTTTCACTTAAGCTAGATACTGGTAAAGATCTCTTTTCTCTAGTCTACTCAGTGCAGTGTAATTTATAGTATCATGCGGATGCTGGATCATTTGAATCCCTATTCTGTTGCACATAATTTATACTGTCTGTAGCAAATAAAATAAGTACAAAACATATTGGATTCATCACTGTGAATTTGCATGCTTTTTTTGCATTTCTTTTCTTCACCTCGCAGTATTTATGCACCTTTTCTTTTTTTTTTTTTTTTAGCAACTTCTGATATCACAGTGAGTATCTTCTACAGGTTTGCTTAGATATTAAAACTAGATGTTTCCATATAAACTATGTTTCTACATACACTATTACCCCAAATAACTTCCAAGCAATTCTGAAACAATCTGCTAATCTGAAAGAGTGTAGTAAAAGAAAGGGAACTGCTAAAAAATGCACATAAAATATTTTCTCTTGTTCTCAGTCCTGACATAGATGATTTCTTTTAAAAAGCTGAATCAGTTTAAGATTCAGTATCAGACCTTGTTTCTTTTTAAATCTGCGACACTTTTATTTCGATCCTCTTTGAAAACATTTTCATATGAACTTTGGTACCATAAAGGACAGCTTAGCATATGCACAGGGCCAGATTCTCACCCTTTGGGGCTCTTAGGCCTCAAAAGATCATCAAGATGTTTCCCCATGTTGACAAATTATTGCCTGGCATGAGGCTCAGACACATAATGTGATATTCCGAGTATATTTGAATGGATAATACCAAAATAATTTTAGAAATAAAATACAATTCTTTAAGAAGATAACACACTGAACACGTTCATAGGATATGGTGTCATATGGTTGAGTTTCATTGCACTGATGGTACATAAGAGGAAAACTCGTTCTTCACTTTCCCTTACACCACATCATCTGAGGTCTCTTTCCTCTCATAACATCTTTCAGAATGTAGACTGACCCTTCCTTTGAGGATTTGGTTGAATTAGGTTGAAGCATTACAAAAATACTGAGCATGGACTAACTGATAGATGAACACAGAGACAATGTGGTTGCACTCACTTCATTCTCACAAGAAACCAAGACAACTAAAATGTATTTGGAGATCTTTAACTGGAGCAAGGCAGTTCATCTTCACTTACCTCTATGAGTTGGAATGATCTGCCAAGAATTGTAAAATTTAGAGCAGATATTACTTAACATGGAAACATGAGTAGAGTTTTCCTCTGTGCCTCCTTGTAATGTAAATACAATGTAATGTAATTTGAATAAGTTATTCATATATTCATAAAGTTTCTAAGTGAGCATCAACAACTACTTTAAAAAATATACCTTGTAATGGTACTCCATAAACCAAGTACATACATTCTGATTTGAATGAAAAGTGAATTTCTCATTCTTGATGGATTTCTTTTTTTTTATTAATGATTTTTACACCACTGAACTTTTGGTGCAGGTAAAAGTAATCATTTAAAAATGGAAATGCAATGTAGATATTAATTTATTTTCTAATCACTTATTCATTTCTTTCTGATCAAACATCAGGAAATGTTTAAAGTAATTTGTAGTATTATATGGATATCTGCATTTTGCTACTGTTTGTGAAGCTATTACCTATTCACAGTCTAGTAAAACAAAGAAACAACTACTGGGACATAATTCGCTGTTGCTGCTTGAAAAATGAAAATATTAACAAGGTCCTAATAAAAAGCTTATTTTGGTAGATTACAAATTGTCAAAAAGTCAGGTACATGAATGTGCCTAAAGAATAGAAGAAGAAGAGAACCTCAAAACTTTTAAAATTCTGACCAGAAAAAATAAATAAATCATTTGATACAGTACGTTAATCAAACATTATTGATTAATATACAGGATCTGTGATGCACTGACGTAGGATCTGAGGCAGTTGTTCAAACTACAGAAGTCTCTACAAAGCTCCCTTTCCCAGCAGGGGGAGGCCAGGTGGGAGTATTAAATTTGTGCTCAGCCACCAGCTCCAAGAAGACTCTAAAGCAAACACCAAAATTCCTTGGTGAAGGCAATTGCAGCCTCAGTATTATCAACTGACACTTGTGTGCACTGACCCTCTCGGGTCTCAAAAATGTTTTTATCAGATTCCAGGTCTTGTGGTATTGATTTCAATCAACAGCTTTTCCTAAGAGCCTCATTTCAAAATAGCACTGTCAGAATTTCTGTTGTCTATGCCAAGTTTTTCCTCAAGGTTTTCGTTCATATTTGACATCACTCAGCTGTATAACAGAAGGTTTTGTCCGTGTACTCATTTCCCTACACATATTTTTTAAATTGTGTTTGTTTCAGGAGTAAATGTCTCTGTTTACATACACTTTCTCTTACCTATTGATGGAGACATGTAGGGCCTCTTTTGAGTGTTCTTTTAAAAATGGTTTTACATTTTTGTCAGTGCTTTAGTGAAAAGAAAGTATTGGCTTCATTAGATCCAGCATTTTACCCCTTGCCTTAGGACACTGGATAGCCCTCAATAGGCCATCTCATTGTTCCAAGCCCTCTACTCCCCTTATAGGTACCCTAGCATCAGTGACTTCAGTAGTTCATGGGGCACAAAGCAAGCAGCCATACAGCAGGTTGCACCTCACCCCTCGTCTCCATGGCACAACACAAAGCCTGTGCAGAGGGAGGCAGCAGGCCAAGTCACCTCAGGCGTCTGCACAGCCTAATCCCTGTAGCTCTTGGCATAAATGAGAGCAGTCAAAAAGGTTTTTTGATGGTTAAGAAGGGGGAAAGGGTGATTTCAGACAATAAAATGTTTCAAAGTTTTTCTCTTTTTCTGTTGTGTTTTGTTGTTTCTTTTTTTAAATGAAGAAAGCTATCAGGAAATCCTCAGCAGAAACTGAGAATGGGTTCCTGATGGCTGGATGGATTTTGCCAAAATCCATTTTAAGGTTTACTTTGAGTAAGCTCAAATCAGGTTGCCATATGGAATTACTCCACGCTGCAGCCTGACCCAGAGCAAGGCTGAACAAAGCTTAGATTATTTACTAAACTCCTAAACCACTGGCTGTTTTGCATCTCTCCCACACTGAATCTAATTCCATAAGTAAATAAGCATGCATTAAGTTAAAAACCCACGTTAACGAATGGGCCAAATAGTCCTACACAAGGTAGGCTATTGATGATACACAAAGCACAACAAAGCACAACCGTGGGTCAGCATTCATGCCTCAGACTGTCTCAAAGCTTGCTGGCACCTGCACTTTAGCATGTTTACTGCTGTAGCCAGGAAGATTGATCACAGGAAGCCAAAGCTGTTCAGTTAAAAAAAATAAGAATCAGCTGTTTTCTATGAGCAGTCTGTCAGATAACCAGCCTAATGAAACCGTGGGCATTTCTCTTGAGCTCAAGAAATATTCATGCTGGAGAGGATACTGGAGCCATTCTAATACTTTACAGTTGTTCTGGAGGTTAAATAGAAAGCGGCACAGAAGAAAGGATCTGCCTTTGTGATTAAAGAAAAGGCAGCAACATAACATCAGAATGCACAGCTTTGCCCTTGACTAAAATAGTCGTAACACTAATGCTTTATTTTTCACCTTGCTGAAGCATTCCAAATTAAAAACACAAAGGATACCTCTCACAGGCACTCATAAAAAAATAAAAATAAAAAATGCCACAACTGTCCTGCAGAGAACCCAGACAGACAAGGCATGGTCGTGCTTTTGTAAAAATAATTCATAACCTGATGAAATGTCTTGTGCCAGAATCAGATATAGGAATCTTCAAATGAAAAATAGATTTGATTCGTGTTATGACTACATAAGAAGTTTGCAGTCTCAGCACTCCCTGCCCTGGGCACCAAATGGATGTGAAGGTAAAAGGAGAGCAGCAAAAGGCTCAGCACACAGAAATACTGTTGCCCTTCTGTAGGGCACATTACCAACCAGGAAAACATTGACCCTCGTGGGTAGGATTTTGTCTGGCTTCTACTCCCAAACATGGTGCCACCAGCTGCCCCACTGTCAGTGCCTAAACACACTTTGTTACAACTCACCTATTCTGTCTGCATACAAGCAGAACTCCACTGGGCAAGCATTCACTCTGTTGTGATGAAAATAGTCCACTGGACCTTCACTATAAATGTATACCGTCACATCTTCTGCTGCCTCCTTCCTTTTATTTCCTATCATTTGCAAAAATAACAGCACAGGAGAAAGGTGGCAGCCTAACCTGCTGTATTATGCTGCACCTCACGGAATCAACCATGCTAATGTAAATAAATGACTTAGAATGTTGGTGAGATGCTCACCACTGTTTCAGACCCTTTGCACTGTTCTCTGCATGATAGGAGGGTTACTGGTTCATAACCACCTCAAGCTTCAAAGGAGATAAAAGAAGTCATAGAAACATTCCAGTCTGCCCTTTGAAACTGAATTAAATGATCTCTGGTAGTGCCCCTGAAGGGGAAAGAGGAAGTGTCAAGCTTAAAAAAGAACCTTCAGCTTTCTTTGCCATTTCATCATGTTTCTCATTTTCAGAAACAAAATAAAACCAAACTTAACTAAAAAATAAGCAATTATAACATATTTAATAACACAAAAAGTTCTTCACTATAATTTCCAGCTTTGGTATAATTTCCAAGAATGTCATACTGATAATTCTAGAAATATTGCTGGGAGTGAAAGATAGCTGCTATATGAGATATACTGCCTGATACACTGGGTCCCAAATAATGGAGCTGTACCCTATTGAAAGCTTGGTGTAGGCTGATCCTCTTTGTTTTTTGTTTCCCACATCCAAGTTTCTGATATCCATTTCATATTAATACTATTTTAATATAGATTGCTTTTAATTTATAGATGAAAAAGAGTAACAAGTGTTGATAATGATAAAAGGAATAAAGCTAATTATGGCTCATGATCATAATAAGAATCAAATTAATCATAATGAGACAAACACTAATAATGAATATTTAAGTATTTGCATATAATTTAGTACACAGAAAAAAATGAGATTTTTAAGTTTTTGTTGTTATTTTTCAATTTAGATATACATCTTCTTATTTCAGTGTCTTTATTTTCTATTTGTAAGCCAAGAGTGACTACATTTTGCAGTGCAGCTAAGTAACATGTACTTTATATGCTGAAGGCATCTGTCATCTTTTGTCTGTTGCTTTTCTGAGAAGTTCATCACCTCTATTACCCCAACCAATAGCATTCTTGTAGCAGAACTAATGCCTGTGAGAAAGAGCTTGCAGAGTCCTCTGTGCTGTGTTTACATCGGCTGCATAAAGAAGAGAAATGGAAGGGAGAATGCCAGTGATGGAAACTGTTGCCAAACTGCCATTTTCCTCATGAAAAGGAAACTTGATTTTCAAGATCAACAGAGGACACTTGCTGGGCAAGCTAGATCACAAAATTTGAGAAGTCACACATCAGGCCAAGGCTTGGGGCAGAAAGGAGAAAAGAGAAATGGGAGGAATAATGCCTCAGGGAGCTGGAATGAGAGTACAGTCAGATAAAAGCCACAACAAACTATGGACAGAATGAGAGAGTGGGTGCGAGGAAGAGCACTGCTTGATGCTGGTCGAGCCCATCTGTCATCATGTATGCATACCATTGCACCTGGCTTCTCACCACACTGGTACACATGTTTTAAAGACCACACTTTTCTTGGGGAGCCAAGCTCATTTGGTGCAGTGACTAGAAGGTAGTATTCAGGCAGCCCTGAATTTCTCATCCTGTTCTACTCTGATTCCCATCAGATTTTTGGAGACAGTGAAGCATGTAGCAAGCTCCAATAGGGCATATGCTGTTCAGGACACTCTCCTTTAGTTCCAGTCAAAGGTGCATAGTGCCTCAGAATAACAGTACTAGTCTTTCCCTGTGAAATTAGGCAGACTGTTAGAACATGCAAACTTTGTGTGTGTGCCAGGAGAAACTCCTGGTAATATCCATAAAGAGTGCATGTAGTCTAGCGGGCTTTGTGCTGGATTGGATAGCCCTTTTTAATTCACCCAGTCATAGCCTTGCTGGGCTGCAGAGCAGCAGGCTATCTGTGACCTCCTAAAAGTCAAAGATGTATCAAATGAAACTGCTGATGCTGAAGCCTCTGATGGCCACCATATGGGGATAGAGGAAGTTCCTGATGGTATCACACACTTTTATTACAATGGCTATGACAGCAGATTTCCTCAATACAGAGCAATTTGCCAGTGAGTATCAGAGTTGAGGCTATGAGCACATTTGTGCCCTAGAAGAGAGACTGAAGAGCAACTGTGGATGTTGGTGGACTTTTGACACACAAATGCCTAACAGGAGACCCAATTCTGTGTGCAGAGATGAGCATGGAGAAACCAGGACTACAGCCAAACTATGGAGGACTGTATAGGCCCATGATCTCAGTGTCTCCTTTTCAGCATGGGTTTCAAAGGCAAAGGTGTGTCAATAATGGACATTTCTGAAAACCCTCAACCACAGAAAAGGGAGAGGAGAGGAGAAGAGAGGAGAGGAGAGGAGAGGAGAGGAGAGGAGAGGAGAGGAGAGGAGAGGAGAGGAGAGGAGAGGAGAGGAGAGGAGAGGAGAGGAGAGGAGAGGAGAGGAGAGGAGAGGAGAGGAGAGGAGAGGAGAGGAGAGGAGAGGAGAGGAGAGGAGAGGAGAGGGGAACATGTGTTTTGTACAGCATTGTTTGGGAAAAGATGATACCATTTCCTGCCTGCACAGAGGATCAAGGCCAAATTCAGGCCAAAGAGAGGGAAACTGCCTAAACTATTCAATAGGAAATACTTAAAGCATGAAAGCAGTTAAACACTACATGTAAAATACTACCAAATCTGAGGAGAACCTCTGAGAACTGAGTGCTTGTGTACTTGCAGTGACACAACCATATCTTCTCTTTTTGAAATTAATTTACCTCAGACTGAAAACTAATTCTTCTATGTACCTTCTCCCTATCCCCATTGCTTTTAGTTTTCAACCTTCGTCTTGTGAACAGAAAATACATGATAAAGTGCCTTTTCACCTGAGAAAACTACCTTCTTGCTCAGCTGCAGAACCAGGCTTTCACTGCCCCCTGATACCATCAAACTCATATTTGTTCACTTCTAGGAATGAGCTTCAATGAGAGAGACTGAAAGGATAGGGAGTGATGGCTCAGAGACTGGTTTAGAAGGTGAACAGCAGTTCATGTTACTGTGACCTGACTGAGATGTACACATATGTGAAGCCAAGTAATAGCCAACTCCAGCTTCAATGCAGTTTTGCATAACTTCTCATCCATTCCTTTGTCTCAACACAGCAAGCTGAGGCATTGTGTGGCTTGTGGCTTCAAGATGCAGGGTAGAGTGTTCAAGGAGGAGACAGTTAGTCTTGATATAGCCCTGACAGAGTAATACCTGAGCAGATTCAGATATCTTTCCTAAATAGGGTAGCAGCGTATTATCTGTGTTCCTTCATACCTTGATAAAATGCATTCAAGATTCAAAGAGTGCACTAAGACTGAAAGGTATCAAAATAAAAGACTTTTCCCATATACCCTCCCAAGTCTGAGAAATAGTTTCATTAATTAAAATTAATTCCTGAATATGTATCCTCTACAAGACAATTCTTAATTTAAAAATGTAGAGAAACAGACAAAAATTGCATGTTCGTAGCTATATTTTTAAACCAAAAAAAAAAATCTTCACATAATAAATACATCTTATGCACATTAACTTCAAATTTACTTCAGAAAGCTATTTACAATATAAATAATTATAAATGGGAACACTTTGCAAGATATTGTTGACAAAGCTAAATTGTGTTTCCTACATTACATTCCAAAGGAAATCTTCCAATTACAGATGTTATGCTACAATGTCACTAGACCCTATACATTGCAAGTCATGATATTTAAAATGCTGGCAATCTGTGTTGGTTTTTTGTTTCCAAAAACTCATTGGTTTAAAGCAAACATGAAATCTTTCAGTATGTCTCAAGTGCTTTTTTTATTTTTCCCTCTTTTTTTTTATTTCCTAGATTAGCGTATTTTATGCATTGAAATATTTACCTTGGGAAAGAGTTTCAGTGCCTTAAAATAATTTTTCCTAATAGATTTTATTTCTTTTAAATGCAAAAGTGCATACGTTTTAAATGGTGTAAGCAAGACTATTTCTTGTAATTCCAAAATTCCCATTGTATTGGCCCCTGGGGAAAAAAAAACAAAACAAACAAACAAACAAAAAAACCCCATGCAGTTCAAATTGCAATAAATAAACACCTTTAAAAGCTGCATTTTGAATCCTAGAACAGGAAATCTTTATAATTCCATATGAGAAAAGAGTTACTGAATCTGATCAGAAGAAAGCTTTGTTTCTGCCTGTATTTGATCTTTCTTTTCAAATACACTTTCATAGATGGAGTCATAAATTACCTCTTTTCAGAAAAGGATGCATTCCTAGCAACGTAGAGCCAGATTTATCCACAGGACTCTTGTACAAATATGCTAAATGCCACTGTGAAGTTTAACCTCACATAATTTTTTCATTAATAAATGCTCTAAGGAAATGTGAAATGGAGTCACACTAGTGCTCTCATCATTCCAAACAGAAGACTCAGTTTTTAGCCTTCAGAATAACAACATGGTAAAAACACTTTGCTAAAAACTCAGCTACTCCTCTAGCAGGCTATATCAACATCATACCGTCGGATTACAAAAAAAAAAAAAAAAAAAAAAAGAAAAGAAAAGAAAAAAAGTGTTGTTTTTTATTTTGCTTTAGATTTGGTTTGGATTTTTTGTTGTTTTGCTTTGTTTTTGCTTCTCAGTGCATACGGCCACAATATTTAACCACCCAATATTACCTGCAAGTAAAAAAGACTTTCTCCTTCACACTGTGAAGGTGTCTGGAGCTAATCTAGAATACCTACAGAAAAGGTTTTTCATCTACCATTGATCCTGACAACAATACCTGACCTGCATTGCCTTTAGCCCCTTAGGTGTTTTGAATAAATTTGCCACTTGTGAAAATACCAGAGACCGAACTGCTGACATTAACTACAATCACCTTAGGACAGGCATAGCTAGGTCTCATTGCAAGACTGCATGACATGATTCTACAGAGGGTCTAAAATTCAAGCAAACACCTAAGATTTGTTCCTCGACAGAAAGACTAACTGGCCTTTACAACACCCAGTCTGGTTTTCAGGAGTGGCTGTTCCTTTTCCAAAAATAATTTTTCCCCCCAATCCATTCAGGATGTTCATATAATTGAACATATGGTAGTTAATATATTTAGGAACATTAATGAATAAATGCTGCAAGTTCAGAAATAAAAACAAGATTCATATAAAAGTGATTAAGAATGTTTGAAAGAACAGAGTTTCAGTGTGTAACCTATGGCAGCACTGTGGATACATTAGCAAAGCTTTATGCATCTTACAGAAATACATCTGAGCCTCTTCCATGCAGAGATGCACTCATTTTCAAAGCACATACGAATAAACTCTATCATAGAACCATAGCCATTACAGCCATCACCTTTCATGGTTTCCATACTCATATTTTGAGCATGACAAACAAACAAAAACCCAAACCTTTTGCCAGCTCACAAGAAGTCAATATTTTTGGCCCATACACATATTAAGTAGTACCTTACTCCACAGATATTCCCATTACAGTCAATGGGACCAGTTGCTGAGTAAGGTTTTTTTTCTAAAGAATTGCTGTGCAAATTTGTTCACTGTTGCATTGTGGAGTGCAATTTTGTATAAAAATTAGGGAGGTTTTTTTTCCCACTTTGAAAGAGATACACCAAAATCATAATGCACCATCCACTGATGTCAATAAGAAATGATTTGAGAGCGCTGTAGTTTCTCTTCTATAGGAGTAGCTACAAAATATTAATTTGCTGTAAATAGCAAAGCACTGTTATGTTAGAGAAATGATGCAGCACATCAATTTTTATTTTTTTCTGTACAAATTCACAACCTATACATCTGTTTTAAAGTAATAACCTTTAGCTAATGTGGTACATTTGATGTATTTGGTAGAAATACCTTGCATTTTTCAATCTTCCAAAATACTTCATTTGATTTAGAAAAGGAAGGGGAAAAAAAGCTATATCCTTGAAGGATACTAATTTAAAATTCAAATTAAATAAATACACAAGGGAAAAGGTAAGCTTTATACCATATTTAAAAGTAAATGTTATATGAGCTGCAGTGATATTATATGCTGTAATTAAGGTTGCAAATTTGCACATGTAGCATGTAGCACGCACAGTCTATGTTTACAACATTCAATGCTTTCTGTCAGTTCAGAAGAAATTCCTGACTATCTAAAGCAGCAGAATAGCAAATTAGCTAACAAAAGGCATCTACTGAAGCACTGAGGAGCAACAGTTGCTGAAAATCCAGTAGGGAATTGAGCATCAGCCTATGCTTGAAGCAGAGCATAGCTGCAGGAGCAAACACTTCTACCTCTCTACTGATATATCAGGTATCCTATTTATTACAGTGCATTTTGTTGCATTTGTCTCCGTAGCAGAATGGTACTGTTGAAAATAGAAGTAACAACAGTTCTGAAAATTTTATTTTGGACTTAAAGTAAATGACAATGGGGATTTTTATTTTTTTTTATTGCACAGCACACTGGCTTTTTCCTAGATGAAACTGTCCAGATAGAAACATCCTATATTGTGCCTGTCTGCTTTATAAGTCTTCTGTTTTTCCAGTGTGCCTGTCAGAAGACCCAAACTGTCTTCTCCTGACTATTTGTGGCAATTAGACCATTAGACACGCTGATCTGCAGAACCCTATTGCGTTCTAATTAAAAGTTTGATAAGAAGGGTGCTTGATGACCCTAAAAAACTTTAGTGCTGGCAGAATCCCACTCATCCAAACAGTTTAGGAAACTCCTCAGTAATACAAAATAATATTGGCACTTAGACTTCTTTTTATATGTACTAGTAAGGATAATACGATAATGTGTACCTCTAATTCGCTTCACAAATTGTATTTTAATACTTTACAATGAGACTCCAAATACAAGTTCATCCATATTATTCTTATGAATTAGTGAAATAAATATTTATCCTCAACTGGACTTATAAAAAATATTTTGTTGTTTCTATGCTTCAGGAAGATATACAATTGTTGGGCTGAAATAAGTCCATTTTGGTCCATTCCTTCCTCTGAGTTAAGGGTTGTCAATGTTTTTCTCCCCTTCATCTATTTGCCTTCCTTTTATCTTCAAACAAACAAACAAACAAAAATCTCTAGACCTTTGTTATTTATTTGGCAGTTAGTCAAATACATTTCTTGCCAAATCATTTTGTTCTCATTTCACTTTGGCTAACATTCAATGCCCTGTCTCTCATTTCTGTCACTAGTTCAAATAGTTTTAGAGCATTATTTATCCCTCTTCTGTGCAGAGCTTGGTACACACCAGTGACATCCCCCCATACTTTTTTCTGTTACAGAGATGACAGACCCAGTTTATTTAAAGTTTTTATTAGATCTTTCAGTCTCTTTATCTTTTTGCTGAGCTCTGCTCCACCTTTTCTATTATGGGATTTAGATAATAAAGAACAGACTGTTGCTCTTCCTTGTGTTCAACGTACATTTCACCAGTGATCACACTGCAGTCAACAGAAATTGCTTATGGAGTAAGGTACTACTCAATTCAAGATTCACAATCTGCCTTGGAGTGATCAGAACTATACACAATATTCCACATTCAGAGAGTTAATTTCCTCTACTTTCAAGTACATCTATACTTACGTGGCTTACAATGTTATTATTTAGCTTTTGCTTCTCATTAATTTTATTTGAAAATAGATATTTTTAACCCACCCATGGCATGCTGCTTTATATTTAGTTCCACTGATGACTCAATCCCATATGTTGAAATTCTTAATGTTACAAATGAAGCTTGACTTAGTGCTAATCTCATTTTTGTAACCACCTCAAGTCCTCTTACCTTCATTTTGGTATAATAAGGAGTGCTGGTCCTGTTCCTGGTGCAGTCAACTCTGAGATGTCTTATGAACACCATAAAAAGAAGCACAGGTCTAATAATCTTGCCTACAAATAAATTATTTTACTTTTTTAGCATAGGTTTTTTATTGACTCTTTTCTAATCAGTTGGTGACTCTTTGTTCCATGAGTTTATTAAAAATCACAGAAATTTTTTCTGCCTCTTTTGATATCTTCTTTAACTCCAGACAGGCCATGATAATATCAATATTTGTAATGCAATTGAATTTTTTGGAACCCTAAATTTCCCCAGCAATTTTTTCTTTATATGTGACTGTTTTTGGTATTACTAATATGTTCGTATATTCTTTCTTCTTCTTCTTCTTCTTTTTTTTTTTTTTTTTTCTTTAAGCAAGAAAATAATGTATATTCTTTTTTCAAAGACATACCAATTACTCCTGTTTGTGTCAGAGTACTTATAACCTTCTATGCTTTCTTAATTTGCTGCAAAGCGTGTTCAAAACTAGCACAAACCTCCATGATGTTTTTATCTGTCCCTGACAAATTCTTATAGGTATGCAGTTTCTTTCATAATTTACAGAAAAATTTCTGATTCTGATGGGTTTCTTTTGTGTTTTGATTTAATTCTTCAATATTTTGCCACTTATAAGCACTTTTGCTTATTCTGCAATTATTACTGAATAACATACATAGCCATAGGGTTAAATGTACGTATCTTTGACAACACCTATCTCCAGTCTATTCTCTCTGTTTCTCCCAAGGATTTTTTTTTTCCATTTCACTCCACTATCCCCTTTTTGCAGCCTTTCAAAAATGAGGGCAATCTCCCATCTCTCCATCAAGACAAACATCTCTCAAAATTGCTCCGAGAAAGACCCTCTTTCTTTCTTTTAAGTACAGTCATAGTATTTGATTATTCTAATTATGAGGATACTGCTCATTTGACTCCTTTCACATCAAGTGTATGTAAATAACTATGCATGTGAGTACACAAGAAAATAACAAATCTGAAAAGTTCTTTCTCCCCTTTTTGATTTTGTATTGGCTGGCCAATGGTGCTTTATACCACAGAGCAGCATAGCACACTTGGCCCTTAGGGAATAAAAAGATCACCAGAAATACACATTTTGATGTGTATTTTAGAGGAACACATTCCAGCTTCTCTTGATAGTGCATAGCAGTTTTGTTATTTGGGATGTGTGGGACACACAGTTCAGAAGGTCTGCCCTAGGCAGCAATTCCAAAACAACCCCTCTTACACAATGAGCATAAATGGCTCTGCTAGCCTGCCCAGGTGCTCCCTACCTAGACCTCTTCCATCTTTCATACCTCAAATGGCACCAACTTTTGAGTTTAGCTCCATTTCCTCTAACCCTGCATGCCAGTGCATTTTTATGTTTTGAAAGTAATGTTTGTTAACTAACTCATACTCCCAAACCTTAGTTTAGTCTCTCTAGTGCACTGTGGTATATCAAATGCTGGTAATGACAAGGGCATGAAAACATATTATATCTTCCAATTAAATCTCTAAGCTTACTTTTTAAAGCACAAAAGTTTTTAGAAAAAAGTGTCAGCTTCCATTGGTTATTATAACGGATGTCCCTTTGTGTCCTTGTGTTGGATCTTGCTGCATCCTTAAATGAGAAGTCACATCAAAGTGTGATCCATTGCAGCCTAGTGAATAGTTTCTAATGGTTTCAGTGTCATATAGATGCTCCAGAGCATACCCAGTTAATGTGTAAGCGTGCTTATCAAAGTATTGCCTGTGGGAGTTGTAATAATTTGGAGAAGTTGCTGGATGATCACCTGGAGTTTGATGAGGGGACATGTCTGTATTCAGGTAGTCTTTAGCTAGTACCAAGCTAGATTTTGATATTCGGTCAGAATTGGGGCTGCTTATCCTAGACAGTGTTGTGGGACTGTGGTCATAGTCATTTTCATGAGGGCTCATAATTTTTCCATCCCGCTGCTGGACGTGTTCACATGGAGGAGTGTTGGCAACTGTTGGGACGCGGCAGATATCCCCTGCCAACTGTTGCTGGGGGTAGTTTGCAAAACAAATTGTGTGTTTCTTCCCTGTGCCATTAATGGAGAGCAGTGGATCAGGGGTTGTTTTCCGTAGCTGTAGCCTGTTTTCTTCCTCTTTGATCATTTGCTGGGTTGCTCTTATTAGAGTTTCAATTTTGCTGGGCTCATGTGGGCTGCTCTGATACTGTTCAGCGCGATATCGATCACCAGATTCACTGGCAGAACCAGGATCAGGCGAGCTAACAACACTGTCCTCATCCCAGTGTCCTCTCCCTAGGAAAGAGAAAATGACAATAAATGAGGTTAAAGGAAGCAAGAAGTCTTAAAGAACATGCACTCTGAACACAGAGGCAAGTGAACTGTGACAAAGTCACCAGAAATTACCATGGTAGACTCTTTGCTTTCTAGGATAATTTATCTCAGATTAGTGTAAAATAGTACCAGTCATCTCAATCTCAGTAAGACTTATTCTGCAAGTCAGTGGAACTGTGCTAATTAGTTCTTACAAATTCTTTAGATAGAACCCATGTTTGACAGGTTATTTTAATAGAAAAGCAGCACTTTATGTTACATCTGCCCTTATAGCCTTAAACTATGTTTTTGGCATCAGCTGCAGTCTTTCATCTCTCAGAGTGTCTTTTAAACCTAAGGCCCTTTGGATTTATTCAAAGACAAGATCAGCCTTTCTTTGTGAAGTTTTGATCAGTATCAGCTTCTGAAGCTGTGCTAATGCACTGAGAGTGCAACCTGCCAGATACCTAATGGTAGTGACTACATTGAAAAACAGTATTTTGAAGCTGAGAATTTGATCTAATACTTTTACCATGCTATTTTTATCTGTTGCAGTTCCCACAGAAATAAATAGGAGGCATTACTTTTGGAGCAGCCTACATATATTTTACTGCATGCAAAGCAGTCTGTTAAACAACTTGAATTATAAGTATTTCTCATATCTACACGTGTGACCTCTGAGTTAGGAACATGCATTATTTCCTCTGTCTCACATAGAGAGTTGCATGCTTGTTTATGATTATGAAACTGTTGCTTCAAGACAGTACCACTTCTGAAAATCCCATTATCTCTTACCATGAATCCTGTGCACTGAAGTTATGTGGGGCATACTGTTTTCATATGCTTCTCTGCTTTCAGGGGATGACTTAGTCAGGGGCAAGGCTGATCGGGAACCCCACCATCCTTCCCTCCCCGGCTGTGGTGTGCCAAGGAAATATCTGCCAGCTTCACATCTGCCTCCCTCACAGGCCTGAGTATGGAAATGTCTGTCATCGCCCAGCCTGGAGTGGTCAAGTGCAAAACCATAGCAGAGAGCACTGCGGTCCGAGTACTGTCTGTAGGCACAGGAGACATCGTGATGCTGGGAGCTTGGCCTGTCCGCGGGCTCCAACAACTGGGGAGAGGCTGTGTCAGTGAGGGGGCTCCCACCCCACTGGCTCTCATGGTCAGATTCAGATCTCTCGGTGTGAAATCCAGAATACTGAAAAACAGGAGAAACAGCAGGAAATTTACTGACCGTCAATGAAATACACAAGTATCAGCACTGAATACAGAGAGAATATGCACCGGATAGGGCATTTTCCACGAACATGCCCACACGTCTGCACCTTTTCATAGAACTCCTTATCCTTTCCTGTATTACACCCTGTAATGAGCTCACAGATGACAGGACAGACCTCACAAACATCTAAAACATCCTGTGTCGGCCCTGAATAGCCATCTCTTTTATGATGTGTGATATTAGGATCACCAACATCAGTGTGGCGAGTCAATATTTTTTTAATATGTTCAGGTTTTTCTCATTGCCTTGAAAGCTGCTACTTATGTGCAGCAATGGTGCTCTAAGGCTCTTCTGCAAAAATAGTTTTAAAATAACACCACTCCTAGAGCCTTCTCTCATGTCAAATCAAAACTGAATGCGTTTGCCAGTTCCTTTTCCCAAAGCCACTTCTCTTTTCCACATTTTTTTCCTTACCTGGGATATTCTGAAACATATTTCCTGATATTACCTGGGACAAGAAAGATTCCTTTAGATACTGAGACTCCCTGAACTACTACAGAGTAAAGCGTTGGTAGGTTAGTAGGAAACTAGAAATCACTGATCTGCTGCAATGTGGGAGTAAGTAAAATCCATCAATTATTTGCAAGAAAAAAAAAAATAACAAACAATAACTGATAGCTAAAGCTGACAGAGCAAGCATTTTATCACCCTCATTTAAGTAGAGCCATCCCAAGGCAGAATAAAAAAGCTGGCTGGCAGTTGGAAAAGCAGACAGAATAGGAGAATGAATGTTGTTGTGACAGAAATACGGGTTAAGTAAAATTTCATAAATTTCTAGGTATTCTTAGTAAGTGTTTGAAACTTTTGAATACTTTCTAGGGAGAGAAAAAAAAAAAAAAAAAGAATTTTTATTTAACCTCCTAGGATTTAGCTGACTCATTTTTTAATCTTTTTATTTATTGGAAATGTCAAACTGCATGGAACATCTTTAAATCAATTTCACCCATGATTACAGTCTGGGAAGAGACCAAAGCCATACATGCTCACCTCTTCAGTATTGCATACTCATGTCACAAATCAATGTATTACAGCATGAAACCTTGGAATTCTCCCATTCCATCATTCACGTTCCAGATGACCACTCTGCTTTTTCTTTTAATAGGCATTAGGCCTCTCTCCTGAAAACATAAACTTACCTTCCTTTTCATTAGATTGAGTTGCCATGAAACTCCTCATTATCAGCCAGGATCAAGGTTTTATGCACTTACCAATTGAAAGTATTGACCAGATGTTTGACTTTCAGAAACTTAAACCATCTGTGCAACATCAGTAGTGGAACTACTTCAGTTTTGGCATTTAATTGGGTATTGCTTCAGTATTCCAGTTCATATTTGTGAATACTGTTTGTCAACAAGATAGACTATTTAAAGGCAAGAAAAAAAGGGTCATGGCTTTGAAGATATAAATTCCATTGTTAGTATTTGATAGAATACCTGTAAGCAGAAAACTTACTGGTAGGCATGGAGGAGTCCAATAAGCTAGTATCACCATATTCATTGCTAGGTTTCAGTAGTGAAAGAATACATCCAAATTTGAATGAAAGTAAGATAGTTAGATAGCCACAAAAGGACTCTTCAATTTCAGCAACTCGAGATAACTAGGAATTCTATTCATCCATCACAGATTTTAAGTGATCAACTAGAACACTGAACTTTTCTACTACCCTTTCAAATCTAACATTTTCAAACTGCTTAGTCACAAATATATCTTCGTAAATAATAACTAGATCACTGCAAATGTTTTAAGAAAATATACAGACAAATTGAAGTTTACAATTAAAAAAGAGAATTTTTAACTGTACAGTTTTAGCTAGGATAGAAATTCACAAAACAAAAAACTGCTTTTTTTACCTGTTATTACTTTTGGTATTATCTGTAGGTTTGTTTGTTTTTTTTTAATTATTTGTAATTGTTTTTTATAAACTAGACTGTAATTGAAAAAGTTTCAAACAAATGTAAGAAAGTATATATATAAAAGTATAAAAATATTGAAAACTGATTTATTTACTTCTTAAAAACAAAACCAAAAGTTTGTGCTTCTCTCTTGAGAAGGAAAAGAAAAAAATATTTTCCAATAATTTTATCATGAATTTTAATATTTTTGACAATTTATGATGGTAGTAAGTGAGTGCTAAATGCCAAAGATCTTTCAAATTGAAAATTCTGAATTTCATTTAGCTCTACTATATATTTTTCTACCAGTTCTCTGTTTTTAGGGATGCAGCAGAGCCCAGCTTAGCTCCTTTTGAGGGGAATTTCCTCATTTAACTGAAAAAAGAATTTTTTGTTTTGTTTTGTTTTCTTTTCTTTTTAAATCTTGGTCCTAACCATTAGGGATTCTGTTGCACAGGCTTTTACAAGAATGGGAAACCATATCGAACGGTCTATGTTCAGCATGTCAGAAATGCACCATGTAATGTCATATAACCATGTAGACAAGACCAACAATGCTTCATGCATTTTCTTTGTACTTGATGTAAATGATGATTATTTGAGATCTGACCCCTGGCAGCTGCTAGGCCATGCACAGAATTAAAATAACACTGTGAACTGCTTGTGGCCAGCGCTGTCTACTGACGCTTGGTATGACTGCTTATATTCTTAAGGTAGAACAGAGGCAGATGTAGGCCAAAAATATGTCTAATTCCTTTCAAAGTTAATTACATCTCAATTTGGCATCATTATACTGCCTCTACTGCTGCAGTCCTTAGATTGCCTCTTCTGGGAATCTGATGTTGACAGGTGGAGACTCCAAATAAAGGCATGCGTGACAAGTTGATGGGGGGAGAAATGTAAGGATGATCAAAGATACTGCTTCACTGAGATGGCAGTGGAAACACTATCTCTCATGTCAGAATTAGGCTTCCATATGCCAAGTGATGAAAGACCAGAGAAAACACAATTAGATTTAATGAATATTCTGGCCAAATAAAACTAGTGAAAACATTTATTTATTTTTTTTTTCATCCCAGTCCTGTCTCACAAAAGGTGTTTTCCTTTATGCCATTTTTGCTTTTTGTCTTCTATCAGTAGAATTTATTAGCTTTGTTCTTTGGTGAGGTTTAACCAGCAGACAGAACATTCTGAAGAAATTCTTCAGACAGGCAAAATCTGAAGTAAGTTCAGATGTTTTCTAGCATAGAAAACAATGGTAAATAAATCAAATGGTCCTCCAGCTGTTCCAAATATTAGAAATCACAGAATCGTAGAATCCCCAAGATTGGAAAAGACCTCCAAGATCATCCAGTCAAGCCTCCAACAGCCACCAATATTTCCCCAGTAAATCATGTCCCTTAGTACAATTTCTAAACATTTCTTGAACACCTCCAAGGACAGTGTTTGACCACCTCTCTGGGCAACCTGTTCTAGTCACTCACCACTCTTTTGAAGAATTTTTTGCTAACATCCAACTTGAATCACCAATGGTGCATCTTAAGGCCATTCCCTCTAGACCTGTCACTAGTTAAGAGGGAAAGGAGGCCGACCTTCACCTCTCCACCACCTTCTTTCAGGTAACTGTGAAGTACAATAAATGTCTCTCCTGAACCTCCTCTCCTCCACACTAAACAATCCCAGTTCTCTCAGAAACAGAGATTTGCAGCAGTTTTTCTTAATCTTTCTCTCTGGAACTGTCTTCCAGATTGTTGTTTCCCTGTACAAATGCAGTGAGTACACACCAGCAGGATTAGCGCTGACAAAGGAATGAGCTATTGGCCACCACAGATGCAACTTTTACCCCAAAAAAGTCTTCAGAAAGGCTGAAAGGGCAAGGAAATTGGAAAATACCAATTTCGTGTCTAAGACAAGATTACTTTAAGGGAACCCAATGGAGTGAATTAGGCCAGATTATTTTAATATTTCTTGAGCCATATTCTTTTGCCTGACTTCTCATTCTTACAGGTGTCTGACTGGCTTAAGCATTTATCCTGTCACATGCAGCAACATCAGCCT
This sequence comes from Coturnix japonica, assembly GCF_054131305.1. Classification (NCBI taxonomy): domain Eukaryota; kingdom Metazoa; phylum Chordata; class Aves; order Galliformes; family Phasianidae; genus Coturnix; species Coturnix japonica. The sequence goes on along the minus strand of NC_140665.1, from coordinate 67,372,343 downwards.
TCTCCACACACACTGTCAAAAGTTCAAACAATAGATGTCACAGTTATCTAATTTTCCGTCAGCCTGATCAGATTTTTATTGTTATGAACACTAAATACACAGTGAAACTCTCTCAGAGTCCATTTTTCCATGAAAAACTTTCACTACATTAGCATTAACAGCTTTCCTCTTGATTTGTGTCTTAACCATGAGAAAAAACAATCACAGATGCGGGCAGCATTGTACTAAGAACATATGCATGCTTTTAAATCACTTTTATCTTACTTTTTACTAATGTAATCCTGAAATGTAAAATATGTTCTTTTTGCATTCACTATTATAGACAGAACAGATGGTGAAAGGCTTAGATTAAAGCAATACAGCATGTCCATTAAAATAACCCCCACTGCTGGTGACTCTTCACCAGATCAGGAGTTATGTTTACTATAAAAAGAGAGCTTTGCTTTGCTTTTGAATATGCTACAAGTTACCACAGCCTTAGGCTACAGAAAGAAATGATAAATGGAAGGCTGACTAGAATTCAACCTGATTCTGATGTCTCTGCCTTGTTCTTTTAAGGAGGAGGGAATATGTCCTGGTAGTGGTAGATAGCAGAATCAATCTAGATTATTTGTTTAAGGTAGCCATAAAATCAGCTTACCTTCACTATCAGTTGTGGGGTAAGTTAGCAATAATTAATATACACTAACGGAGAAATCTATTACTTCCAAAAATTTGTGAATGCTGTAACACAGATCAAAGTCCCCATCCAGTAGTTAATGGGTACATTCCTACACATGCCTTCTCATTACAGATATACTAAATATATATATATCATTTCTATTATTATTATTATTATTATTATTTTAATAATACATTTATATAATCTTTATCCAAGAACCAAGATAAGATATGAAATGATAAAACTTTATCCAGACTAACCATAAAAAATTTTCATTAGGGGCAGACAACAGACAATTTTAAATATTTTCTTCAAATAATCGTCATTAATGGGAGACTAAACTCCAAAGAGGCTGTTCAGATGATCACAATTAAAATGTTTTTCCACTCTTGCTGCTTCTTCCTGTTTACAGAATAAATGAGGTCCAGGGCTAGCTTTTAATAACACAAAATAAATGAGGTCCAGGACTAGATTTTGGGAGCCCCTAGCTGTTACTATTATTATGGCTGATGACCGTAGATATCTTTTAACCAACTCGTTTTCCTTTTCCTGCATACCTCTATCAAGTCTTCATCCTTCCAGTTTTTGCACCTCCTATGAATCTCCCTTTTACTCTAGTTGGACAGCACTGTAAGAGCACTGTTCATAGTGCTTTAGGAAATCCTTGAGCTGTGCCATGAATTTTGAGCTAGTTTCTTCTTTGCTCACCCTATCGCTGCCTGGGACAGGTTTCACAGAGTCTGAAAGACCACTGAGCTAGTACCAATGAGAGTTAATCAGATGATGACCAGTGCCTTCAATTTAATGAACTCAGTGAAAAAGTCTACAAACACCATGTTGCATTATGTCTGTTTTTGCATTAGGTTTGAGGGGATAAATTAAAATTTTAAAAAATTAAATTAAAACAAACAAACAGACAAACAAATCTCATTTAGCTATCTTAGGGCTGCACAGCTGCCAAGGGAGTGGATTCTTAGTCGTCACCCAAAAACACATGTGATTCCCTTTTCTCATCAAGACTGAAGTGCAAACTAAACACTATGAAGAAAAGAAAAACAAACAAACAAAAAAAACCCCAAAAAACTGCAACATATATTTAAAATCTCTATGGCTGTAACATTGAGAGATTACTTTCCTCACTGCTGTTATTTTACTAATAAATTACTTGCTTCCTTCCTTCACAATAACAAACCCACAAAAAAAAAAAAAAAAAAAAATCAGGTTCCTTTGTACAACAAAACCCATGCCCTCAATTTCCAGCCATGGCTTTTGAATCACATTTTAATTCTCCACTACTGACTGGCAAATAATGTGGGCTGGAGACCGAGGGACATGGACCATACCACCTGCTGTATGTTCTTTGCAACAGCTTTTCTTAATCTTTCAACAGTTTGCTCAGTGGTTGAGAAGCTCAAGAGGGATGCAAAGCCAAGCTACTAATGTTGCTTGTGGTGATGTGCTGCAATGAATGGTACAACCATTTTTTCAAGACACTGGCAATTACTGCTGCTGCTGTCTTATGAAGGATAAAATCTGTGACTTTACTATTAGTCAGTTGGTAATAAGGATGCAAAGTGAAACTGGAGACTAAATATACTCAGCTTTCAGACAGTAGTCCCTGATAAACCAACAGTCTCAATGTTTCACTGCTAGTTCAAGAAGTTTTTGGAGACAGAGTATGAAGCACTGATGAAAAATATGTTGCAAAAAGCAAACTTTGCTGGGAGAATTATAGATCTTCAGTAGCAATTGCCCTGCAAGTAAAGGACTTCTGAGAGGACCACGAAAGTTGAAACAAAGGGTAATTTCAATAAATCAAAGGTAATCCTCTTTAAAAATATATAATTTAGAATTAATTGTAGGTATTTTACTGATTATTTAAATCATCTTTATTACAATTGTTTGCTGTAGACCACTCAAGTGAAAATGTTACCCTTTAATAACTCATAGAAACATGTGAACAAATATTTGAACAACAGTCACAATGTCTGGAAAATTTAGATTCTTAAAATTAAGCTTCCAAGTTTCTATCATTCCTCTGAATTTCCTACCCTTGGTACTTCTGAGGTGAAAAGGAAAGAAAGCAAGAAAATGATGTAGACAAATGTGCTGACATTGTACAGTCACAGAAGTAAGTTTAGAACAGAGAAACTACAGTCCTCAGTGTCATTATTGGATTAATATTGACCTGGACATTTTGAAAATATATAGCTACCCGATGTTGTATCATGAATGCATACATTTCTATCCATCACATAGTGGAATAAGAGCTGAAATGCAACTTTTTTAGGAAACATAATGGTTAGTTCAAAAAACCAGATTTATTTGGGATGGCAATGTAATAGTGCAAATTCTGTGGCACTGTCTATGGAACAGTAGCATAGATCTGTAAGGCAAGCTGCAGGTCAGAGACCCAGTAGAATCTGGCCCATTCTATAAACAGGGGCATGTGTCTAAAACACCAAGAATGAAAATGAAATCTGGGAAATTAAAGTCTGCTGATAGCACTGGCCACCTACCAGTGCTTTCTCCCTTCCAAAGCTGTCTTCTTCCAATTCAGCTAGCTAGCTTGTTTCTTTCCCTACTCAAAACTCAGTCCTTTTGACTAACATTTCAGTGTTAAACTGCTGTCAAACATCTGGCAACTTTCTGGATATGCAAGAATTGTCAAAAAGTAAGGTAAAGCAAGTTTCCTCAAACTGCAATAAACTGCAGTACTCCCAGTCCTCTCAAACCAAGTATTTCAAAAGCAAAATTTTCACTGATTCTTCTGTTCTCTCCTTATTAACTCAGAGCACTATGCTATTATTGTTGTTGATTAGGATTTATTATGCATGCTGAAACATAACCATTTCCAGCTTTTTAGGAACAGTTTGAAGCAATGTATTCCTGTCTCAACATCCTATAACTTCTTGTCTATTATTCCCTTTGAGTAATGCACTCATTGGCCCATTCTAATTGCATGGGTTAAAAAAGCAGTCAAAATCAAGATATTCAAAAAGATTTAACTTTGTTTTCTAAAGACAACTACCTGTGGATACGGTGATGTCCTTGATTTTGACTTTGTGCTCGAGAGGCGAGATTTGCTTCCCTTTCTATTATCCGTTATGGTCGGAGTTGAATTTGCGTATGAGAATGCCGGCTTGGTAGCTGTGACCTGATCCAGGGAGAGCTGTAGTCCTTTATATTCAGTATCCCTATATAAAAGGCAAAAGTGAAAAATAAATTCACTTCACATCTTAATGGGAAACATACCTTCCTTTTTAGTGGGAGTGGAAAAGAAAGACATTTTTAAAGAAAAAGAGCAAAACCATGCAGTATACCACCCTAATATATCTATGTAGTATAGCTTACTAAACAATAGCACTATTTTCATACTGAAAATGTGATTCCTTTTTGTATTCAACTATTATCAACCTGATCTACATTTTCAGTAATAAAAAATTGAATGTGTTGGGAATTTCAGAGACTTTTACTACAGTTCTGCACTGGTCACAGAGCTGAGTAATAGGATGCATTTTCCTCAAACTTTTAACTATACAGATATAAACTTACCACATGTGTATATATATGTGGATACTGGTGCACACGTAGGGGTGCACATAACAGCCTTCATATGCAGATGGTTAAATAAATTAACATTTTTTTTAATGGAAAACATTTATAAACTAACTTTATACCTGTCATTATTGATGAATCGATGCAAATTTGTGAATCTTTTTTTCTATGCATCTTTTGAGCTTTTATTCCTCTATTTGAAGAGCCTTTTACACTGGAAGTGCTTTCCAGACAGATGAAACAGTTAATGAAATAAAAATCTTGTAATTTAAATGGTATGGCACACACTCACAAAGTACCAGACATTTTCTATGAGGAGTTAGGTATAACAGCAACTCACTATATTCAGTGTTAGTTTCTTCAAATTTTCCAATGAATACAAAAAATAAAGGAAAACTGGCACTATTCATGATGTTTTCCTAACCATAATGAGGGCATGTGCTTTAAACTGTACCCCTCTGCAAACATCTGTGCTTCTGCCAGTACCCAGGGGAGTAAGAAATGAGCTCTCCAGCTTTCATGTAGTCATACGGAACCTATTCTGACAATGATTCATTTAAACAGAGCAGAGAAAGAGTTTCTCCCTCACCTACCTACCTGGAGGAAAAGAGGAAGGATTCATGGCTTTTCTCTTCCTTTGTGTTAATCAGCAGAGAAGGAGGAGAGCAAGGAAAGAATAATGCTTCACTTATGCAATCAAAGAGGCAACATGTTCATTCAGACATTACCCCATGCTCCATCTGAACCTAAATTCATTCATTCTCATAACAGTAAACTGTTCACCCCACTTTAGAAACAATATCTTGTTCTAGTATCACACATATATTGATGCAAGCCATTACGGTTTTTTAGAGAAAGGAATTTCACTACAACCTGAGCACATAACAGCTCAGTACACTGAAATCCTTTCAGTTAAAAAACAGCTGCAGAAGGATGAACTTGGTAAGTCACTGAAATAAATGAAATAGGCTGAGTATTTGGACAGCCAAAGATAAACTTGCAGAACAGATGATTTATTCAATCCAGTTCTACACTAAAATTTGTTTGCATCCAATAACCAACAAACTTGGTAGAACAGGCTGTTTTTTGACAGTGCAGGCTACATGTATGTATCCATGTGTATATACATAACACACAGAAGCAAATCACTGCGATTAGAACTGTGCTGATAACGCTGTTTCCAGTGCATAATGTGCAGAGGTTCACTAATCATAATTATTGATGTAGTGAAAATGTTTGTGATCATTTCTTCAAAATCTACCTTTAAAATTCTGCTATATTACTGGCTTTTCAAACACCATGCCTGCAGCTATAAGTTCTGAATATAGAAAGCCTGTCCACATCTTTTGAAACCTTTACTCTTTTCCATGCTTGCCTCCAGAATTTTACTATGGATGCTGACTCAACATGCAGTAGCATGAGATATTAACAGTTGTCATAAAAACTGTCAGTCTCATCACGATGTACACATTCTCCCTGCTAATTTGATTATAACTGGAGGAAGGGTTCTGTGGTCTCAAATTCAGATGCAAAAGATGTTACATCCCCAAATCAGAATGGATCAAAACCGAAATGTTTTGTATTTTATAACATACCAAATCTTTTGACTCCCATTCTACTAGACAAGCCCTGCCATTATATACCCATCTCTAGTGCGTGACAGTATCTGTTGCCTTCTCTTGTCAGAATCTTTAAAAAAAATTGAATATATACCACCTCAGTATTAAGACCACAGATTATCACTTCAACACTACCATCCTACTCTTAAATTCTGTATAAAGGCTGAGCATTGAAATCTAAGAGACTACACTGTATAATGAATGCTTCTAGGCCATAAAAAATCTGAAAAACAGGTGTGTCAAATCTGCCCCAAAATCTTAGGTCTTGTCATATATTACCTTCCTAAATCCTTAGTATGTCCAAGGTGAGGAGTCACATTCCCAGAACACTACACATTGGAATAAACACCAAAAGCTACTATTTGCAACCAATTGCCTAGAACAAGTAGGAAAAAAATTGAAATTCTTGTTGCTGAGTGTAAAGCTTCTGGGTAGAAAAAGAACACATCTGTGCTCTCCTCTCAGATGAAACACCTGGAATTTTTTGCATCATCAAGACATGAATCAATGCCATCCCTATCCTAGCATAGCTACCCTTCAGAAGACACAGGATAGATACCAGAACACCACTAAAACCAGGCCAAGATAAATACCAGAAGTTTAAAAAAAAAAAAAAAAGTATGGAAGATGGGTTCTCAACATCAGTTGGAGGAGATGTTCCACCAAGAAATGAAAATATTTGAGTATATCCATATGTACTGTGAAGCAACAGACTAGAGGAACCAGAACTCCTAGTGGTGTACAAACAGCAGATGGAATTTCTGACAACTTCCTGGAGGCATTTATAAAACTTCCGCCAACTACAGACTGCAGTCTCCAGATTCCTGTTCTCAGACCATTGTATCTACTATTACACAGTCACATTAACACAGTAGTCCTGAATCTCATGTTCGACAAGTAATTAAAAAAAAAAAAAAAAAGTGGTGGGTATGAACACCTTCTTCCAAGGTCCTCATCTTCAGGATCCATATAATCTACATCTATCTATATGAGACTGCTGAGAGAGAGAGTGATATGGCATGTGTTCAGTTGCTAACAGTATGTTGCTGACAATCTACTATTTATCTCATTTTCTGATGCAACTATCATCACTATAAAACATCAGAATATCTACAGGAAATTAGCTCTTAAATGAAGAACATATGGATCAAACTGAATCCAGACAAGACCAAAGTGATGCTTCTTTGCAAAGGGAAACACATTGAAGACCTCCACCTTTTCATGATAGGAAACAGCTATTCTTTCCACAGTTGGATGGAAATTCTAGGTTCTCTTTGACTCCTAAGCATATGCTTCCAAAAAGGTATTATTTCTTCTCTATCTTGTCCCTTCTCCCCCCACAGAGAACGGGGCTGGTATGGTCAATGTATCAGTCACCTACAGACTGAATTATCATGCTCCTCTGTAAATGAAAAGAAATCAAAAGACAAAGCACATCATCCACTTGATAAAATATGATGTTTCCCATTGTCTGCTTGGCTGTAACCCCCAGAATTTCTACTTTACCTTGTCCTACTTTACCTTCCAATGCCATTGTAAACCTTGATCCTAATTGTTGTTGTATTTGAGGTAAAATAAAGAAAATAGGATCAAAGCCTACACCAACTATACTTCTCTGCATTAAAGTACCTGGATGTTGTGCACAAAGCATTCTTTGTTAAATGGATCTAGCTATAGCAAGCTGCATGGACTGAGAAGGACAAAAGCTGAAGGACAGAAGTGTTTGATGGAAGACACCAATCTGTCTGCCCATGACTTGTGTGCCAGCTGGATCTGCAACACTTGTGTAAAGAGTGCTCACAAATCAGCAACAGAAGATTCTTTCTGCCTACTATCACTGCCAAAATTTACAACGTGAAGCAAGACGAAAAGTCTGGTTAACAGCATTTTGAAAAGGAGGTAATGGCTGATTAGCATGTAGACAAAAAGGAACAGTGAATGAGCAACAGAATAACACAGCTCCTGTATTGCTGGCAAACAAAAGAAGCTTACATAATTGTGGAAACTGGGCCTATGTATAGAACTCACCATGAAATTGAAGAAAATTAGAGTATACTATACAGCCTTGTTGAAAGGAAAAGGAAAGGGGGGGTGGGAGGAGGGAGAGTATTGCTAGAAATAGTGTTGGGAATTCTGGAACTAGTAGCAGAAGTCCAAGACAAAATTGTAGAGAAAAACTGAGGTTTTCTATAGTTGTGTTTCTTCAAGAAACAGGAGGTTCTTTAGGACTACCTTAATAAATAATCTAAACCAAAAGTGGGAACAGACATTAGCATTAGAAAGCTAATAGCATATTAACTTTGAAAATGTTAAGATTCCCTAATTCAAGAGAAATTAAACCTAGAAAAAAAGAGTTTTCAAATAGCAAGAGCAGCTTAACAGAACATAACCAGAGGAAAGAATAAAATAACACCCACTGGTGAAAAATAAATATCCAGACTGAACCAAAAGAACTTAAGAAGGAGGACAAACACACTCAAGAATTAAGAAAGATCTAATGCATGTACTCTGATAAGCAGCAAAACCTCCAAAACAAGATGGGAACTTTCAGAACAAGAAAGAATGCTCTGCCCATTGAAAAGTCTGCAAAAGCTGTGAGGAAAAGTGCCTGTTTACACTGACATCTCAGCAGAGAGAAAGGAAGAATAAGATATATATACAGTAGCTGAACATACATCAATAATTAGTGGAGAGACAAATATTTACAAAGCATTTTTTTCATTAAAAGATCTCATTAGATGCTCTAAAGAAATTTACAGAAATTCAGTCTTCGTACATTAAGTTATTGCATTAGAAACATCTTTCATTTCATACTGTCCAGAAGCAGTCAAAACACCACTATACAACTGGAAACAGATCTTACTCTTATTCTCAGGTATCTCTCTATTGATAATCTGAAGACTGTGTAATAATCATGCTGTCCGTGGAAATCATAGCAAGGTACCGTGACCATACAGCCCTGACAAACATGGGATAACCTACATCTCTACCATTCATCTCTATCATACTTATTAATGTAATAAACAAAATACAAGCTGAAAGTAAAAGCATTAGATGACCTAAATGGAGCAAATTACTACATCATGGTTACAATTGTTCATACCGCTGAAGTAAAGTGGAAAGCACTGTTCATGCAAAATAATCAAGGTGTGATTTTAATTGGTAACACTATTATCTCTTGTGAGCACATTATACATGTTTATAATTTATTCTACTTCACAAAAATTTTTATTAAAAGAGAATATATGAATGCTGTCTGCATTTAAGAAATTGAGAAAATTATTTTTTTCTGTCAGTGTAACAGTACATGAAGTATGACTTTAAACTAAATGTGTCAGTATCATTAATGTTCAGCCTATTTTGCAGAGTTGCTGCGGTCCAGTGAAAATCAGCAATGAGGGTGGTTAAAGCCCTGCACTTCCTCATGCAAATCTGATGACAATACTGCAATATATTATTTTTCTACTCTTAAACAATGTTTGCAACTTTTAACATTTTTACACTCCAGCTTATGCAATGCTGACAGTGCCATTCAGCAGATGAGCGAGAAGAGAACAGATTCTGGCTGTTTGTCATGTTCATGGCTTTCTAAATCAGCAGATGGTACAACAAAACAGACAGTTTCCTCATCTGCTGTGTTCTCTGTTCATGTACAGTGTGTCTCAGAAATGTTTACAAAGCCCTCGACCTGTTCACGACACATGTTAGGAGAAGCATTTGCAATCCCCGTATCATATTCCTGAACCAATCACAGTAGCAATGCATCTCTTCACTCCTATAAGAAATCAAACTTCATGATACTATTCTGAAGTGGGAAAAAAATCTCTTGAACTTCATGGCTATGAACCTATGAAACCACACTGTTGTTCAGTTGTGTGATCTCAGAGATACTCCGTTGCCTCAGTTTTTCCATCAGTAATTGGTGGTCTACCTTAAAATTTACAGAGGGAAAAGCCCCACGAAGCTCACCAGGTTATTTGGAAAGACTCTCCAGAAATCTCTCAAGTGGTTGTTTATCACTAGGACACTTAATGGTTAAGCACTGCATCTAGTTGGAGAAGTATCTGTATATCGGATCCCTTCACTGAGTGCCAGGCACCTATTTATCCCCATAAATAGCATAAGCAACAGTAGCTGTTTACATCTTGTTGACTTAAAGTTTACAGCTTCTTCAGCCATGAGATTCACGCACATGATATCATGTTTCTGTATTTGCTCTTAAAGATAGAGCAATCCAAACCAGGAAGTTCAATTAAAGGATTTGATATATTCAAGAAAATTGAAGCATGAAGTCTCCTATTCAGACCATGTAACATAAATGCCTAAGGATATCTTCTAGAGAGCTACTGTCAGAAAAATTTTATATTTTCCCTGATTGGTTTTTCGTCTCAGAGTGCAGTTATTTAACTGTCAGTTGGAGTTAAATAAAATGTCCTGCCCTCTAAATAATCATGGTGTAGCAGAACTTTCAGCAGTCTGAAGGTACAGTCTGTCATTCCCAGCCACATGTCTAGCCATCTCTGGCTCCAAAAGGAACTCTTTTTACATTGCTCTTTATTTACTAGATTTTCTAGATAAAAAAAATATGCACCAGGGATTTATTATTGTTTGTGAATAAAATGCCTACGATATCTTAGGGTAATTATATAGAAAGATAATGATCGTCTTTAGTTACATATAGCACTGACAAAAATGCTTTATATAAAATAAATAAAATATGGAGAACTGATTTTAATTTTGTAACATTCATTTATACTGGGAGTGCTTTCTACCAAATGTGCCCAGGAACACAATCATCTAGAAGTCATGTTTGGTGTATATTTAGTAAATGTCATGCTAAATGGAGAAGTGTATTTGACAGGAGCTTATAAGGATTTGTATATGTCATAATCTGCCTGATAACAAGCAATTGGAATTAAAGGGAATAGCTTACAATGCTTTCTTTTCTGAGTGGCTACGAAATAGTTAAAAACAGAGCCCAGTGCAGCATTTTATCAGAAGGCATGTTTAACCTTGCAGAACTCTGTGACTCATCTCCATAAGTGTCACCCTTGATTAAAACACTGCAGTGACTTCTTTGCAAACATTTGGAGTTTTCCATTAAGTTCACCTGAACACTCAGGTAATATTTCTGGATAAACCAAGGCCCGTTAAATGAAACTTTAAACAATCTTATTTTTTTTCTGCCACATTCTCCTTTTCAGCCATTCCATTTAAAATAATGCCACTTCAGTGCACGTGCATGTACAAGTACAGAGGAACCCCACAGGAATTTGTGCTACACAAGCGTAAATTCTGATATACTCATGTAAGACTTTCTATTTTAGAGAAAACCAGACTGACAACAGTACAACAGACTACTCTTACATAGGTTAGACTCCCATCTCAATCTTCTTAATATTTTTATGCATTTAAAAAAAAAAAAAAAAAAAAAAGAAAGAAAAGGAATGTTACCTTGAATACCTCTGACACCCTTAAGATACTGATCTAGTAACCAGTTGATCTGAATTGAACTCTCACCCTCCCATCGACTGCTGGTGTCATACTGCGCAAATCATGTATCACCCGGTTTTTGAAAGCACTTGGCACTTGCCTAAGCTTACCCTCAAGGCAGCCAGTGGGACTCCTAATTTGGATAAGGTCAAATTTAGCCCAGATCTTATCACTTCTGAGAATCCCTACCTTAATCTTTATGAATTCCAACTGTAAAAATTGGGTAAAAAAAATACTTTTCTGTGGGAATCACTTCCTGTGTGGATTATTTTCTGTCTGTCTCGCTTATTAAACCAGTTTTTGTTTGAAGGAATAATCTATCATTACCAATGCATATGGTAGCTAATGTTACCAAACTAAATCTCAGATGCTGCCCTTGGCTGCATATCTACCACAAGCAAGAAAGGGGAAAATAAATATATATATATATACATATATATATAATATATAATTATATATATATAAATGGAAAAGATAAAACACATTGTCTGAGAGCAATACTCATATCACTATTGAAGTAAAGCATGTTTTTATTATTTCAAAATTCTCATGTGTTTAATACAGATGTTTTTACTATGTTTATACAATTAATCCTTGATTGAACCTCTTCCACATAGTTAATAATAAAAGGTTTCTTTACAGTTGGTATGCAAACAGTTCATTCATGCCTATTACACACCGAATTTCATGGACATGTTCTTTAATTGCAGTCATTTATTTCTAATCTGCTTAAGCCCTAGCTAGTGTAATGCTTCACTAAGTATACATTAAACTCACTTATTTAAGCTGCTAAAATAAATTTGAGTTGTATTCTACGAATAAAAATACTTGACTGAATACATGTAATACTGCTGTTTTTGTGTACCCAACTGAGCAGAAATTGTTTGAAATAGTACAATCTATAGCTAAGTGACAGGCTTTGATGAAAGAATTTGAGAAAGATTGATGATGATTGTTTGCCAGAAATTATATAATAACAAGTTTTTAAATCTTGAAATTTACTATAGTACAGTAATGCAAGCAATGTGGCCGCCAAAAAGAGCTCTTCATGATTTTCATTAAGGGCGCTAGGTGTTTTCACTTTAAAATCTAGGTACTGTTTTAGAGATAAGAGCCTCAGACTTGCTCCAGGCTAAGAGAATGGTTGAAACAGGAAACAACTTTAAAGAAAAAAAGGACTATTCTATGTTTTGTAACAGTGACTGAAGTGATGGCACAAGATTGGATAAAAATATTGTACATTCTGATCACACCATTTGAAAACCTCAGAGTGAGACAACAAGGATGATGGTCTTGGAACAGCTTCTCTATGTGGAACAGATAAGGAGATTCCTTAGGAGGAAAAAGAGATAACAGAAGAACAAAGAAGGAGGTGTAGACTGGGAGTGATACAGAAAAAAATATGTAGGAAACAGCTGTTCACTCTTTCTTCTAATGCAAGAAGGGTGGGCTATCAACACAGCAAAACACTGACAATGAATACACTCAAAGGTATCACCTCTGTATAGGCTGTCCTTTCAATTTTTTGAAGGCTGAAAGAAAGTTCTGGGGAAGCATTACGGCATTCTTGCCCTGTTTTAAAACTCTTTCCAAAGTATTTGCTGCAGTCACCGTCAGTATGTATCTGATCCTGTTTAGCTTCTTATGTTACGCTGTACACCATAATTAGTCAGTAATTTCGTACTTCAGTTACTTTAAAACAGTGTAGTGAAGAGTCGTCCTGACAACTTGTTATTACTTTTAACAGTTTGCTGTAAATGTTAATCTATTGATATATAATGTTTGATCAGCTCCTCTGTGTTCCCCATAATTAAAGCTTTTGTTGCAAGAACCTTCCTAAAATCCTGAGGTGAACGCATAAAAAAAATTAATTAGCTTTACTGTGATAATTTAATCTTCTTTGAGAAGATGGATTATATCTCATTTGACAGACTTTCTGATTAGCTTTTGTGATCAGAGAACAGTTTATCAGAGAAAAAACAAAGTGCTTGAAAAATTGGTTCACTATTCATTCTGTTAGTAGTCTCTTGGCAAATTTCCTATCTGCATGTCTCATAATATACTTGTTCATCATTCTAGCCTGCTTCTCCTGATCAACTTGGTCCCATGGCACAGAAGCACGTTGCCCTGTTTGTTATGAGCTATCATGCAAGTTACTGTTAGAGAGCATCCAATGGAAGGCTACAGAGATGGTGAAAGGCCTGGAAGGCAGGATGTATGAGGAGCAGCTGAGGCCCCATGCTCTTCTGGGGATTAGGAAAAGGCTCCTCACCAGTAGTTTGTCAGGCACCAGAACAGCTTCCCCTGGGCAGTTCCCTCCAATTTGGAATGTTCTATGATTCTTCTAACTGAGTTCATTTAATGTTAAAATTTGTACAATATAACCTGTGTTAGGTTGACTACCTAGACCCTCTGGGTCACAGAGTAAATTAAAATACCATATATTGTACAGTTACTGCTAAACTCACTGCTGTCAAATTCAGAAAATAGAATTTTTAATAGTCTTTATCTACAACCTTCTTATGAAATATAAATCTATCATCTGGCTAGCACCTTTGTTCTCCTGGTCCTTGCTTTGTCACAAACAGGCAGGTGGACCATGGCTGGTTTTAGTCGATCTGCTTTCACTGCTTCGCATGTACATCTATCAGTGTACATACACACATAATCTAGGTGCCTGGAAGAGTCTCTAACCAGGCTACTCAATGCTCCGGTGCAAAAGTCCACAGCACGCATACAGATTAGCTCCACTGACAACCTACAGTGGTCTTTGGACCAACACTGCAGATAAGCTGTCATTGAACTAACCATACTTTTGATTTAGGCTCACACAACAAATTCAGCTTTTTACAATATATGATATTTTTTGTGCTTTTGGTGACCATTTCTGTAGCACATTTGCAGCAAATCATCCAGCATATCATACCCATGGCAGTGGTGCCATACATCTTCTCTCCTACTGCTCTCTTGAACTTTTTAGATAACAGAAGAATGGAAGCCCTGATTGCATACTCCCATGTTAAGTTACACACCTGCGGCACACAATTTACTTTGAAATGAAGCCACACCTCCAATCTCATTGCTGTTTTTCACAGGAAGCACTAAGGTGGTTGATTATCTTTCAACAGATGATACTTTTTCTAACTCTCCTACACAGCTTAGAATCAACAAAATTATTTGTGGGAACAAAATTCAGAAGTTTGGTTGCAAATGCTAGTAAAATAAAAATAATTTTTAAAAGCTAGTAGATTATTTATCGCCATATCCAGATTTTATTTGAGCAAATATTCTAGTTGTGAATGCCTTGTGAAACAGTCATTAAAGATTGTTTATTTGTTCTGTGCACAAAACAGTCTTTGGAAACAGCAAGAGAAAAACAGCATGTAATGCCTTTGGGTGGGTTTCCATTAACCATGTCCTAAGTAAGTCAGAGAGTTTTCTGTACCAACAGTCTGAGCTGCAAGCTGCCAACATTGTACAGAGAGAACTGAAAGCCACAGGCTACTTGTAACAAAGCTGCCCTCAGGGCAGGCTCTCCATATTGGCTTTCTCACCAAAAGCACAGATATGAGAAGGATGAACATGGGGATGGGTTTAAAGATCTTCACTGTAGGTGATGCCAAAGTAGCTGCACAATACTAGGGGATATCGCCAGACTTGATTTAACCAGGCATTTGAGTTTCCATAGTTGCACTGAAACTTCAGCAGATAATAGCTGTTATTTTCAACATTGCTGCCCTAGAGATTTATACACAGTGGTTTGTAGCTGAAAAACTCCAGCTGGTCTTCATTAAGTCCCAATTCAACATAGTAATGAACACAGCCTTCCAGCCATCTCTATTTGGCAAAGACAAGAAATATTCTTATTTCTAAGTGTGTGCCTAAGGTTTGTTGGGTTTTTTGTGTTTGTGTGTGTTTTTATTTAGTTATTTATTTCAAAACAGAGTGCACAAGCATATAATCATGCACTGAAAGCTATGCCTAAGCACTTTTAGAGCCAGCCATGTTCTCCCAGTTTTGTCTGGAGTAGAGTTAATTTTCCTCCTAGCAGCTGGTAGTGCTGTATTTCGGATTTAGGACTGGTAACTCACTGATGTTTTAATTGTTGCTGAGCAGTGCTTAGACAGCTTCAGATTTTTTTTCTACTTCTCATGGGGTCCATCCAGCAAGGAGCTGGGAGTGCACAAGGAGTTGAGGGAGGACACAGCTGAGACAGCTGACTCAGACTGATCAAAGGGATATTCTGTACAATATGGTGTCCTGTTCAGCAGTAAAATCTGAGGGAAATAAGAATGAAGAGGGATGTTCAGAGTAGTGGTGTTTGCCTCTCCAAGAAACATTACTTGCAATGAGCCCCACTTTCCTGGAAGTAGTTGCACATCTGCCTGCAGATTGGAGATAGTGAAGGAATTCCTTGTTTTGCCTTGATTGTGTGCACAGCTTTTGCTTTACCTTTATCTCTACAGTCTTTGTCTCAGCTCGTGAGTTCTCACACTTTTGCCTTTTCTCTCCCTACCAGGGGAGGGTGAGCAAAAGGCTGTGAGGTGTTGAGCTGCCTGCTAGTTTTAAACCACAACACATGCGCTCAAGTTATTTAGTAAATCAGGACTTCTGTGATTTAATTGCACTAAGTGGACGACAGCAAAAAAAAACAACAAGAGAAATAAATTGTGTAAGTGTGTTTAAGATCATGGGATTGACTCCAGACTGCAGTCTTCACAAGCCTCCGGAGGGGTCAGACTCTGTACCCTTGTTCGCACAGAGCAATGCCTGCCTCCATAAATAGTGTCATCAAAGTGAGGGGGCTGCCTCTGAAGTAACCTACTGAGTACGAACATGTGTGCTGGAGCCTGGCCCATGCTGTAAAGTACAAAAGAGAGGTGAGGGAAGGAGAATTAGATTTTAAACAGATACTTGCCACTGTTGAACGGACAAAGGAGATTTATTTGTTAACACTTAATTTAGGACATTTTGAAATGCCATGTTTGTGTGCGTGTGAATATGAACTAGCAAGAGCACCTTAGAGTAGAGGGAAGAGCCTACTACAGAAGCAGCTAAGTAACCTATCACACCTGTTGCATCACATGGTAATTACAGTGAAACAGCATGAGAATCAGCAGTGCAGAGATGCTGCACAGAACAAACATGCAACAGATTAAGGAAACAGAAACAGAGCCAGTAAAACTGTAAACCTGCTGAAGGAACATGCTGCTGCTGTTAGAAGAGTGGGAGCCAATTCAACACTCAGTTGTGTACTGAGCCACTGGCAGAATAACAGAATCATAGAATCATCCAGTTTGTAAAAGACAATTAAGATTATCAAGCCCAATCACCATCCTGATCTGCCAAGTTCCATCACTAAACTAAGTCTATGCTTGTGTTCCATGACAATGTGGAAGAGTACCATTTGGAAGCAGCTCAACTGTGTGGCCTGCTTCTTCTGTACAATCACTGATACAATTCATAGACTAGATATAAATGCCATGTGGTAAAACCAGCAGACACTCTTCCAATGGCCTTGCTCACATTCAGCCTTCTGAACTATAACAGTGTAATTGACTTTAACCCTCAGTGCCACAATCAGTACTTTCCACCCCTGTGCCCTATAGAAGTACCCTGGGTCTGACCCCAAAAGGTACATGGGCACCCAGAGCTGCTTGTGCTGTTCACAAGCCTTGTTTGTGCCATTCAAGGTGCCAAGGGGCAGAGCAAGGATAAAGTGTGAACATCCTCTCAAGCAAGAACACCTCTGCTCCAGCACACAGTCCTGCTCTTCTGTGCAAAGTGAAATCTGTCGCAGTTTACCCTGAGCCATTAACTGTGGCATTTTAGGAGTAAGAATCCCTGTAGTGGGCCCTGGAACTTTTGTCAATGGAGTCGAGGCAGGCAGATGGAGATAGTAATTGCTTTAGCTATTGCTGCTAAATCTGCTGCTCAACATGTCTCACCCCCAGACAATCATTTTACAAGATCTGTAATTCAGCATTTGGAAGCAGCAAGTTTCCAAAGGCCATAGCAGCCAGCACACTGAATGGGAGAAGGATGAAGTGGAAAGCATTTCAAGTCACATTTCTTACTTGGAATACGGGTTGTTCCTTGCAGTCCTGAATTTCACACTGCCTGAGACCATCAGTAGGCATGCATTTAAACTAATGACTGTTATGTTCTCTCCTGTGGATCTGAGCTGCCGTCTTTAATCCTCACTCTAGCAAATAAAACTGGGTTCAAAAAAGCAGCGGCTGCAGACTCTGGCACACAGTTTTAGTGCCTCAGCCATTACCGTCACCTGGTTTAAATACAAGCATAGAAATTTGGAGTGAATTAAATAAATGGTAGCTAAGAAAGCCCCTACATGAACAAAGAAGAACTGCAGAAGCGTATTGTGGACACCTGGAAAAGCCTGTCTCCTATTTGCAAGAAATATATAAACAGTGTTCCAGGGAGACAACTCTGCAATAAAAACTATGGCAAACAAACAGAATATTGCATTGAATAGTTCAAGAGGAATCCTTTTATGCTTTTTTTTCTTTCAGGCATGTGCTCCTTGAGAATTTTGACTGATTAAAACAATTCTATTATATATTTACTTTGCTGATCAAATCACGTCAGTGATGGAAGGTTTTCTAGTCCTAGGAAAAATGCTTTGCAGACTGAATAGATGAGGTGGAATTCAGTTCTGTGCACCAGAAGTGACAAAATTCCTATTAATGCAGAGGAATGCAAGGAAAAAGCAGCAGGTCAGATCTGTTTCTACTTTTTACAGCTACTGAAGGAAAAAAGTAAAAAATAAAAAATACCTGGTTAAAGTCAGCATGCCTCATCTCAAGTATTAAAGAAAGACAGATACACTTACTTGTACAAGTCATTCCTCTAATGAAATAGAGATTTCATTATCTCTATATATATGGGGATAGTGACCACCCTCAGCAAGTTTGCTGATGACACGAAGTTGGGAGGATTGGCTGACACACCTGAAGGCTGTGCTGCCATTCAGTGAGACCTGGACAGGCTGGAGAGCTGGGCAGTAAGAAACCGGATGAGGTTTAACAAAAGCAAGTGTAGAGTCTTGCACCTGGGTAGAAATAATTGCATGCACCAGTACAGGCTGGGGGAAGACCTGCTGGAGAGGAGCTCTGCAGAGAGGGACCTGGGCGTCCTGGTGGACGACAGATTGACCATGAGCCAGCAGTGTGCCCTTGTAGCAAAAAAGCCAGTGGCATACTGGGGTGTATTAAAAAGAGCGTGTCCAGCAGGTCAAAGGAGGTGATCCTCCCCCTCTACTCTGCCCTGGTGAGGCCTCATCTGGAATATTGTGTCCAGTTCTGGGCTCCCAAGAACAGTACAAGAAAGACGGGGATCTCTTGGAAAGAGTCCAGCGGAGGGCCGCTAAGATGGGGAAGGGCCTGGAGCATCTCCCTTATGAGGAGAGACTTAGGGAACTGGGTCTGTTTAGCCTTGAGAAAAGAAGGCTGAGAGGGGATTTGATCCAGGTTTATAAATACCTGAGGTGTGGGAGCCATAGTGGTGAGTCTGGTCTCTTTTCAGTAGTGCGTGGGGACAGGACTAGGGGTAATGGGATGAAAGTACAGCATAGGAAGTTCCGCACGAATGTGCGGAAGAACTTCTTTACAGTGAGGGTGACGGAGCACTGGAACAGGCTGCCCAGGGAGGTGGTGGAGTCTCCTTCTCTGGAGATATTTAGGACCCGCCTGGACGCCTACCTGTGTGACGTGGTGTAGGGAGCCTGCTTTGGCAGGGGGGTTGGACTCGATGATCTCTAGAGGTCCCTTCCAACCCCTACAATTCTGTGATTCTGTGATTCTGTGTGTGAAATGAGTAAAGATGTGCAGAATTGCTACTGTAATTACTTTCACAGTTTATTATTCACCTGAGAGATACAAGTCATGTACCTTGGGCAGAGGAGAGGACTCTGCCACATGTCCAAACAGGTGGATTTGAGAGAAATACTTAGGAAAAGCAGGGCTGGAGGTGTGGGTATAAAATGTAAGGGTGCTCCTATTGACTGGGAAACAAAAGGTGAGACCTAGTGTCCCAGAAACAGGTCATAAAAAGGATTCTTATATAAAGCAATATAAATATTTCATTGTGATTGTCCCAGAACACTGTAAGAGCTATGATTCCATCTGAAACACAACTTCCCCAAAGCCTGTTTAATATGCTAGGAAGGAGGGCTTTCAAAGTCCAACTCACCACACAGAATGCTATCACAGTGCTGATGCAACTATTTTAAATCTCGTAGTACACAAAGCTATAAATAGTAATAATTTAAAGATGAAGACTGCAGATACAATTAACTGTTAATTTATTCTAAATTGCATTTACCACATCATTATGTAAAACATTCATCAATATGGCATTTATTTGTGAAATAATCTTTCAAACAAATTGCATACTTCAATTTGTGCTTCTAATCAGCCAGATGCACAATGTAATGTGAAGAGGGCAACTGGAACTTGTATGTACTATATCATCAACATAGATTAGCCATAATTAAATACCTAATCCATTTTATTGCTGCACAGCTTTATCACTACATGGTACCGCTATTGTTATTCTTTCAAAAGCTAAAGAACAAGGAAATGTATATAGAAAGCTTCCTTAGATTTCTCCAGGGACAAATTATTATAATATTTGTTCTTGCTCAAAAAGTCAAAGGATTTGCACTTTGCTTTACCCATTTGTTTAAAGGAAGGTTGTTTGCCATCTAAATATAAACTTAACTTCAGCAGTTACATTCTCTATTAATTGACTCATACTCAAGTCCTTTATGTGATAAACATGCACAGCTAATAATCGATAATATGGCAAGAGTGTGTACAGAACAAATAAAAGAAACAGATATTCTTTGTCTGTGCTCGTGTATGCCAAGCAGAATTCAAAGAAGAGCAAATGCTGAAATCCTTAAAGGTCATTTACATTAATTTTTTTACACACTCTGATCACACCAAAAATAACCTTCCCTCTTGTTACTCACATGCCCTTGCCACCATACCTATCCAGTTCAGTATATACACTTATTAAAAACACTCGTTCTCAATTCTAGAATTCACTTTCACAAAGCTTACGATTTATGGAAGATGGAAATGGTCCTTTTTTTATTTTCTTAACTGAATGTGTGTTTGTTAAAGGAGTCCTTCTACATAAACTCATTCTCATTCTGTTTTCCTCCCACATACTGCTCAGGGGAGCTCTAAGGCAAGGCAGTGCCTCTCAGCCTGCATTGGCATAGACCTCCCCAGACTGGGCAGGCCCCTTTACCACCCAGCATCTGTTTGCTCCTGTCCAAAACATCACATTCCACCCACAATGAGAGAAAGCTCCTTCTGCCATGAGCAAATGAACCCCCTGCAAGACTTTGCCCAAGTGAAGGACACCATGCCAGGGAACAGACAGCTGCCCCTTCAACAACCTCAAGAACATGTCCAGTGCCACCCAAAGCTGATGGCCCTTTAGTATGCTCACCCAAGTATGCTGAACACCAGCACTTCGTCTTTTCAAAGGAACCATGGTGAGAGGCATCCCATCTTTCAGATGCCATCCTGCAATCCTCTTTGCCATTTCCAGACTCTCTCTCCGGTTCCCATAAACAAGAGGGTAACACGCAGAGGTTCACCTTTTTTCTCTACCTGTTCAGCTGACCACAAAAGGCTGTACCAAAAGCTGCACCCACACAACTCTCAGCTGGCCCTGGGCTGTTGGAATGAGCCACTATCATCAAGTAGCTATAAGAGCCAGAGAATTTATTTTAAGTGCCTTAATCATGTGCAGACTTTGAACACTGTAGGACCTGCGCTCAGCCTTGAAAAGCAGAGACCCAACGAAGAGGTGATCAGAGTGGGTAAGACCTCGACCAATCTGCACTACCAAAACCAGGATTCCACTCAGTCGGGGTGCCCCTGCAGCCCCTGACTGTTGCAGCCATGGATCAAGCTCTGCCCTCTCCATTCATTCAAGTCGATGAGAAGCAGCCTTGCTCCGAATCCTCTCGGAGAGGACGCTTGGGAGAACACACATAGCCCTCCCACACGTCATTCTGGCTGAAAACAGCTCTAAATATAACTTTGTTTCTAAAACCCGCGTACACGTACTAAAATACAAAGACCAGCAAAAGGACAGGAAGTCTGTCGGGGCGGAGGAGCTGCGCTATTTCGGTGCAGCCATCCACCCCGCAGCGCGCCTCGAGCCCGGCCCTGTGCCCGCAGCCACCCCGGGCAGGCAGAGGAGGCTTCTGCCCCTAGGAGCGCTGCAGCTGTAGCCCCCAGCAGCCCCGAGCTGCTCGGGGGGTGAGGCACGATGGGGTTACGCTCCCTCTGTTGCTACTAAAGGGAAAGGAGATGACTGCTGATCTCAGGTGCTCATGGAAAAGCACAGAGAATAGCTTGTAGAAAGCCAGCCTACCACGTCAGCTGCTTTTAGGCTCCTGGCATTACCATGCACTGGCCTCTTGCCCCTCAGCTCCTCGTGCGGGTGCTCAGACTTAGCATAAGGAGCCTCTGAATTTTAGGGGAGCTTCTTAAACTCGGCCACCAAACCCATCGCCACCTGTGCTGAGCGGACCCGAGAAAGGAATCGTCACTGCACCTCCTCTGCCTCAGCTCTGAGAAGGTTCGGCCGCTCGCCCCTGCATCCCAATGTGGTTGCGGCCAGAGGAGATGCTTCAGAGATAAGAGAGCACGCCTCCCCAGACCTGCGTGCCTCATTGCAAGCAGTACCGAGCGGGTGCGTTGAGATAGGCAGTATCTAAGCAGTCCCTCTGATTTTTTTTTATTTCTTTTTTTTTTCCCCTCTTGATTCTATTTTATCTTGATTTTTGTTAAGTTTCGCTGACCCTTCTGGTCACCAACTTTCTTTGTGGTTCTCTGTAAGGATCGCTCTCCAAGAACAAAAAAGAAACCTCGGAGCTTTGATAGAGACTCTGGATGAAATTAAGAACTTCAAACCCCAGATTTTTGAAAAGAAAAACAGATGTCCTGTTTGTTGAGTATAAATAACTCCGTACGTGAAAACCTTTTTTTTTTTTTCTTTCCTTTTTTTTTACGCTGCATTAAATTTTATTTAATGCTGGGTGTACTTCAACTGTTAAAAAAAGGAGGGGGGGGGGGGGGGGGGGGGGGGGGGGAGGAAGAAAATATGCGGGTGCCAGACCTCTAAATCTCCATTCTCGAAAGGAAACAGTCAAGGAACGCCTTCATGTAGATGTAAGCGCCCTGCTCTTAGTGTGCCGCCGCCGCCCCCCCCAACCAGCCGTCGGGGCCGGAGGCCGCGACAGGTGCCCGCCCCGCCCGGTCCATCCCGCTGAGTGAACTTACGTGAGGACGTAGTTGACGCTGACGATGCAGTGCGGGCGCGACGAGCGGCTGTTGTGCACGATGGTGGCATAGCTCTGCACCCACACCCAGCCGCCGTGCTTGGCCAGGAAGCGGTAGTACTTGGTGGTCACCTGGCCCTTCACCAGCACTGCAAGACAGAGCGGGGAGAGAAGGGCTCAGGGGGGCTGTGGAGAGCCGAGCGTGGCAAAGGGATGAGGAAAGGGCAGTACAGGGCATCCCCCCCAACCCCCTTTCACCCCCTATACCAAAGGCTTTTTGGGGAGATAGAGGACAAACACGGAGGGGGGGGGGGGGGGAAGGGAATCCAACACCCAACCATATACCATCATAGAAATTGAATTATCTCAATGTGGCTTTGGGTTTTTTTTCTCTTCTCTTGACGTTCCCCTGAAGGAAACTTACCGGAAATTAATATCCTTTTTATACATCTATCCGTGTATTAATGTCATAGCGATATCGTGAAAGAAAAAAGAGCTGCTCTCTGAAGCAGGCTCACCACTGCAGCAAATTTAGCCACACAGATAAGATTGGTGAGACTCGATAGTAGGGCAACAAAAGTGTTTGAAATTCACTGGCACAGCCTATTCCAAGCAAGAAAAAAAAAAAGGCTTTTCTCTGAGTCTAAGCGAACTGAATGCCCAGGGTTTGTGCAGGGTACACCGCCGCGGATGCTGCCTGCTCTCCCCCCAGCCCAGAGGTGGACCCTAACACAGCCAAAGCCCTTTAGCGGAGGGAGAAGGCGAGGTGAGGTTCTCTGAGTGCAGATCCTTACATAAGTGATGTGCACATCGCAGGTGGAAGGTGTCACAGCCGTGTACGTGATGGTAAAGGGTCTTCTCGATCAGGTCCTGGGGCTCGTACCCGGTGAGCTCAGCCACCCTGCAAAGACACAGCAGCCAACATCAGGTGGGAGGAGGACAGGATGGTTCGGAGGGGGGTGGGGGAAGGGGTGAGGAATTGATTTGGAGGCAGCCTCAGCACTACCTGGAGTCCAGGAAGATGAGCTTCATGTCCAAGCTAGCCCGGAACATGAACATATTGCTGTGCAGCTTGATCTCTGTCACGGCGCTGGGAGGCAACGAGTGGCCCACGGCGACCAAACCGACGTTTTGGTAGCAGCCGTCGAAAGGGGACATGTCCAGGCTGTACTGGCGGATCTTCAGGTAGCCGCTGCAGTGGATGACCTGCAGAGACATACGGCTGCTGGGCATGGGGCGTGGGGGTTGTGAACTTCACCGGTCCGGGTCCCAACCCCCACCCCCCCACCCCCCGGTCTTTCTGCTTTCCCTTGGGTTGGGATGTGGGGTTTTTGTTGGTTTTTGGGTGTTTTTTTTTTTTTTGGGGGGGGGGGGGGGGAAGGAGGGGGGTTCATACGGAACTTCAACTCTCATCTAAGGCCCGTTAAAGTCAACAAGATTTTCTTTTCTTTTTTTTTCACTGACTTAAGTGGTTTTTGGACCACCTCCTAACTACGCTTTTATGATTCTTCTCCAAAAGGAAGACGAGGAAGTGCCAAGGCAGTTACAGCTCTGTAATGAAGAGTGGATGCGTGTGAGAGAGTTTACATGTGTGCGTGTGTCACATGGATAAGATGTATCTATTACACAGACAGAGCAGACACGATCCAGAATGCATCTTTCGGCATAGATTTTAGGTACGTTTCCTCCCTGCATATTGCCGCTGTGCACTTCCAACCTCGGTTTTCTATTTTAAGCATCTCTTCCTGGAGCCATTCCAACAGATGTCCTTATTCTGCACTACACCGTGTCACAACGTCTCCTGCCTCAAGGTCGGAGAGCAGCCTGGGCTGTGCCCGGCCAGGGGACCCGTGAGGAGCAATGGGAAACGGCCGAGCTGGAGAGCTGCCCCTGGGGCAAGCGGCACTCGGTGCCACATTAAAGAGAGCCGAGCCAGGCCAGCCCAGAGAGCTCAGTCTCCATCCACATTGTGTCGTGGCGGGGCTGTACCCCCCGCACCCACCTTGTAGCCCCCGCAGGTCAGCCCCGCGTTTCTCTTGGCCAGTACGCATTTCATCCGTAGGAAAAAGGACCGCTCGATCTCATACTCTGAGGAGAAGGGAGGCAGAGGGTAGGTGAGCAGCGAGGGAAGGGGTCCACGTCCACGTGGGACTATGGGACGCAGGAGGGACACGTTTTACCCTGCACGAAGTGGGAGTGGTAGGGCTGGTGGGCCGTAAGCACCGCCGTCATCTCGTCGTGGTCGGCGGGGTGGATGTACTCGTAAATGCTGTTTCCGGTCAGCTCTACCTGTGAGAGAGGAGGAGGAGGAGGAAGGGGGGAAGAGGAGGAAGGGGAGATTTTGTCTCCGGTGCCCCCCTCTGCAGACCACTCCCACGCCGGTCCCCAACCTACCTGAGACAGGCCCAGGTGCACCGAGGCGGTCTCCGAGATGTACATGATCTTCCCATCCGGAGCCACCACGAATATAAAACCGTCCAGCGTCTGGGGAAAGGGTCGGCAGAGGGAGCAGCAGTCAGAGAGATGGACACAGACAGACCGACACATAAAGTACCGTCCTCCAGGGTGTTATACTAGACAAGACGTCTTCCCTTTTCAAACTGATTATTCAGAAAGCTGGAAGGGAACGGAGCCCTGGGCAGGACTCCTCTATAGCCGTGACCCCGCAGCCAGCAGAACTCCCTCTGATGACCACCCGAGAATTTCCAAGCGCTGCCACCCCGTTTCTAACTCCCCGGGATGTTACCCCCTGTTAAGCAAGCGTATAAGCCTCCCCGCGGAGTGCGTAACGTCTGTGTGGGACGGGATGACTTGTCAAGCGCGTTTCAAAAGACTGTAATGGGGCTTCTGGGTGCGGAGGCAACAGAAGAGACCCCAATCTATTAAGGAAGTATCACAGCCCACACGACTGTCCGTCCCCACAAAGCATGGATACAATAACTCTAATATTCCTTCCTCTACCTGAACTGCGTTTGTGTAAAGGAGCCCGCCCGCATCCCCCTCTCTCCCCCCCCCCCCCCCCTCACTTTTTCTTTCCTTTTTTTTCTTTTTTCTTTTTAATTAAATACTTGAACGGTTAAAAGTTAGTCATGGTGGTAACTAAAAGCTCAGAAGAGAGACTGATTTCTTTAATCGTTAATGCTGCATGGCTGTCGTTTCCAGAGCGGTACCTGCAAAAGATGCGATCCCAGCTCCCGTCCTACATTATCCAGCGGGCTGGTGCGGCTGGAGTGGCCCCAAGCTTCTCCCAGTCCTGTTCAATTAAGACACACACAGAAAGGAAAGTGAAGAGGTGACAAACCTCGTCCTGTAAGCCCGCTGGACTGAACCTCTTCTATTTATTTTTTATTGTTATATTTTTGCTTGAACTTGCTATAGAACAGGTATACATACAATCATTGAGAAACGAGGATATGATTCCCTTGGGCAGAAAAATCTCTTTGGTGGATTTTTTTATCTTTATCATTATTATTTATTTATATCTAACTCCTGTGGGAGATAAACACCTATTTTTGGTTAATGGGGAAGTTGGTTCCTAAGACCTGGCTGAAGGTGCGTACCCGACAAAGCGGCCCCTCAGGGCGGCTCTTGTCTGCTTCTCAGCCCCCCTCCTCCCCTCGGCCACAGGACGAACCTGCCCTGTGCTCCAGACTTCGCTCTTTTTATGCAAAGTGAGGAGGAATAAGAGCCGCAGGAAAATTACTCGGCCGGAGTAAATCTATTTTTAGGCAATGCTCTTTAACGATGTTGTTGATGAAATCATTTTAAACGGGGCATTTAAAACGTTTTAAGCTTACGCCGTTAAATAAGGATCAAGCAAGAAGGAAAAAAAAAACAAACAACAAAAAAAAAACAATAAACCAAACAACAGCAGCAAAAAAACCCCACAACCGTACAGAAATGCTGATTGACGGCCGGAGAAGGCAAGGTTTGCTCGGGAAGGCGAGCCCCCTTTCTCTGGGGATTTCCAAGTGAAACGGCAGCGGGCAGAGCGGGCATCTCTTGGTATCGAGCGCCTTCACCTCGGCTCTACACCCGAGAGAGGCGAACGGAGGGGGCATCCCTAGCGGCCCCTTCTTCGCCCACCTCCTCACCGTTTCCCCCTTCTTCTTAACCCACGGCCCTAAGAAGCCAGCAGCATCCCTGCGTCCTGACCCCTGCCCGCGAGGACTCTGTGCCAGAGAGTGCCAGCGGGAGACAGAATCCTTCCCGTTAACTCCACCGCGCCAATTAACGGGGACCCGGTGATGTTGTTCCCCAGCTCCCGGGCTCTCCCTCTCGCGAAATACAGTCGCTCTGCCGCCTCCTCCCCAGCGGGGCTGCCCAGGGGCACGTCTGTCCCCCAACGGGGACCCCCCCCCCCCGAAGCCAGTCAGGAGCTGACACATCTCGCACGGCTTCCGGGGAAAGGGAGAAGAGAAACCGCAGTATCTTTGCTTTGCCCACGCTCCGGGACGCCCTGTCGAGGCCGCTCCTTGCGAGCTTCCCACATTGGAAGGGAAATCTGAATAACAGTTTCCCTATTCTGGGCTAAAGCTGCGCTCTTCGCCTAGGATTTAAGTTGCTTATTAATCCGGGTTTACGGCTTCTAATTACTCTCCTTCTAAAAGGGAAAACAACCCGACCTCTGCGGGTTAATGAATAGCTCATCGACATTACAGGTTAACTTCTTTCGGGAACTCCGTTCTTCACGGAGCACCGAGCCCTTCGTTATGCTTTGGGTGGAAATCTCACGCTGTTTGGCCGCGGCTGTTAATGTTTCATAATTAAACGTTTTCACTCCTCTACCTGAGCCAGCTTCTGGCAACCCTAACACTCGAGACGCTTCGCATTTCCCAGATGTTTCATCACATTCTAGCTGGAGACGACTTCTCTTCACTGACAAGCCCAGACCGGCGGGGTCACCCGACTCCCTTTAAATACTGCCTTTAGAGATTATAAGAGAAAACCCCTCCATTAATATTCCCCCTTTTATTATTTTTTTCCTCCTCCGTTCGCTTCAATATCCAGTTTCCTTTTATCGGGGGAGCAAACTGAGCTATCTTGCACTTGACCTACCGCAGAAAATACCTCAAATCCTTTGATTGTCTATTTAAAACAAAACAAGGAAATCAGCTCTCCCTTTTGCTTCAGGATTACGCTGGAAACAAGATCTAAAGATTCTCTTGTAATTTGGAGAGCCAACGGAATAATGGCTTTGGAATAGAAACAAGCAGCTTTGTGCGGGAAAGGATAACTAAACCGTTTTTAGGCAAAGGATTTTCCCAGCTAAAGTGGCCGAAGACAAAGCAAAACATAATCTATTTTGGAAGATTTCCAAGATATGCCACATTAACCTTTGTAGATAAAAATTGCTTTCTCCCCTCCCCCGCCGGGGTCCGGTTTATCATATTTACATAAGTAGCCTTAGAAGCGATGTATCTATTATGGATCTAAGGAGCTCGCGAGCTCACATTTCATGTGGAAACAGAGGCGAAGTTTTACTGTTGCTTAATACTTGATGCATTGTCGAACCATTTCCATTTAAATACTCCCGACCCACGGATTACCTCAATGGACTGGCTGCATGGGCTTTGTAATTTCCTGAAAATGAGATTTCGATTTATAAAACAAGAAACCAATTAGTAACCAAATGAGGCGAAGTAGATCCACTAAAATTGACCTAATCCCACAGGCACCATTTAGGCCGGTTCTTGGCGAATGAATGATGAGCAATCGTGCAGCGCAAGCTCAAGGCATCATCCAGCTGTGTTATTGCAAGCAGCAAAAATAAATGGATCGAGCTTTTCTTTCGGAATGAGTTTTATACTCTCAACAAGATATAGATTATAGGCTCCTATCTAACAACCTCCTCCACTCGAGGATTTACTTTTTTTTTTCCTGACAAGGTAAACAATTCGACCTAGAAGATGTCCTCCACTGGGGGTGGGGGGGAGGTGAGAAGCGGGGGGGAAAGAGAGAGAAGGAAGGAAGGAAGGAAGGAAGGAAGGAAGGAAGGAAGGAAGGAAGGAAGGAAGGAAGGAAGGAAGGAAGGAAGGAAGGAAGGAAGGAAGGAAGGAAGGAAGGAAGGAAGGAAGGAAGGAAGGAAGGAAGGAAGGAAGGAAGGAAGGAAGGAAGGAAGGAAGGAAGGAAGGAAGGAAGGAAGGAAGGAAGGAAGGAAGGAAGGAAGGAAGGAAGGAAGGAAGGAAGGAAGGAAGGAAGGAAGGAAGGAAAATAAATGAATAAATAAATAAATAAATAAATAAGAAAACAAAATAGCCTCGGCACCAGGGACAGGCTTTGCTCAGTTTGCTAACAACTCCCGTTACTGAACTGTGCGCTCTGAGGCTGCGCTCAAACTGCACTGAACGTGCGCCGGTACAATTCGGTCTGCGAGTGCTGAGTCACAGCTTTATCAGCACTTCTCCACGGGAAATCACCCTTTCCCCACATTTAAAAGTAAGGGAAGTGGCAGAAAGCTCCTCGTTCTCTTTGGTATCAGGACGGCACCGGGCAGCCCGGTAGAAGTGCCTTCCTCCCCCCGTGCGCATCCCGCCCAGCCCCGGTCACGCCGCCTCCCACGGACGGACCCACGGCCAACGCCGCAGCTCCGTGCCGCTGGGGCACTGCCTCCCCGCCCCGCTGGGTCGCTCCGAGCCCTCATGGCAGCAGCCAATGGAGGCACCGGCTGGCATCGCGATATCGTTGCCGAACGCCCCGAAGTCCCAAGCAGACGGGGTTGCTCTCAGTTACTGTAAATTGGGCCGGGACACAGCAGCAGAAGGCTCCAAGAGGCGCAGACAGCCCCGCGCGTCTCGGGGTTCCTAGTCCCTCCTTGAGCATCCGCAGCGCAGCCCCGACCCCAACCTCGACAGTCTTCTTTGTCTTGCCGTAGCGAAGAAGGGGGAAGGGGGGGGAAGGCGAGAAGGGGGGCAAGGGGGAGGACAGTAGACGCGAGCTCTTATCTTCTTGGCTTTGATTTGCCAGCGTTTCCAAGTGGCTACCAACATTACCCCAACCTCAGCGCGATCCGAATTCACGGCGGAGGAAACAACGGCAGGGCCACCGGCCGCCCCCCTTCCAAAAGCACTCGGAGCAGAGCCCAGACCAAGCCTCACTCAGGGGGGGATCTGGGCTTCGGGGGGCCCCAGGGAGGCCGTCTGTGGCAGCGGGGAGACCTCAGGGCGCCCCGGCCGAGCGCAGCTCCTCCGCCTTTTGTCACAGCCTCCCTGCAAAGGCGGAGGGGCAGCGCGCAGAGAGGCTGCCTCTCGGAACGGTGCCGTTCAGCAGCCCTCGCTGTGCCAGAGCCCAGTCGGGACGATTTCTCACTTAATTTAACAGGCGGTGGTTAATGATAACTCCAAATATCTGCCAAATGAGGCTTCCGTGAGGGAGCAAGTCGCCGTCGGAGGGTTCAGATGGAACAGAAGCAGAGACATTTAGGGAGGAAAAAAAAAAAAAAAAAAGAAAAAAATAAATAAAAAAAGAAAAAAAAAAACCTGCTCACGCCTGCGGATGCCATTAGCGAGGTTTCGTCAAGATTTATTGTCTTGGTAAATCAGATGCGTTCGTTTGAAGCTGATAGAAGCGAACGTCCCGCTTCCTTTAGAAAAATAATAGTAAGAGGGAGGCAGGGTTCTGCCGCCTGAACAAACGGCCCTGCTGGGGGAGCGGCCGTGGAAGTAACACCGATTCGCCGCTCTGGAGAGAAATTGCAGCGTTTTGGCACATGCACACACTGGTAACGGAGCTGCCCTCCGAAATACAAGCAAAACGGAGCCGTGCCCACAGCGGAGGAAAAGAAAAAAAAAGGGGGGAGGAAAAAAGGCAAATTATCGAGCTCCACATCCATACTTCTGTGTTTTAGGAAAGAGGCAAACTCAAATATCGCTTTTTCCGAACAGTGGAGGAAAGGGTATTTCGCGGGATTCACACACAAGTTGCAAACGTTCTTCAACACTAACAGAGCCCTACGAAGGGAGAGGGGTTTGTAAAGAAGATCTGACTGAATCCACCCGTTAAAGTGCCTTTGTACGACTCTCATACTAAGACTTCAGTTCTGCACTTCACATGTGAAGTTCGCATCAAAACTCGACTTAAACACAGAGAGGTACCGCGCAGAGTAAACTGCGGCTTAAATGAGAAAAACTTATGTACGAAAATCACTGCTGAAACCCAACGCTCAATCATTTCCCTTAGCAGCAAGAAAAACAGCATTAAATCACCTATCCACGTGGGAAACGGATTTTGTTTTCCTGCTCTCTCCCCCCTCGCCCCTCCCCCGCCCCCAATTTAAAATAAAACAAAATAAAGAGATTCATTATAGAAATGGTAGGCGAAAGTTTACGTAAACGCGGCCGCTGATTTTGTCTGGGAAAAGAAACGCCTCTGCGTGGGAGCGATCCGTCTTCATAGGACAGAAAAGCAAACAGTCCTTCCCTGCTTGTTCGGATGAGGAGAACAGGAGCCTAGAAATATTCCTTAATTAAATATATATGTCACCTTTATTTACTCTTTTTTTTTTCCCAACTTTTTTTTTTTTTTTTTTTTTTTTTTTTTTTTTTTTTTTTTTTCCCCTCTTCACGTTCACTTTTGGACGCCGGCACTGCTTTTAGGAATCACATCCTTATGTAAAGAAAATCATTTTCGCCCCCTGATATATTTCCAACAAATTTTGATGCTACGTTCGTTGCCTTCGCTGTTACATTGAAACGTCAGGGATTTTTTTCCCCCATGAACGTTAAGACAGAACTGAATTTATTAGGAAGGTATTTATCTTTTTCTCACTCTCCATCTTTTTTCCCCTTCAATAATAATAATAACAAGCTCTTCCCACCGTTCTCAGCTATCTAACAGATCTTCTCCGCATTATCTTTCCCAAAGCCGACCCCAAAACAAACAGGCTCTTTCCTCTCGAGTCAGAGGAGTTTCAGCAGCCGGCCCGTGCCAGTCAGCAGCCACGGGGCGCATTTCGACTTTGCCAGTTGCCTCGGAAAGCTCGGGGCAGAGCAATGAGGTGCCGGGTCCGAGCCATGTCCCGCACTCTTAGGAGAGAAGCGCAGAACCGCAGCTAAAACTCAGCACTGCACTCCCTCGGAGCCGCGTTCACCCGGTGGCACCGCTTTGCATCACTATTTCTCACAGTGAAAAGGAAACCAAACGATGCTGAGCGGCTGCGTGGCTCTGCGGTCACGGCCCTGGCAGAAACCTCCCGTTTTCACAATGACCCTGGCATCCACCCTCCTCCTTCCTGCATAGGAGCCCCTCAGATGTACAAACGCGCAGACGGATGCCCACCGATACTTCTTCCTCTAAGGAGCTTATGTCGTTCTGTACATTTATTCCCACCGTTTCCAGTCAGGCCCCGTGCAGGGAAGCTCCGGGAGGGCCGCCAAAGAGCCGCACCGCTCGGCCGAGCCCACGCTCCTCCGCCCTCGGCCGGCTTTGGGCTGCACCCCAGCTCTCGCAGCTCTGCCCTCCCCGAGAAAAACCACGGAACGTCCCCTGCCGCATCTACCGCCTTCTGCAGGTTCTGGATGCCTCTGCGTGCCCAGACAAAGAGTGGGGGGGGGGGGGGGGGGGGAGGGTCTCTCAGATACTGGCAAGTGCCCGCGGAACCGCTCCGACCCCCCAGCACGGATAGCACCGCGGGGCCACCCCCTCGGCGGCCGCTTCTTTCCATTCGCAGCTCCCCCGTAGCGAGGCCGCGGAGGTCCCGCCGCCACTCTCCGCCTCCCGGCTCAAAGCCGCAGCTGCCGGCCCCGGGCCCGCGCCCCCCGCCGTACGGCTCCCCGGGGCATTGAGGCATCCCGCTCTGCCGCCCGGGACGGGGCCCGGCCATTCTTCCCCGCCCGTGATTACTCGCAGCTAACAAGCAACACCATATGCTTCGTCTGATCAAACAGCTCCGCTGCATCGGCGGCGGTAATTGACGAGAGCCTCTCCGAATCACGCAGGAAGGCGGCCCGCTGAGACGGCGGGAGCTGACAGATCACCGCTAATAATCCTTTTAGGAACATCGCGGGCAGCGGAGTTGGCCATAGCTTTCTTTTATAAAGTGTGCGCTGACAGTATTAAAGGACAGCTCAGTTTCCTTGCAGACAGATCGCGTAGAACGACAGCGTGGTTTCATGAGAGTTTTAACTTTTTCCTCCAGCCCCCCCTCACCCTCCCCTTTTTTAAGGGTTTCAGGTGTTACAAGTCCCACTTATCCCATTCTCTGGTTCTAAGTTACTCAGAGATACCAGACGTTGCTTAAAGGAGCGGCTACAGGATGCACTATGTTGGAAATGACTGCTACGGCTTTGGTCTATGCACTCACACAGGGCTGGAGGGGCCGCCTCCAGGCCCGAGCGAATATTTATCTTTGAAAAGTCGAGTTAAGACCTCTCCTTCCAGGTCTGAATCAAGTTAAAAGCAAAACAAACAAACAGAATAAACCAGGACAGGCCCCGTGCCCGCTCTGGGTTCGTGAAGTGTTACCGACAGACCCGAAGTAAACGCAAAGTCCGTATTATCAGGTTTCTTATGCACCCATACTTCTCAACGAAAGATTAATTTGGATTTTTAGATAAACTATAAAAAACACCCAAACAAACAAAAAACCCAATCCAGACCCCTCAGTCTTCTTTCTCACTACTGTCTCTTCAAGGCAGAGAACATCTCCATCTAAATAAAAGCTTCGTGAATCGTTCTGAATTTGTTTTCCCTACATCTCACAGAAGCGACAGATCGAGGGCAGAGCAGAACTTCATCCCAGGCCCTTAAAGAGTGCTCTGCTCTTTTTGGAGCCCCTCCAAGCACCCCAAGAGGCGGCTCAGCGCCACCGGGAGCGGCTGGGACTGAGGACTCAACGCCCGGCTCTGCCCAGCGAGTCAAAGTGAAGCTCGCTTCAGGCCCTCTGCTCGCATCGTTATGCGGCTTGGGTGCGTCCGAGTATAATAATTCTGTGAAAAATTCCCGAGGTAGTTTAAAGCCCTAAGATGTTCCCAGCGGCCCTCAGGCCGGGAAATAGCGGGTTTACAATGCCATGCGTTGTGCTTGGCTTCTACGTTGTGGGAGAGCACCCTATACCTGCACGCCGCACCTAAGGCTTTAGGACTTTGCATAGGCTTATGTAAATATTTACCCATATATTAGCTCCCCCACGTAGAGCTATAAATGGGGGGATCGCCCCCTTTTGCCTTGCGGCGATGCCCATCGCACGGACGAGAACAGAAAACCTCCTGTTGGCTCTGTGCTGACAGAAACCCCTCAGCCCCCAGCAGAACTGTCATACGAACGGAGCGACAACATTCACGGGAGGGAGAAGTAGCAGCAGAGCGCACCCGGCCCTCAAAGCACGTCCCAAGAGGCACCTGGACGAGAAGGGGAGCACAGGAGCAAGCCATCCCACCTACCTTCCGGGAAAACCACCCGCATCTTGAGGTAGCTGGTGGTGAGCCTGATTATGGATGCTTTGTCCAGCTGGGAGGTGATGGCCGAGGGCAGGGGCAGTAATTTAGCCAGTTCATAAAATTCGCTGTTTTCTTTCTCCCGTCTAGTCCGGGCAGCATTTTTGGACTTTTCTTTCATCGTGTTTTTTTCCCCCTTCCTTTCTACAATTTAAGCTGCGGAGCTTCATCCAAAGGTGGGAGAGTTGCGGTTCATGTCCCGGAGCATCGGGAGAGAGAACGGCCGCCTCTCAGAGAAACCGTTCGGTGTAACGGAGCAAAGTGCCGAAGAGCAGAGCGACGTTCTTCAAAAGAACGAATATACTCTGAAAAGTCACTCGGGGGGGAGGAAAGGCATTTATCCAATGCAGCTCAGAGACTTCAAGCAACTGCAGGAAAAAAAAAACAAAAAACAACAACAACAAACAACAAAGCTACGAGCCCGTGGCACGACGCCGCAGCCAAACGAGGTGTTTCGGGCCTCTGCTCCTGCTCATCGCGGACAGTGCCTCTCCTCGAAGCGGGTCATGGTAATCCCGGTCCTCCCGCGATCCACCGGCGGAACGGGGCCTCCGCGGGCTGCTTCGTAGGAGCCTCTGCGGGAAGAAGAGCGGCGGAGGTGGGTGAGCGAGCCGCTACTCAGAGCCGCGGCCTCCAGAAATCATCACAATCAGAATCATTTTTCAAACCTAGCCCAGGTGCCCTTTTCTGCTTTTGTTTATTTCCCTGTTTTTGTACAGCAAATAGAAAATTTGCTGTATTAATCCCGTTGCCCCCCGTTGTTCCCCTCCCGGTCCCGGGGCTCAGTGCCGACCGCAGACCCGGCACAGCAGTTTCCGCGTGCTTTTTTTTCCAGCCGATTTCGGGGTTTTGCCTCTATTTCCTCCCACCCTCTCTCCTCACTTCGCACCTCTTTGCTCTCCCCCACCCCCCATCTCCGAGGCCGGACCCCCTGCACCTACCTGGTGTCCCCGCGCAGGGCAGCCCGCAGCGAGCCGTGCCGGGCTGCGGACCCCTCTTTAATTGGCTCATTAATAGCGGGGGTGCGGTCGGTGCCCGTCGCGGTTCCCCACGCCTGCGGGCAGCCGGGCGCTGCCGCCTCCCTCCCCTTTATCGGCTGCCCGACTCTCCCTCTCACATACTGGGTGGGGGGTGGGCTTAATGAAGAAGCCCCTAATTGCGACTGAGAAATGCCCTAATAACTTCTTTTCCGGCTAAAAGCCTTTTAGCACAACTTCATTTCTCCCCCAGCCCCGGCCGAACCCGCCCTTAATGCCACTCACGGACCCGCCCCGCCTCCCATTGGCTGCCGGCTCCCCGCTCCCTAACGATCATTGGTGAAGCGGGCGGTGACATCACCCCAACGCGGACACACCCCCGTAATCCCCGGGCGCGCCCCCGAGGGGTCAGAGGGCGGGCGTCGGGGACGCGCACCAACCTCCCCCCCCCAACCCCCCACGGTGTGTCCCCGGAGATTAAAAACCAAAGCGTTATAGGGGATTCTCTGCGTTATTATTATTTGTTCATTTGTGGGGTTATGAGGTTTTCCTTCTAGACGGGGGGAAAAAAAAACCATCATCTCGATCCTAGAGAAAAAAGAAAAAATACAATAATCTATTAGCACCAAACGCACCTCTTCTGTCTCGGGAAACAGAATGGCACCGAGCGGTAATAGCGGCACGGTGCGGGGAAGAGCCTTGCAGCCCCTTGCCGGACCCCCCCGCTGTGAAACAAACACAACGCAGGGCAGTTAGGGGAGGTATGGACTGGAGATAAATTATAACAAGTAATTAAAAGGAAAAATAAAAGGGGAGTGTGTGTGTGTGTGGGGGGGGGATACGTCCCTCCTCTGCTTAAAGCGTTCGCTGTTGCGAGGAAGGTGGCACCGTGTTTTCTGGAGGCTTTCTGTGTGCTACACCGGCAGGCTTGGGGAGAAAGACGGCACCTTCCCGCCGGCTTCCATCGGAGGAAGCTGTCCTGCAAACAGCGCTGATATCCCCGAGATGTGTTCAGGCATCTGGGCAACGACCGGACTCACGCCATCAGGTAGCACACGGCTTGTTTGTCAACAGGCGCTGCAAAAGTTATCCTTTATAGTCCCCTTGGCTTAGGAAAAATAGGAATAAACCGGAGGAACGCAGCCCTGCCAATGGATAGGAGGGAAACGAAGGTAACCATTACCGACCCCACGCTCCCGCAGCCGCTGGTTCGTAGTGGGGAAGGGGAGAGCGGCTGTGCCGGCCCCGGAGCGCAGAGGTAGAGAGCGGTGGGACCGGAGCAAAAAGGGCCTGTGAGCCCCGGGGGACAAGAGCACAGAGCGGCCCGGATCGGGATGGTGCACCTCTAGGGAACGGGGAACCCGCTGCCTGAAGCACAAACGTGTGCTCGGTTCGGATGAGTTTATTCCCTGGTGAGTCTACGCGGGGAAACTGATAATATCTGAGAACTGAAGAAACAGGTATTGAAACTCGATGTGCTTTCAAAACGATCGTTATAAGCGGGCTACCTGCAGGAGAGCTCGGTGAAACGAGGCATTTCGCAGCCAGGCTTGCAACTCCGTGCCGTGAAAAACTTGTGTAGCCAGGCACGGCGCTCAGCGTGCATTGCACCGCGTGTGCGTGCGAGTGGGAAAGCACAGAGCTCTGCAAATCAAAGCTGAGGGGGAAAAAAGAAAAGGAAAGAAAAGTAAAGGAAAAGAAAAATATCTCCCCTGGGTCATTTCCCTATAAGACAAATCTGATCGAGTGGGTTTTTTTTTTGTTTGTTTTGTTTTGCTTTATTTATTTATTTATTTATTTTTTCCCTGCACGCATCTTGGAGTGGTTGGATGCATTTATTTGTTTCTGACTTTGGATGCGCTTGCTAACCTCCCTCTAAGGAATAAACGGGCCACCAATCCTTATGCGGGGAGATGGTTACCGTGCCGAGGCACTGTCTAAGCGCTAGCGTCTTAAAAAGGTAAATTCCAGCAATTCAACCTCACAGGGTGACCTCACGGCTGCTTAAAAATTACCGGCCTGGTGTGGGGCGCAGGCGGATTTTGAGACGACAAACCTCCCCCTGAGGTTCGTGTGGGCGAGAAAGCGGGATCCGACCTTGTGCGGACCCTCACGGTGAGACAGAGTGCTTTCAACTTCACTGTCCGTACAGGAGCTGTTTCCTCTCCCCACACTCAGCCGCGGGGGTGCCGCTCCTTAAGGCTGCGAGCATCCCGAAGTCCGCAAACTCCGGCTGCGTGCCTTGAGGACCTGCTGAGCTGGGCTGGGAAATTCCATCCGTACCCTCATCCAGGCTGTGCCCACACACACACACACACACACACACGGTGAGCGCACTCCGAGACCATTCAGAGCCGATTAACAGGTTTTAACTGATGCAGATCTTAACCTCCGTGCTTCGAGCCGTGGCTCCAGGTACTTTATCCACTAATGGTGTTGGGGTACTCGGAGAAAGAGGACAACGAGAAAGTGAATTCTGTAACAAAATGCAGGAAATGGGTAACAGACACTCGAATAAGCTGTTCTCGGATATAAGCGATTTCAAATGCATCTCTCAGAAAAATAATAGAAGGAATACTGCAGAATTAGGGCAAACGAGTACCAGCCCGACCAGCAGTTATGTTTGGTAACTTAGAAACAGTTGTAGGCTTCATACTCGTGGCTGTTTCTAAGCGATACTTTTAGGATGCACTTTCCTGGACGGCTCAGTGCCGTCGCTCTCCTTTCTTTTGGCACAAACGCCACGAGATGACTTACACTCATATATATATATATTTCCATTGGTGTCAAAGGTCAGTGCCTTCAGCCCTCTCCTTATTGAGTGCACTCGTGATGATGGTCGGGAACAGAGCTGCCATACTGTTATGTGCAGCAGAGAAGGAAAACATGAACTAAAGAAATAGGGGTGGAGGGGATGGGGGTGGGAGGGGAATCCACCTTACGGTGAATAACCATTACCTACGGGCACTTCGTGCTTTGCCTTCACTGTTCTCAAAGAACTGTGGTACGGCGAATAGCAGCAGCACCAGCCACAATGCCCGGACAGAAGCTGGGAAGGGCAAGGGACTGGAAACGAACTTTGAAGGAATTCCGAACTCTGCAGAATCGCAGAACATCCTGCGTTGGAAGGCGCCCACGAGGACCATCCAGTCCAACTCCGGGCTTCACACAGGACCACCCAAAAACCAGACCGTAATCACGCTGTACACAGCGTTCTCCGCCATCCCCCGTCTCTTCAGAGATAAGACTGCTCGGCTCCTACCTCCCCCTCTCCCGCCCCATGGCGGATTTTCCCCTCCCGCCCCAGACAGCGGTGCCCTCACCTGAGCCGGGCTCCCGAGGCGGCCCCGCTCCCTCCCGCAGCCTCCCCCCGGCGCTGGGTTCTCCCTCCCTGCCGCCCTTGTTAAAGGGGCCGCCCCGCTTCTGTCGAGTTCTCCGGCGTCTCAGCAGTGGAGCCCGACGCCAACGGCCCCGGGCTCAGCCTGTCCCGAGAAACCCTTAGTGCACAATACGCTCAGCATTTCAGATTAAACACGCCTGAAGGTGAGCCAGCCCCTCTGCTGCACTGAAGCTCTGTCTCCGGCCTCCCCAAGCCTCTAAGAACAGACGTGGTTGGGCCCCAAAGGAGGGATGAGGCCCGGGGAGCCCCACATTGGTACCCCCTGCGCCTCACAGGTCCAGGAATGACAACGGCTTTGCTGCGAGGAAAGTACTCTCCAAGGATTTAAATAGGAGCTTTGCCTGCTCTGGTCTCGTATGCATTTGTGGTTACGATTCTGGTTAAGTTTGTACCTGTGAGTATGATATGCTAAGCCCTGTTGCTTAATGTTTTCTGGGTTGTCTGGGCAAACCTGTTGCTGCTCCCCCTGTCCTTTCCCACATGGTGTTTAGGTGCCTGATGGTGACCGCGGTGCAAACTGATCCCATGCCTGTTTTCCTGAGGAGTGATGAAGTGATGTCTCTTAGGAAGACACCGTGGGATAAATTATTTATCTGGGAAGATGGCACAGGGAAGCAGCACCAGGCTTGAAAACTCAAATCCAGATTTATCCTATTTCAGACAATGCTCAATCTGTTGCTGAGGGGTGAGGGTGTTTAGCAAGGCTTGGCTCGTGATGGCTTTTATCCATTTAGGTTTTGCCTCATTGTTGCAATGTTTCATCTAAACCCCGAATTCTGACGATTCTTCCCTGATGGTAAGACGTTTATTTACATAGTGTGAGAACTGGGTTTAACCAGTTGAAGCCAGAGTCCATCAAAAGGACAGATGCCCTGAGAAACTGCTACAAGACCATCACTTGTGGCTGGAGGGAGGAAGCTTTAAGGCTTACTTTCTCTGTGTAATTCCTCTTAGGTTTAGCTGGTAGTTGAGCAAATGAATGAGGAATAGCCTTTTCTTCAGTCTGGCAATAGCTAAGTGATGCTAACACCTCATTTTGAAACATGCGAAGATCTTGCTATCTGCTAGAGCCTGGTTTTAATTTTGGCTTCTGCGCAAAATGCTCTTGGTGCATGACTGAACTCAGCCACTTGTCAGAGAAGCCATACTGGAAAGAGAGGGGAAGACTCTGTCAGGACCCAGCATGTGCTAATAAGCTTTAATTGCCCTGGCAGCTCCATCCATGCACTCTGCCCTCAGTGCCCATCCAAGCGAGGCTGCAGTTGTTCCTGGCTCCAGATGCCTTGCAGCTGTGCTGATGTGGACCTGGCTTGACTGTGGACCTGCCTTACCCCCGTGGATGTTCCTGATGTCTTCACTGCCATCCCTGCTGCAGTCACAGCTCCCCTCTCATTAGTGACATGGGGTGGTTCCTACTCACTGCAGG
The DNA here is from genome assembly GCF_054131305.1 of Coturnix japonica. Lineage (NCBI taxonomy): Eukaryota > Metazoa > Chordata > Aves > Galliformes > Phasianidae > Coturnix > Coturnix japonica. The sequence continues at coordinate 67,332,448 of NC_140665.1, read as the reverse complement.
GATGCAGTGATCCTTCTGCTTTCAGTGCAAAATGTTCTCTGTCTCCAGCCTTCTCCTATGCACTCTTTTGCATTTCCAAAGGTGGTGCTTCACCCACAAGTTGTAGCATCCTGGTGAGCTACCTGGGTGGTGCCACAGATCTCCGAGTGGATGTGGAGTCTATTTGCAGTTATGGGATCTTAGAAAATACTAGGGTAGAGAGGGAAAAGAGTTAAAACGCACGGAGCTTCCACTGATTTCCTGGCTAAAGTGGAACTTTTGATTTGAAGAAAAGTATATAACAGCTTAAAGCTGGATTCTTATTCTGCTGTTGATGGATGTTTATGTTGCCACACACTATGAGGGGTGACTAAGATTAAAATCCAGTTTGATAAGACAGTAGGTATACTTGCTGAAAATCCCCTTGGGCATAGTTCACATGTAAGAGGGAGGGAGAGGAGAACATTGGAAAGCTCAAGGATCCCCAATTTCTCCTCATATACAAAGACTCTATAGGAAGCTTGGACTATGTTGGAAGGATGAAGGACTCCACAGGGGGGCTCAAGAATATCTCTACCAAGATCAGTTTACAAAACCAGGACCATAGAATACAAGCTCTTGGAGGCAAGGGCTGTGTTTATCTCCATACAGCATTGATCACAATAGGATCCTGTTTCTGTTTAGGGGTTCCAGATGCAATGCTAGTCAATGTCTATAATAAACAATAATATTAATAATAAGTATTAACATGCCAAGTTGCAAATTACTGACATAGTTTTCTAATATTGCTGGTTACTTTCCAGTATTGTCCTTCAGTCACACCACAGTACATTGTACGCAAAAGAATTGAAATCCAATTATTGGTGTGTCAAGAGTTTGAAGGCATGATCACATTCTTTTTTTTCTTGTAAAATCCACCCATTGAAACTGACATCACAAGTGAGTCCATTGGTCTAATAAACCCGGTGTCCAGCATATACACACTATTCTGTTTATGAGGACATTATTAATTAGGAAGGCAATGAGGTTGTTCTTGCATCAAGTAACTAGTAGGAAAATGTTAAAAGTTATCATAATGGAAAAATGTGAACAGTAGACTTCAGATGTGACATTTATTTTCATTCATGGGAGGAGAGCTGAAGGAAAGACTTTAGCTATAATTTCTCTGCTTCCCTGAATCTCTAAAAACAGCCTACAATTTCATTCTTCTGACCGCAGTAATGTAGCTTTACATTTGCGCAGAAATGTAACTTTTTAAATTTAGATTTTAATTTCATGTCTGATTTCAGACGCAGTAGAAACTTTACCTTAAAATAACATTTCTTCTATATCCAGCTCCTTTTGTGCTACAGAGAGAAATAATAATGAGAAAGTATTCCAGCAGGAGGAGCTGGTTTAGAAGCAAATGGATTCCATGGCAACTCCTGACTCTACATGACACCTAATAACTAGCATTTATGTTTGAAATTGTCTGTGCTATCTTGCACCCCAGTTCTGGTCTTCTTATAGGGTTTTCCCCTCATTTTAAGGGGGGGGGGGGGGGGGGGGGGGAGAAAGAAAAAAGAAGAAAACAAAACCTCTTTTTTTTCTTTTTCTTTCTTTTCTTTCCTTATTTTTTCTCTTTAGATCCAGGAATTAGCATGAAGTGAGATGATAGTTTGTCTGCCTCAAATGTGTGCTTAAGTGAGCTGCTTTCAAATGAACATAATTCAGTTTTTTTTGGAGATGAAATATTTGCTGAGAAATGTGTGGATCTGTCAAGGGGCAGAGCTGTGTAGGACTGGAACACTGAAACTACGTATTTTTAAACGTCATGAGATGTCCATGTTCAGCACTTCGAAATACTGATAACCTAGGAAGATATTACCGAATCAGAGCAGTGCCTTGGTTCTTATGGTGCTGGGTGCACCAGGGGAATCTTGTAATGATCAGTTGGAAGATAACCAGTCCTATGGGCATTCTGTCTGCAGTCAGCCATTTGGCCAATTTATCACCTGGCGAACATAGATTTAAATCCTCCTGTGCCATGTTTCAGTATAACGCATATGTGGGGCTTGACAGCTGTTGCCGTTTGAGTGTGGCGCATTAGAACTTGTTATTTTATATCTAAATTAAATTAATGCTCTTAAACTACCATGAGGTAAAAATCTCCTGTTTATGACAGCTCTAGTAGCACTGGTTGAAAAACAGAGCTGAGCTGGTGACTTTTTTGTTTGTTTTTCTGTGGACACCTCATGGCCTGGGTGGTTTTTCAGTGAGATCTTGCTGTTTGCTTGAGGCCCTAATATTGCAGAAGAGAATAGTCTAGGCTTGGAAAAAAAAGGATGTCTCCTGTGGTCAAAGGAAAGCTCTCTTCTGTATAGGTGAATGAATAGATGAAGAAAGCAGGGCTGAAGAAAAATCCTAGGTTTGTGGTTGTGAAGGTGGAGAATGAAAGCAATTGAAGACAGTGAGCTAATCTGCAAGTGAAGGGTAGACTGAATGGGAAATATGGACTAATCTTAATGCCAGGTATTACAAATAGCAAGATGTATTGATATCTCTTGAAGATTAACATCATTTAACTTTTCACTCAAGAAAAGGAGTATGTTTTCTGCCTTCCTATAACCTTTTTTAGTTACCTATTACTTAAAATATGAAGTGATCTTGGACAAACACATTTAATTTTTAGGGTACAAAATGTGAAAATGAGGCTTGGCTCATCTCTTTCTGTAAATTACAATTAGATGCTGGCATAGATTTCCTTCAATAGTCAGTTCAAACTGCCACAACTTAAATTAGTGGCTAGTATTTGGGATAACAAAAACCTTTAAGAAGAGTTGGAACTGATCACATATAAATGCTGATGAAAAAGATAGGCAAGGCTATAAATAGACTTTGGAACACAGAAAGGAAGTGAATAGAACATACAGAAAGTTATGGTTAGCAATGGCAGCAAGAAAATAATTTTTTAATTTGTTCAGTGGTATACTTTTATTTTTATCCAAATGTGAAAAGAAGATGTATGGCAGAAAAGGGTATAAATAGAACAGAAGAAAGGCTAGACAGATTGGGAACTTGAGATGAAGATGAGATGAAGGCTGAAATGAAAGGGTGAACATAATTATGGGAAAGGAAGAAGATTTAGGAAAACCAGAAGTTTTAAATAAAGGATTGATATAGCGTTATTATTGCTGTCTCTTCTAACATCACTATTCTCCATAGCTTGAAGTTTTGTTATTTGGGGAAGAGATGGAAGATCAATTTTGAATTGATGGGAAGAAGCTGGGTAAGGACACTTAAATGAAAAGATCAGTAGCAGGTAGAAGAATGAAACAATGGTTGTGGACAAAGGTTTATTTTATTTCATTTTATTGTATGTTACTGGTTACAAGATACTAAAGGGGTAGTGGAATCTGATTTTCAAGGAGACCATCTTCTCCAGTTACTCATAAAATTAACATGCGTACGCAGAGATCAGATTACAATCAGTAATCAATTTGGTCTTCCAAAAGATCAAAGTGATGTTTCTCTTCTAAGTTTAGGTGAGTTCTTGCCTTCCTTCAATAGGGATGGTGACAGTAACTATGAATGGTGTGTGCTATGTTCAAATAACGTGCATTTTCCTATAATATCTGTGTATTTTTACATACACTTATGACACTCTACCATGAATGTTTATTCTTCCTTCCCTGAGAACTACTGACATAACTGACTACATTTTAATGATTTCAAATGGTAGAATTCCAATTGTAAGGATAAGGAAGTGTATTTAATGTGGATTACTTATATCAAGTTGACATGATGCAACATGACAGATACAAGCAGAGATGAGTACATTAAAAAAAGGGCAATGCAATTTACAAAATGAAGACTACATACTTACGTAGGGTAATAAATGGAGAGGTAGTTTTGAATAGCAATCACCTCACCTCTGAGTGCACCCAGAGTGAAATTTAAGGTGTGATATGCTGAAATTTCCTTGAGTGGTAAATATGGAAAATTACATGTCTTAAAAAGAGACTGGATAACTGTACACGAAAAGGAAAACTTAGCACAAAGTTGGAACACATAAGCATGGTTTAAATTTGGAGCCCTGCCTGAAAATACAGGAGGGGTGCTTGTCTGTTTAGGATCCATTACTTGGAACCTTCCCCTGAAAAGAGTCTTGCTTCCTTTCAGAGCAAGAGGAAGGAAGGACTCTCTCTCTTCTAAAACTGAGCTGCTGTCCATTACCCCATCCTCTCCCATACAAAATTCCCTCATTCTGATATTTTTTCTCCTTTCTGGCCACATTTTCCCCTATTTTTCCCTAATGTGCCCTAATCACTATGCAGATGATAGTGGCATGCTTCTGTTAAAGCTATGCTGTCGTACAAAAATAATTTGATGTAATGAAAGCAGATGAGATTGTTTAATAAAAACAAGGAAGACTTTCGCCTCACAGCAGCCGCATCTGCATGACTCAAAGCTCCGTCTCTCCTTCGAGAAGGGATCATTATCCTGTTTTTCTCATTAGAGATTTTTTTTCATCTAATTTCATCCAATTAGCCATTTTTCATGGTCATAAGATACTTGTCTTTTTTTTTCTTCCTTCCTTTCTTTCTTTCTTTCTTTCTTTCTTTCTTTCTTTCTTTCTTTCTTTCTTTCTTTCTTTCTTTCTTTCTTTCTTTCTTTCTTTCTTTCTTTCTTTCTTTCTTTCTTTCTTTCTTTCTTTCTTTCTTTCTTTCTTTCTTTCTTTCTTTCTTTCTTTCTTTCTTTCTTTCTTTCTTTCTTTCTTTCTTTCTTTCTTTCTTTCTTTCTTTCTTTCTTTCTTTTTTTTCTCCAGCTAAGTCAATGGTTCCTAAGAATTAAATAACTTTTAGACATTACCTACCCATCCAATTCAAGAAAATATGATTCTTCTCCGAAATTGGAAGCATTTTAAAATCTGCAGCTGTTAATCTTAGAGTCTTAGATCTGAGAGAAGACATATATGATACTAAATGCCACTATTCACTAAATCCTTTGAAAGTAACAGCAGAAACAAGATTTGTTCTGATAATAATATATATTGGAAATGCATTTCATCCTCTGATCTTTGAAGCAAATGGCAATGCATAAACAGAGAAGAAATTTCAGCTTATTTTTCTCTCACTAACTGTTGCGATTTTGATCCAAGTCCTGTTTGTTTTCTTAGCAGCATTCACATTTCCCAAATTTTCATGGATTCAGATAAATTAATCCAGCTGATTCCTAAGACTTTCAGACAGATAGACAGGCAATGCATATTTATAAAATGAAAAAACAAACAAACAAAAAACCCCCAAACCAAAAAGAGTGCATTCTTGTCAGTGTTGCCTTGAACACAGTCATGCCATGTTTACAAATAACAGAACATTCTAGTAATCCACCTGGAATGTTTACTTCCAAAACCCACTATTTCTTAAAGGTTTTGGTCCTTTAAGGTCCCTTGAGGGCCATAGTCTTGAAAAGATTCAGTCTAGTTTTTGAGGCGCATTCAAAGTTGCAATAGAAATTTAGGCTCCCTTTCCCAACACAGTGTATTAGAGCACCTTGCTGGGCACCTGCTCCTGCCAGGGTGGGAAGCTGACGCAGGACCTAGAAGGCTGACATGCTTCTTCCCTACAATAGATATAAGACAGATGAATGAACTTTCACTCCTCTGTGGAGCGGAGCATGGGGGCCTCTGTCAGCTTTGGAAACACAGCTGAGCACCTCATACACACCAGACAGAAAGTGAATTAAATCTCTACAGAGATCTCTAAAAAGAGTGAACAAGACTTCATATGCTTAGCATTTTTGTCTCGAAGTATAGCATAGTCTTGATGCAGATATTTTGGTTTCAACAACAAGAGGGAAAAGGTATCATTGCATTATCATTCTGCGACAGTTTTCCAGGGAAGTCCAGATCATATCTATGTGTCAAAGGTGCTTCACAAATATGTTTTTCTATTTCCCCAGGAGGTAAAGAGAAAAAAATATCATGTCACATACCAACAAAATAATTATTTCCTGACTTATATTGTGATAGTATGATCATGCTTCGTTCAGCTTGTATAACCCAGATGTTCTTTCTTCTTCAGTGAAACAGCTATAGAGTTTGGATGTCATTGCTGTGTGTCTTGTTGCTGTTCAAACGGACATTTTAATTCCAGGGGACCAGCAATATTTCTTGTCTCGGAGGGGCTGGGTAAAGAGAGTTCATGTTCTAGCTCAGTCCCTTTTCCCATTGCAACTGCTTTCATTTGGTTGCTGGTTTTTAATTATTATTTCTTTTCTTTAATGATTCAGCGCAGGCTCTTATTCAAATATATATTTAAAAAAATCCAACAGATTCATGTATTCATGTAGACTAAAAGGACCCAGACAGCTTAGAACTTAGATTAATTAGCTCTAGATATACTTAGAACAGATGAAAGGCAAGATCTGGCCATCTTTCATCCTCACTAATGCCTACAACACATGGATGAATGGAAGGGCCTTTTAATGGAGATGGGAGAATCCTCTCAATTTTTTTTTCTCATCTCTCTCTTTAGTTATTACAATAATTTGAGAAAATAAGATAAGGCTTAATTGAAGAATTTTTACAGCTTCAAAAATGACATTTTATCAGAACCCGATTTTACTGTGGTATGACAATGAGTAATTAGTCTCTAATTAGTTGGATTGGCTGACAAATACATGATGGGAACTCACCATGTGTTATTGGCATCTGAAACAATTTCATCCTGTTAGCTGGAAGAAAGTATCACTGTCAAATATCTATGATTAATTTTCCCACGTTAGTATTATGTGTAGAAATTGAGTTATTTCTGTCCCAAGGTTCAAACTTGCTTGTGTGTGAAGAATGCTGTTTTTCATGTTTCTGTAGTGTAGTTAGAAAAAGATAGTGGCATTTCTGGACTCCTTTTACTACTGTTGCTCTTTCCAGCAATTAGTATTTTCCAGCCATAGAGTTACCCACACATGCATTACCTTATTAAGCGTCATTTTCTCAAAAAATGTGTGATTTCACCTTTGACAAAGGTCCTGACAATTAGGGTGAATCTTCTTCTTGGGGCTGATGATGTTCAGCACAGAATATTTTTCATTCTTCATTCCATTGCCTTCCAAATAAATAAGTCTACCCACCATTTGTCCTTACTTTCATTTGCTGCCTGTGTCACAATTTGTATTCCAAAATCCAAATTAAGGCCCTCCCCCAGGCCACTCCTGTGACATTTTTTGGGATTCCTGTGATATGACCTCTGTTACTGTGCAGTGGGGGATCTCACCAGTTCTCTCTGAATGGATCCACAAGGAGCACTGTAAGTCATCTGTCTGGGGACATGCTTTTACTGAGACTTTTGGTGGGGCAACTAATGGAAAAAGTGCTAATGGAAAAAAGCAGTAAAAAAACCTAATGCATAGTCTGCATTTTACATTCTTCTGGGGAGCTATTTGTAATGAATTAATTAGCATTATGTAATTAGGTGGGTGGGATGGGTAATCTTTTTAGACTTGAAGTAAGCAAAATAGGCTTAGGCAAAGTAATAGAACTTGACTTTGAGTTGGCAGAGCAGAGGGTGGTTGTGGCTTTCTAGGAACAGAGATGCAGAAGAGAGGCTTACTGGCTTAAGAGACTGCCATATTCAAATCAAAGTGATGCAGTATGGAGCTCATTAGAAGATCTGAGTACAAGACATTTTGTAAACATACTTAATTGCAGCATGGCATAATCATTGTGGAGAATCCTTTTCTATAGAACTTGTTTCTTCTGTCTGCATTGAATCCTCTGGAGGAATTTTTTTACCAAGAGATTTATTTGGTACAAACAGTACAATTTGTTTCGAAAGATGTTCTCTTAATATAGAAGTTCCCTTCACACACTTCATGCAAGCAGCTTAACCTCTCACTGCTACCAGTCGGTGACATTAACAATAAATTTGGTTAGCTCAGTCCCCAGCAAATAGCTTCAGAAAAATGCACATCAACATTTCTGCTGATGTCAGTCCCGGCACAGTGTGCTGATATGCAGTCTGTGCTGAAAATACACGTTGTTTAACAAGATGTGTTTTTAAGCAGACAGGTGGGAATCTAATATAGCTCACTGACAGAACAGGCACAGTGTGTAAGTGGAAATGGAGCGATCATTCTCAGTGGCAGCCCTGCTTACCTTTTCTGTAGCTCATGTGTCTGTCGGGGCACTGTGTCACATCCAACCCTTTTTCAGCCTCTATATTTCTTCTCATGAAACAGGAGAGTTCTCCCATCTCATAAAACAGCTTGCACTGGTTACCATGGAAGAGAGAATTTGGGGCAGAATTTTGAACACAGTGTTGTTTGGACTTACAAATGCATGGGTTTAATTGACTGTCTATAAGTGAGTATGCAGGTATCCACCCCCACCATATTGATGCATCCACATAGAACAGCAGAGGCGACACTAAAGAAGACATGCTGTCTTCTGGAGCCGCAGCTGGCTCAGTGATGTTGAATTTCTTACCTATGATTAAACCAGTAATGAAGGCTCAAATTGCTACCTAAATGTAGGTACTCTGTGCTATTTCAGATGCCTCAGGTTACTTAAGGTCTTCTATTAATTAGCTCTCTACAGATGGCATGCATTCTTCTGAAGCTGAATGCAGCAGCCAGCTGAGATGCTCTGTCTTAAATGGCACTGGCTGTGTATGTGTCAACAACCAAATCAAGGTATGTAATTTCACTACAAAAAAAAAAGGATACCTAAAATTATGTAATGGTGTTTGGATACCTACATAGTTACATGGACGCAAGGCCTCTAAGATTCTGCCATAACTAAGAGGCTCATAGGAGCTCTAATAGAATTTCTAATTAGAACTTGTAATAGATTTTGGTGAGCAGTTCAGGTCACTCTGGTCTCTCCACAGGGAGAGGGCTTGAACCAGTTACCTAAGCATAGGCAACTACTGCCATACAGGATAATGCAGAGTGGCCAGGTGTTTTGGAGCAGACTAGGAATGTGTTTCTGAGTTAAATCCCTTACCTGCTCTGCTTCCAGTGTGCTGATACACACTGCAAAATGTACTTAGGCTTAGGAACAGGATGTATCTGGCTGCAGTTAGCCTAGAAGATGCAACATAGGACTGCACCTGGAGTGCTTTCTGAGTCATGTGTATGCAGTGCATTGGACTACACAGGAGCTGTACAGTGTACTGTCCTGAAAAGACATAATGGGAACATAGCCCTCAGCCATTTTTCATTCAGCAGATCTGCTTGTACTGGTCTGCACTACTTGTGACTGTAACTTACGACAGGTGTGAAAGATTTAAAGGGGCTGGAAGCCAGGTGGGATAGTCTCCTGATTTCAGAAGGGTTTAGGTAGTGCAGGCAAATGGATTAATTACGTATTTCATCTATAAGAATTTCAACACCTCACAGTTTGAGCTTTTGTTGTGACTGCAGTGCTGGAGGGAGATGCCTCCTGCAAACTTCTAGTGAAGGAACGGCAGCTTCATATAAACACACCAAATCTTGTTTACATTCAGTCATTACTTCCCATATATTTCACCCTTTCAATAAACGTCCCTAGAAATAATGAAAATTGCATCACCTTTTTCTTTGTCCAGTGATAGTTTCAGAATGTTGGATTTTTTTTCTGTGAGTCAAAAGCGACGCTGTAGTTTGTTTGTTTGAATTAGAATGCAATTTGGTATGTTGCTTGGATTTGCCAGAATAACAAACTGAAGAATGTCTAATTTCACACTGTAAGTGTCCTTGGTATGACCCGTGTGTGCTTCAGCTCATTTTCTATCCAAAGTCTCTGAGCTTTCAAAAAATCAATTTATGTTTTTGGTGATTTATTTCCCCCTTTTAATGTGTGCAATTTCAATTGGCCTAACCTTTCTTGTTCCATCCATAGCTCTTTAATGCCCATTTTATCTTCAAAATCATATGCTTTTTTTATCAGTTCTTACCTGTACAACAAAAAGCTTCTTTCTGCAGCTCTTTGGGGGATATTCAGAGCTTTCCCATCCTTATATTTATTAACATAGCTTATATAAAAGCACTTACACAAATTTACTACTTCATGTGGGGTGTAAAGCACATTTGAATGTGTGGATGGGTTCTTTTTATACCTGTGGATTAGGTTTTTTGGTTATCACATTGACTACATGGGCTAGAAAGGTGTCCGTACCACATCACAGAGAAATATTCCTTCTGTGATTTGAAATTTGCTGCCACTGCCATGGATAAATGTCTCTGAACATATGTGATGTGTAAGGTGAAATAATACAAAATATGGTAATAATACAGGAAAGACGGTGATAGATATCCAAAAGGTTATCTATAGGAAAAACGCACCAATATAGATGCCTTCAGTCTGGCTGGAAAATGCTGAGGCTGGCTACCTGAACTCCACAAAGGAGCAATCTCAAAGAGATGCTTGTTTGTTTTCTTGAGCAAGGGAGGAGTTTAAGAATTTGGATTCAGTCTCTGATGTGCAGAACAGGCACATGGGAGGTGCAGATGTGCCCCTACAAATGCAGGAGAGGCTCCTTCTCCTTGCAGAAATAGAAAGCTAAAATTACACACAGTACTTGAATTTAGATACAGTCTATCAGTGAATGCTCAGGTCTTATACTAGGCTCCAGGATGGAAGTTGGTGACAGAGGCTTCCTGAAGATTCCTTCAGAAAATGTTCTTTAGAAACAAACTAGTAATGAGGAAGAGGAACTTGGGGTCAGATGGCAAAATCCCTGGATTTATCTGAGTGAAATTTGGGCCTCCAAAGATTCAATTTGCAATGGAAAACAAAGACTGCAGCTGTGAAGCTGGTGTCATGCATTCAGGACCTGGCCAAGAAATGAAATCTTAAGTAACGTTCAAAATAATAGGTTACATTATGAAATCTCCTTAAGAAGAGATGGGGAGTGGTTGTTCATATCCAGCCCTTTAGCTTCTGCAAAGTGCTGCTGTAAAGCCATTAGTGTGGCAGGCAAGGCAAAGGTGGAAAGGGTGTAGTTGCATAGGCAGACTGGCAGATGAAGAGCACGGACACAAGATGCATTTTTTGCTTTGTTTCTCTTTCCAAATTTTGGAAGAAGTATGATACATAAGCAGGCAGGTGTTAACTGCAGCTGCTCCCTGAAAGGAAAACAGTGTAAAAACCTATTGGCAAACTGGAATGAGAAATCTAACATCAGACCTTTTTGTATGCACTGTCAATTTGCTCATCTATCCATAATGCTGATGCATCACAGAAGTATTTATTTTTATCATTGTGTTTGATTTTATAACTTTTATTATACAGCTGTTCTCAGTTTTCTCCACTAAATATTACTGGATAGAACACAACGATTGACTGTTCTGAGCAGCTGTTTCAAATGCATCAGAATTCTTTTTTTAGACAATTCAAATAAACACTGATTCTAGGGTCATAATGACCTGATGCAGTGGTATAGGCCTAAGGAAGAGCGGCTGGAAAACTGCCCAGCATTAAAGGACCTGGAAGGGCTGGCTGACAGCCAGCTTAACATAAGCCAGCAGTGTGCCCAGGAGGCCAAGAAGGCCAGTGGCACCTTGGCTTGCATCAGAAATAGCATGGTGAGCAGAACCAGAATAATGAATGTCTCCTTGTAAATGGCTAAACCTCAGGTTCTGTGTTCAGTTCTGGGCTCCTTGCTACAAGAAGGATTTGAACCACTGGAGTACAGAGTGCAGAGAAGAGCAACCAGGCTGGCAAAGGGACTAGAAAACAGGAGTTAGGAGCAGTGGCTGAGGTGATTGGAGTTGTTCAGTCTAAAGAAGAGGAGGCTGAGGAGAGCTGTCATTGCTCTCTACAAACACCCAGGAGGTTGCAGAAAGGAAGATGTTGGTCTCTTTTCACAGGTAACAAATGATAGGATGTGATGCAACAGCCACAAGTTGTGCCAGGAGAGGTTTAGATTAGGTATCTGGAAGACTTTCTTCACAGAGGTGGTCAAGCACTGGAAGAGGCTGCCCAGGGCAGTGGTGGAGTCTCCATCCTTGGAAGTATTTAAGAGATGTGTGGACTTGGCACTGGTGAGGCCTCCCCTTGAGTACTGTGTTCAGTTTTGGGCACCTCAATACAGAATACACATTGAGATGCTGGAGCAGATCCAAAGAAGGCTTGTGAAGGGCTTGAAAAATATGCCCTATGAGGAGTGACTGAAGCAACTGGGATGGTTTAGTTTGGGGAAGAGGAGGCTGAGGGGAGACCTTACTGCTCTCCTCCAATACTCGAAAGGTGATCACATTGAGAGCAGGGCTGGTCTCTCCTCACTGGTGACAGGACAAGGAGAAACGGCTTCATGTTGCGCCAGTGTAAGTTCAGGTTGGATATCAGGACATCTTTACAGAAAGGATTGTTAAGCACTGGAATGGGCTCCCCAGGGAGGTGGTAGAGTTACCATCCCTAGATGTGCTTAAAAACCATTTGGATGTGGTGCATGATTTAGTGGAGGGCTGTTAGGGTTAGGGTTGTATGGTTAGGCTGTGTGTGGTTGGACTCAATGAGCTTTAAAGACTTTTTCTGAGCAATTCTATGATTCTTGGCACTGAGGGACTTAGTTTACGGATGGACTCCATAGGTAAGATTGATGGTTGGACTTAGTGATTTAGAAGGTGTTTTCCAATTTAGATGATTCTATGATCCCATAATCAATTTGCTTATACTTATTCTATATTACTTCAGAGTTTGTTTTTATGAGACAAGGACTTCTGCGAAAAAAAAAGTTTCAGCTGTTATTTAGAAATTTAATTAAACTATTTCTAAAAACAATTATAATACCAGGAAACGAAAGGCTATGTTTCCAAACCAAAGTACAAATGGTACAAATGACATTGCAGAATCTCTTTAATTGATTAACACAGAATACTGAAGCTATTGTCCGCTACTCTGTATTTACTTGTGACATGCATGTAGAAAGCAGTAAGAGCCAGTATCATCATGCTGGTATGCTGTTTGACTGGAATGGCTTCTTTCTCCTAATTAATTAAAATTGTTGAGGGACAATATATTGCTTCACTCAAGCATTTTCCCAAAGAAAGGACTTAATTTTTGTGACAATTTACTTGCAGATTAGAGAAAACAGTTCTTTTAAAAATAGGCGTAGGTCCAAGCAAATGGGTGTATAATCAAATTTTGCCTACAAGCTTGAAAAAAAATAATCTATTTGCTGAGTGACACACTGCTATAATATACTGAATACGGTCCAAAAAGGAAAGAAAGCAAGAGCATCATCTATCAGGCTGATAACATAGTAACAACTTTATTAATGTTGCATCTTTTGCAATAAAGTCAGCCTGTAATAGTGAAACAAACATTTTAGATACTATCAAATGATGTGAAGATCTGTGAAAACACTCAATTGCTGAACTGATTATTTATATAAACTGACCACTTATCTTAATTTTAAGGCAACAGAATGTATGAAATAAATCTTATTAACTACTGTCTCTTTGAAATTGGCCAGCCTTCTCTTTCCTGCAATGTCATACCAATATGACATGCTGGCATGTCATATTTGAGGAAGATGATTCTTCCCCTCTCCTCATTGTCGGTGGAGCTCCACCTGGAGGACTGTTTCCAGTTCTGGGCACCCTAGTATGAAAGAGGCATGGACATATTGGAGAGAGTCCAGTGTACGGCTACAAAGATGATGAAGGGTCTGAAGCATCTCTACTGTGAAGACAGGCTGAGCAAGCTGGGACTGCTCAGACTGGAAAAGAGGAGGCTCAAGGGGTGTATTATCAATGTCTACAAATACTGAAAGGTAGAGAGCAAAGAGGACACAGCCAGGCTCTTTTCAGTGGCACCCAGCCCCAGGACAAGAGTCAGTGGGCACAAATTAGAATGCAAGAAGTTCAGTCTGATTGCCCAGATAGAACGAAGTTTCATTCAGTAGCTGATTGGACGTGATCCTGGGGAAACAGCTCTAGGTGGCACTGTGTGAGAAGGAAGGCTGGACCAGGTAGCTTCCAGAGATCCCTTACAGCCTTAACCATTCTTTGATTCTATGTCTGTGCACAAACACAATCATTTTTTTTTTTTTTTCCTTGATATACAAGGGCTACTCTGACAATAATGTCTCCTACATTATTATGTCAGCACATGGCATCAGAGGTGGACGTTGGTGCTATGGCAGTAGAGGGTGAACCTTCCTGTCAGTACTCTATTACATTTTGTTGCCATGCAACAGATGGCAGCCGAGGGACAGTCTGACATAATGGCACCTGACACGGAAGTGCATACAAAGCAAAAGGGTGTAACTGAATTCTTCCATGCAGAAAAAATTGCACCCATTGACATTCATAGACACTGGCTGAACATTTATAAAGACCAAATCATGAACCTGAGCAGAATGAGGTGGTTGGTGGTACTTTTCAGCAGTGGTGACAGTGACATAAAAGACAAGCTGCAATCTGGGTGGCCATGCACAGCTGTCACACCATGAAATGAAGAGCATCCTGATCAGCTTATACACACTAACAGGTGGATTATGACCAGGGAATTGTATACAGACCTGAATACTGACTTCAGTGCATTGGAAATGATAGCGGCAACATTACAATATTGAAAAGTTTACACGAAGTGGGTTCCACACGTTCTCACACAGAAGCAGAAAGAATACTGTATGAAAGTTTGTCAGGAACCAATTGATCCAAGATGAGGCTGAAGGTGAGTTTCCTGGATTGCATCATTACTGGTAACAAGATGCAGTATCACCACTACAAACAATGGAGTGGTGACGTGAGTTTCTCATCAAAGAAAAACTCCTCAGCAGGTAATGTCACGTGCCCTGTCTTTCGAGATAGGAAAGGGGGGATCCTTCTGAACTTCATGGAACTCAGACAAACCATCAACTGACTGCTACATTGTGTTGCTGACTAAACTGAAGGCTTGAACTTACAGAGTCAGAGAAGACGACAACCTTTCTCTTGCAACATGATAGCAGCAGGCCTTATTCCAGTTTGAAGACTGTGCAGCACATTATAAATCTTGGTCCTAAAAAGTCCACTTTATAGACCGGGTCATAAGAAGATTTACTGCGTGTAAGCTTATATTAATAATATATATATATATTCTCACTTTAGATTATCATCTTCAAAGGGTAGCATGCATAAGGGAAGGATTTTGTATTACGTCATAAATTTCACACTGAAAAAATCTAATGAAAAACACTCTTACGGATATATTTTTATTAAACATGAAATGTAACATATCCATCAATACTTTCAGCATATTTTTCTTAGATCAAATTTTGTATTTTTTCCCTATAAATTAAAAAAGTCATCTATTTAAACTGCATCAACACATGGGCTACAGAACATTTTTTTCAAAATGACGACGGTAGCCCTAAATTTGCGCAAATTACGGTAACTTTTATTTTGATGTGTCAAAATTGAATTACGGCAACTCTAGTAGGAATAAAAGAGATCAACATGACTTCTGAAAGATCAACCAAGAAAAGACAAAGTTTTATAAAGGAGTAAGGCCACTGTGGCTAACTCTGTGTTACCAGAGTCAATACAGTAGTCACTTTTAATTTTTGAGTTGTCTTGAGGTTAGAAGTTTGGTTCCACTAAGGCAAACTCACTTTTTGGGTGTCCAAAATGACCAGATATGTTGAGGGAAAGACCAGTTCTTTTAAACATATTTTTCAGATCACTTTACTTCAAAGTTAGGTTACTCATAGCATCAGACACCTCTGTTGTGGCTTGTGCTGAAGTACTACCTGGTATAATATTCAGGTAAATATCATACTGTTGGTCCATGCCAAGATAACTGTCGCTCATGATATACAGCGTGTAGATACACCTAAAACGGTAAAAAGTAGAGTCATTAGTTTGGCAATTAGGTTTCAGCCTAATCATTAAGAGATCCTAATTTTTAAATCTGACATACTTTCCAAGGGTCTCTGGGGTGTAAAAAGCAACAGAGACAGTGTTTCTATTTCTGACATATCCAGTTCTCTTCAGAGCAATGAGTTCTTTTTTGTCAACTTCTCCCAATATTAAAAACCATCCTTCATCTTTAACTTTAGGGAATCGAGGAGTCACTGCTTTACTGTCTTGCTTTCCCTGTTTGGAGTAAGAAACATTTTAGTTAAATCTTCTTTTCAAAATATCATTCTTTCTTGAATGAGACACAACACAAAAACGCATTCATGAATTTTTATGTAACACAATAATTTACAAATTAAAACACTTTTGTTCATCTCAAAACAAACAACAGAGAAAAACAATTCCAAGGAAAAAATAAAACAGAAACAAAACAGAATAAATGATACTATTCCACTTACTTTGTAAGCTTCTAAAACTTGCATGAAAATACCATTTCCCTTTCTGTAATTTCATCTAATGTTCTCCAAATACTATTATCAGCAGAAAGGTTAACTGTAAACCTTGTGTCTTTAAATAATGCTAAACAATATCGTTCAAGATAAATATAAACATAAAAACAGCAACTGAAGTATTTATTAAATTTTCAGATAGCAAAAAGAAAGATTATTTCTTTAAGACATTGACTTTACCGCTGTAAGAGGAATATACAATGAGGCACACTTGACCACTGTTCATTTGGTGCTCTGTAGGTGGAAAGGTTTTTCTGAAGATTTACACAGAAGAAAAAGCACCATTACCACAATAAAGCTTCTGCAACAGTTTGATACAGCTGTTTCTTACAAAAGAGGACTCAAATTCTGGGAGAGGTTTATAAAACAGTGATCACTAAAAGAAACACTCCTGCTCTGCTCACCCTTTCAGTGGCTTCCAGTTAGGAAGGCTGTCTCAGTAACAGGAACAGCAAACGGGCTTATGAAGGAGCTCTAAAACTTTTTTCTTCCTTAAATGAGAAAGTCTCCCCTTGAAACTAAGGTGATTATATAAAATATGAAGAGAATATGTAGAGAATATCCTCAGTAAAGGGCTGAGGATGTGTTACAAGTAAAAACATAGTTATAGGTATGTATGTATTTACAGGTATGTAGTACATGTGAATATCACAGGTTCACTTATAAATTGGTTTGGGAAACAGGATACGTAAAAATATCTGAAGTAGGAGTTTAGGGATGGCAGGTAATTAAATTAAAGTAAAGTTATTGTACCCACTGTTTTATAGTTATCCAAGCATGAGTTTCTGGTTTGTAAAAAATAATGACTTCTTTTTCATAGTCTTTAATTGGTCTAGGATTTTATCTAAAGAATCTGTTTATTATGCTACTGCAAAAACCATCCGCTTCACTTCTAATATACAAAAGGCTTTGAAAGCGTTTACAAATTACATAACTCTCGAACCATAAAAACACCCTGTTATGCTGTGTAAAGCATTACCAATAACGTAAATGGAATATTGGAAACTTGTGCACTTGCTGAAGGAAACAATAAATTCATCTACCTGGTACCCCATCTGGGTTCTCTGCAGATGTATCTGGAGCACATATTCTTGATCAGCTTGTAATTTGATCCATCTTTTGTCATCTCGTGTGTCTGCTGTCAAAGTGGGAACAGGCACTTCATTCTGTGGCTGAGCTGGGTCATCCCAACAGCCCTTAATGCTCAGGCTAACGTTTAGAATTGGCAAACGGGACAAGAAATTCCAAGCCTGTAGGAAAAATCAGATCCCTGTGGATTAGAAGATGATCCATACAATTCAGATGACAGTCATTATAATAAAAACAATTCAATGTGCAGCCAATATATTTATTCTACACCAAGAATAATTTATCTGTATAGGAATATTATACTTAACAGCATGACTCTTAGAATCATAAAATACTTTCCCTCAACCTCTTGCTCTAATTACTTCTAAGCAAATAAAACAAATGTGAAACTTCTCAAGCAAATTAGACATGCCTCACTAAGATTACTGATGCCTGAACACAGGAAAAATTCTTTACCGATTCCGATTAAAGTATTTTTTTTTTCTTATAAGCCACTTAAAAACTAGTATAATTAAGTTTTAAATTAAACTTCTTTAGCATAGCCCATAAAGAACAAGACACTGCAGTTCTAATTAGCAATGGGCAAATCTCAGAGAGTTCAGAGGATCAGTTCAGATAATTAACAAAACATTCAACTGCATATCCAGAGTTATCCTGACTTTTTTTTTTTTTTTTTTTCTTTTTTTAATATTTTCTTCCATCCATCTTCATGAGCCCTTCTTCTTTTAATCCTTCTGAGGAATCTTAAGTCTGTCATTTCTTATGAACTGCAATAGGCCCTCAATTTTCATCTTTGCACTGAGAACTGTTGCTAGAGACATACACTTCACATAGGAGAATGGGACAATTTCTTCAACTTCACATTCATAAAGTACCCAGAAAATGCAGCCCTATGTATCTCCCATATTGCCTTCATCAAACAAGCAAAAGCACCTTTGAGAAGTTGTGATAATAATGGAAGGAAACAATGTCAGCTTTCACTTATTAAATTCAGCACAGTTACAATTTTTTAGGAAGAATCATAGAATCACCAAGGTTGGAAAAGACCTAAAAGATCATGCAGTCCAACCATTCACCTATCACTAATAGCTCCCACTAAACCATGTTGCTCAACACAACATCCAGTTGTTCCTTGAATACCCCCAGGGTCGGTGACTCCACCACCTCCCTGGGCAGTGCATTCCAGCGCCTGACAACCCTTTCTGAGAAGTAATGCTTCCTAATGTCCAGCTTGAATCTCCCCTGCCATAGCTTGAAACCATTCCCTCTGGTCCTATCACTAATGACACGAGAGAAGAGGCCAACCTCCATCTCACTACAACCTCCCTTCAGGAAGTTACAGAGAGAAATAAGGTCTCCCCTGAGCCTCCTCTTTTCCAGGCTGAACACTCCCAGCTCCTTCAGCCTCTCCTCATATGGCCTGTGCTCCAGACCCCTCACCAGCTTTGTTGCCCTCCTTTGAACATGTTCCAGGGCGTCAATGTCTTGCAGTGAGGGGCCCAAGAAGAAATAGCAAACTTTTCTGAAGAATGGAAGCAGTGATTTGTGGCCTCACTATGGCTGGAGAAGATAGACGAGGAGACGAGGAGAAAAATGAACAAAAAAACTCCAACTGCCACACTCTGCCTTACCCTTCTCCTCCTCTAACCCTAAAACAAAGCGGGGATGAGCACTTCACTGATGTTTTCAAAATAACCTATAAAAAGCTAGGTAAAGGAAAGGAAGGAGAACAGGAAAAGGGGAATATTGATCTTGCTAAAGAGCCAGCAAATGTCAAAACAGAATCTCATGAAAATGAAGAGGGTAGGCACAGTCACATGGGCAATACTGTCATAGAACAGAAATGTTTTCTAAATAAAAAGGCTAAGTTATACATAAGTGTATATATAATATATTGTTTTGATTATCTTGTGTTTCAAGAAAATCTATTTTCATTTGGATTGTGTTTGATGCGTCCCTGACTATTTTTTCTGAGGTGAAGGGTCTGGAGTCTTAATAAAAGGAAGACCAACTTTTTACATTGTCTGACTATGTTATAACAAGGGGGAATGGCTTTAAGATAAAAGAGAGGAGATGCAGGTTAGACGTTATGTGAGATATTTTTACAGAGAGGGTTGTGAGGCACTGGAACAAGTTGCCCAGAGAAGCTGTGGATATTCCATCCCTGGAGATGTACAAAGTCAGGCTGGAGGGGAGGCCTTGGATAACCTGATATGGTGGTTGGCAACCACTCATAAGGTGGTTGGAATATTCTGATTCCAGGGAAAGATAATTTTGCTTTTTTGGAGATATTGCTATCAAGATTTACATTTATAATAATAGCATACATCGATACATAATTAGGGATACAGCAGACAGGGTAAGTAGACCTAAAATTGCATTGCCGTGAGGAAAAGGAGTGTATACCTTTCTTCCCTGGCTTCCATGCCAGCTAGCTGTCCCTCCTCCATCCCCAGTGTGCTACTACTGCCATACTGTGGTTGTGCAGCTAGATGGATGAGCTTGCTAATCTAATAACTTAGATCAGCCTAAAGCTGATTGTGGAAGCATATTCTCTAATCCTGTGAGCACTCTGAATAAGCATGAATCTTCAGTGCCACTGAATGAAGTGCTCCTACCTCCTCCCCTGCTGGCACAAGCATTCATGTAGCTGCTTGGCTGCAGGCCATTTTGACAGTCAGCGAGAGGGTTGATATAAGCCCTCCTCTCCTTGTCCCTAGATGCTCCTTCCCACCTCCTCACTCCTCACTCCATCAGCAGCATTTGTGCAGCTGTGCGGTGAGCTGGGTCAGGAGAGGTGAAAGTGGCACAGTGAGGGCAGAGCTGCCCATTTCAGCTGCAATGCAGACTTATGTTGGATTAAAATGGTTGCATTACCATAGCCTGGGCAAACTAAATGAGAAAACTGATTTAGACTAAAACTAATCTCTTCCCTTCTTCCCTCTTCTGTGCTGCATGAACAGCTGTGTCCATTCAATGGAGAAGATGGGGAGGGCCAGCTGCGAGAGCTCATGGAGTTGCAGTGTAAAACAAGACACTGATGAATTATACTGATGCAATGCATTAAGAGTTAGCTTAGAAAAGGCAGGAAAATTATAACAGGGAGAAGATAACAGCTATAAGATAAAGGGAAATGATATCTCCCCTTCTGTGTCAAGTCTGAAAGGAAGTGGGAATAAAAGGCAGCACCCTGAAGGAGAAAAGTTCTTAGTACTTTGCCAAGATTTTGCTACAGTTAGCACAAAAGGCCGTAATAAATTCACCTCCAGCAGATCACACTGGGTGAGACTACCTGTGTAGTTACATCTTAACTCACAAATAGTTATCTGTTTAATTCAAAGGCTTTTAAGATCAAGTTTACTGCAGGAACTTCACTACTGTGTGAAATTCTCAGTGCACCAAAGCAGAGTACTGCTGTTTCTGTGGAGGTACCCTGTTCTACTCCCGCCCAGTGATCACCCCTTTTGTTGTATTTCAGATATTATTTACCTGGAAAACTTTAATGCTTATTATCTTGCAGGATGTGGACTGTTACAATTACCTTAGAACAAAATTTAATTTCAGCAGAGGTAGACCTGTATTAACTCATTCTTTTGTTACCACCTGTTGCTCAATTGAAGATTCTGGATTGGTCCTATTAATACTGTACAATGTCAACATATTTTGCATGTCAAAGGTTATCATGTTCCCATGTACCCTTGATACTGAATAGCTTTTTAATTGGATAAGAAAGTAATTGACTTGACTATCCTGGCCTTATATGTTTGAAAACTAAAGGTGAATTCAGTACTCCGTGATCACAGAGGTATCGTTGACAATAGGCTGCCTTTTTATCATCCACATAATTTGGAGAAAATAAAGCAATGCTTTTTTTCTTGAGGAAATAAGTCAACAGACAAAAATGAAAACTGAGATTATAGAAACACACACACTTCCTGAGTAGAAGCACCTAATACTAGAGCAGAGACAGCACCCCCTTTCAATCTTGAGATTTCTTTTTTTATTTTTTTTTTCTTCTCTCTTTTGATAATATAAACATCAGCTTAGTATTTTACAGTGTGCCAGAGTAAAGGACTTAGAAACTGAAAAAGTGTTGCTAAACACATACCATTCAGAGAGAAAACAGGAGTTATTTTAGAGTTACAGCCTAAGTTCTGTTTTTGAATATTAGCTGTCAGCATTTAAAACCTATCTGACTTTTTAGTGAAGTTTAGGCTTACAACTAATGTTTGGAAAATTAAACACAGGCTCCCACATCTCTTAGGTATGTACTGACCATTTAATGGTTTCATTTTCTGTACTTTTTACTATACGATGATAAAAGCATATATTCTTCCTTTAATTGTATCAGTGGACCCAATATGTGCATTTATATATCTATGTCTTTAGCCATCAAACCCATAGGTTCAAATCCTAATCACGCTAGAAACTCCACACGAACATTTGCTAACATCATTAACAGTTTTGCCAATAAACCGTCTCCCCAGGACTTAGCCTAATGTTTCAAATCCATGAGCAGCCTCAAGAGCTGTTACTTACAAATTAATTTCCAATCTGCTTAAAAAATAGTTTTTTTCTTTCCAAATATGACTTTTTCCATTTCCCTTCTTCCCCAGATTTGTAAAGGACAATTAAAAAAAATTTTTTTAACCATTTTCATGCTAGTAACCGGTTCATGATACAGGTTCAACAAACTGAGTGAGAAGTAAAGGTTTATTAGTAAAAGAATGGTTTAGGCGTTTTTGTGATGTAGTTACCACTTGGTTTGACTTTAATAAGATCTGGTTTCAGAATGCTAGGTTTAGAGTCTGTAATTTCATTATAGAGACTACGTAATTTCTTTATTGGAGGTATTTTCTCTACGTTGCCCCTTATTTAAATGCACATTTGAAAACCTTATATACAAAGACACTCATCAGGAAGTCTCAATATAAATTTTGATTATGTGAAAGGTATTACAATAGATTCTTAATGCAAAAAATGCAATAAATTATAGGAAATATTCGTATAAAAGTTTCACATTTTCAATGATGTGTAACACAGTCATGACTTTGCTATAACCAGTACGGCCATTCCCAAGTGACAGAAATGAATCTTCCTCCTTATATGATGCTGAGGTATTGTTTTTTCCTCTTATATGCATCTGTATTTACCAACATAGGCATACAGAGGCACAGAGTCATTCACAGTGTGAACATACACAACACATACACACAAGCTATTTTTGAGGAAACTGCTAAGACATTTCAATACCAGCCAAACATATTTATCTGAGGATTAATCTTCATCTATTGAATCAGACGAGAACACTGCCATGCATACAATTATTTAATTAGCAGCCAAATCCTCTGCCAGTCAGCAGCCGCTCCAGGCATACTGATGGGGCAGTAGATGCAAATCTCACAGTAGTACTGCTTTTTCTCATTACTACTGCAATTAGCACTTAAATTGATGCTTTAAACATACTAATTTCTGGAATAATTCAGGATTTGTATGTTACCTGGGATCGCCTCGCTGCAGAGACGACACCAGATTGCTACGCAAATTGAAGCACTTTTGAGCCAAATAACCATCATCATATCAGACAGAACCAATTTGCATTTGCTTTTAAAGATAACAGAATGGCAATTTATGCAAATAAATTAAGTAAGTTTACTTCTGAGTTCTCCCTGAACTAATTATAACAATGTTCTAATTTTTTATCACATCTAAAACTTGGACTGAAATCAATGTGTATTATGTTAGAAATCTGTTGTTAAATGAAGCCTTGTTTTGATGTCAATACATTTTCTTAATTCAGAATTTTGATGGTAATTTAGTTGCAAATGCAGCTGTCTGTTATAGATATTTAAATACTTTTCTTCTTGTTTGCAAACCAGTGAAATGTTTAACTGAAGCTGAACAGTCAAATACAGGACATATTGCTGTGCTTTTAAGTATTCATATAAAAAATAATTTGAAGTTTTCCACTTTCACACATTTATTTGAAATCGATAGCCTTATCATGTGAGGAATTCTATAGAATATAGTCGTCCTTTGCTGAAAACTGCTTGAAAAAACAAATGAAAATGAGACTCTAGAGCAGACTCGACATTTTTTGTCCCCACTGTGAAATGTGAAAATTTCATCTGCTTTCTGTTTCAAATAGAAAATGACTGCTGAATCTTTTACTAAGGGTATTCTCAGAAAATAAGGTGTTTGGCAGACCACTTCAGAAACCAGCTACGATGACATTTGCAATGCATGATTCCTAGAGCATAGCTGGCTCTAAAAAGCTGAATAACACTAAGCAGATTGTACAACCTAGACAAGCATCTTTAGAGTGATGAGATGTGTTAATACCAGCCATAAACCTGACAATGTTCCTGGTTAACAGAGAACAAGAGAAAACCGTCTGAGAAGAACCTCTGTAAAGCCAGTAGTGATTTGAAATTAGAGCAATGAACGCAATTTATATAGAAATAACATTATTTACTGAAGGGAAGAGAGTTCTTTCCAAACTACTCTTCCTTTCCAGTCTTACTGATAATGACCACTGATAGGAAGCATTACCTGTGAAATGTGTGCTGTTTGCAATTCACTGTCCACAATGGAAGCAAACACATTTTCTCTTCCTTCACAGGCAGCCATAAGTTCAGGAAGACACTCAATAGGACCTTGGTAACCTCCATGCACACTCTTCCTTTTTCCTTGGCTCCACTTTCTGATACAGAATGCAAAACAGAGGGACAGGTAAGAAAAGCAAACATTTATTTTCCTTAGTTTGGATGGTAAAACTTGATGCTGGTTTCTGTTATCAAATCTGGTCATTTATTTTTGGGCAGCATTAATTACTGCATTGTCTAGACATCAATAGAACTTAGCATTATCTATGATTCTGTGACAGGTACAATATATTTTTAGAATGGATTAAAACAAAGAGGTAACTAATATATGGAGTTGCATTTGCTAGAACTTGGAACTCTTCCAGTGATCTCTTGTTCATTTCTAAGGAATCATGGCTCTCAGAATAATCTGTGAAGGTTAATTAATCGATGAACACTGGAAACAGAAACATTACATGGGAAACCATCAGTGTGATTACATAATAATAATGGTAATTTTTATTATTATTATGAGTTTTGCTTCTGTTACAGTAATGAACATTCTTGGGCACAACAATGAAATTCAAACACTACCAGCAGCCAAGTTTTAATGAGACTGAAAACTTGCAAATGCTTAGAAGAGTTACATACTGAAAAAGATAAAGGTGTTGTACTTCTATATTGGGCACAGTAAGCAGGGAAGAGTCATGTATCCATCTGCCCTGAACCACCATCTGCACCAGGTTGGTTATATTCAGAGCAGCCACCAGCCAGCCATGATGTGCTGTAACATCCAGCATCGCCTAATAATAAAAAAAGAAGATGCAAGTCTATTTGTGTACCTGGTTCATATAAATAAGAACATTTATTATTTATTTATTATTATTTATTTATTCAGTGTTTAACAAACAAGAATTTCTAGGCCTTCATTGGAGGAATTTAGTTCAGCTCCTACTGATGAGAGATCAGTTTGGATTAATCTTGAACAAACATGGATTAAATCTCACATCACTATTAACCATTACCCTTGAAAAGGCGAGCAATTTACACCACATTTTTGGGAGTTTGGGAGCAGACAGTGAGCCTTCTCCTTAAAAATAACCTCTCTATTACATAAGAATATCTCTATTACAAAAGAATAGATCTTAAAGTTAAGATCTTAAAAAGAAGATCTTAACTTCCTTCTTTAAAGGAAGAAGTTACAATTAACTGTAGTATCGAGTTATACTTCAACAAAGGTTTATGAGAACAGTGTAATTATTCAAAAACTCCTTGTCCTATTTAAGAAGAACATTTACTTTTGTTCCAAAATTAATACTAATGTCACTTAGCAGTAGCAGTTGCTATTATTTCCATTTTAAACCTAAGGACTTAAATAAATATCTCCTGAATGGGACTAGACAAAAACCTAACATTTAGCTTAATGGCCATACCAAAGTTATGTTTAACACTGAAGATTACAAAACAGTTAACAGATTTTGCAAGTTGAATAAGATTGGTCAGAAATAACATTAATTTTTGTGTTATTTACAGCTGATTGTTTTGAGAATGAGGGATGTCTGGCTGTCTCTCTTCTATCTCTATTTTGAATCTGAAAGTAACGTAAAAAATCAAGGAAGCAAGCAAACAAAAAATCCCTGTCCAGCTGCACATCAGACTTTGAAACTGCTAGCAGTCATCCTTCCTTTCAGGTCTTGAGAGTTTCTGTATCATTTATACTTCCAGCTAATTTGCTTTAGACAATGCAAGTAAAAGGTATGCCCTAAGTGTCATTAGCGTTAAAATTTAACTCCGCAAAATTTGTTAGAGCATACATGATGAGTGGTCCTACATATGTATACAAAAAAAAAAAAAAAAAAAAGCTGCTTAAAAAAAAAAAAATTTGATTTCATTAGTCTGAAAGAGTTCTTCAAAAGGAGAACAAACTGAGTACGAGCTTTTAGATTCAACGTGAGTTTTTAAAAATACGAGTATGAAGTTATTTGAATAAATGTAAATATATATATATGTACACATTTATATATAAATGGTATACTTTTATACTGTCTACAGTACATTAAAACAATTAATATAATTTATGGGAGCACTTTACCTGGTGAAGAAAATTATCCTATATGCTCGTTCTGCTGCTAATTTTGTTGTTTATTACCCTTGTTATAATAATAAAACTTGGATATTCATACTGCAGCTCTCTAACTCAGTAGAAAGTCATGTATTTAAAAGTGGTTTGCCATATAGTAAATCTGTAGTTTGACCAAAATACTAGAAAATTATTTTTTCAAGAAAGCAAGAACATATTCTGGTATATTGAATAGTTTCTACACTTCAAGTACTGTCTTCTTGGTATTAGGAAAACCAGTTTGATTTCAGGACTAGGGTTATGTTTCCATGGGCTTTTCTTTTCAAGACAAATTATATTCTTTGATATTTCCTTAGGTAGCACCTGCATCATTTTAACCTATTTTCCAGACACTAGTGTAATGATGAGGAGCTATGTAAGTCTTTATGTTTAATCAAATGTTTTACAGACAAACAAAAGACAGCATTTACTTAAGGCAAACTAAACAGTGAAATCTTCTTTAAACAAAGGAGTTGTTTACACACGCAGAGCTATTTCAATTAAATTACACTGATTCTGAAGAAATGCTGAGTTTAGAGACACAAGTTAGTTTCAGTCATGGCCCATCGCACAGTTTATCTTAGCAGTTTATAATGCAATTTCAACAGGTTTTATTTCAGATCAGGGAGATAAGAGCAGTGACACTTAGAAAAATATTTAGCCTGTTGTCTTGAATTGCATAAATGATGTCACGTTTCTTTTGAATTGTGGATAAAGTGCCTTTCAGCTAATAATCATCTAGATTTAACATTTAAGTTGGTTTTATTTATGTTTTATTTATTTATTTTTTTTGAGGAACAGCCATACCACTTTGAAACACACATTCCCAGTTACCCAAATAGTATGTCTCAGCCCCAGATAGATTTCTTGGCTGGCTGAGGTAATTTCCAGGCATGATTTATTCTTAAATATTAGAAATTAAGACTATACTAGAAATTACACTCGAAGGGATCAGTTTCATGGCTTATAGATGTATGGAGAGGCTCACATAATTTTTCGTCAGATAAAGACAGAATTGTTCTCAGAATTTGTCAGAGTGAAATCTAACACTTTAAACTTACGGGACAAGACCTTTTAAATTTATAGGATGAGTCAACTTCCATATTTTGAAAGATAACCAAGCCTCCACACATATTGTCTGTGCCTCTCTGAGACTGGTGCTCAGGCAGCATTTTACCTCCCTCCTGTTTCCAACCTACTGATTCACACTTTCTCCTTTCTGCTACTCTGAAATAGCCTGAAACATCACCCTCCTCAGTCATGATCTACTGTTGCATATACATTAATAAAAACAGGTGAAGAGATATCCTATCTTTATGAACAGCAAACATATAGTAAGCTTTATATTTAGTCAGCATAAAGCAGTGGTGTTTTCATAAAATGCTTCTGAGGATACACGTACAATACTGTTTCAATTGTTTTCTGTTTTTTCTTTTAATCCTTTCTCCTACCCCCACCTTTCTAATAGAGGCTTGAAAAGGGGAAGAGGAAGAGAGAAGACGCAAGAGAAAAATAAATCTAAAACAAGCTATACACTGAAATTAACTGGAGGATCCTTTCACACAGAAAATCTCCTAGAAATTGATAGAGGCCTGCAGATAGATATCCCGTAGGGAGTAAGGAAAGCCTGTGTGTGTAAGACTCTGTGTTCCACATTGTTATAATGAATCCACATGGCAAATCCTCTTTTCCTCCTTATTTTCTGCTTCTTCACCCATAGAATTTATTCACAGCATCTCTATCTGGATGTGAAATCCAAGACAGTGACATTGTGAACAAGTCAGAACAATGGTAAAGTTGGCTTGTTTCATCCACTGCCTTGGAAACCTACACATGCTTCTTTTTCTGCTAAGTGTAAAACAGATGCTTGATACTCAAGTAATCATTGAAATTCCTATAAAATCAAGGTAACAAAACAAGTTATTGTCCTCCCTTCAAGGATTTTTTTTTTTTTTTTTTTTTTTAAATGGATTATGAACTTTGTTCTGAACTAAGAATGGCACAAATTGGTTATTTACCTAGGTACACTCTGAATTTCTTGCACAGGAAAATTTCATGATAGAGAAGAAAAGTAAAAGAGAAGAAAGAAGAGGACAAAAGAATAGAAGTGAAAAGATAAACTATAAAAAATGCTTTTATTTACAGAAGAAAATAATAGATTTTAGTAAGCTAACAATTAAAAACCAAGCAATGTCAACAGCTTTTTAACTTAAGTTTGAAATGATGGAGTATACAGAAGCAGTCAAGGGATATATCACTTGATACAATAAAAAATGTTTACCATCGTCTTATTTTGGCCATTTTCTGCTGTTAGGAAAATAAAACCAGAGGCTTACACTGAGATGGTTTTGATGGAAGAACCAGGTTTTAGCTTGTAAGACTTTACAGTGTCATGCTCTGACAACCACGAAGCAATAACAGCAATTATTAAATGAGTCCTTTAGCATTTTAACCATCATTATCAAACATTTCTTGACTCACACTGACAAGGGAAGCAGCTTGCTGTGAACCATAGCAGGGATAGAATGAAAATGCTGATGCGCAGTAAACGAATGACATAGTTGATCAGGTATGACAAAGATTTCCATTTTGGTGATACTCAGAACTGAACGTCAAAATGTCTGGATCAGAATATCTTGCTATGTCTTTCCTCATACCATCAACATCTACTATCAGTTTTATCTTATTTTCAAGAGCAGTGGTTCAACTACTGAACTTGTAAAAATTATCAAATAGTAACTCTCTGGTCTAAAATAAATCTGAATTTTTACAGTCTGTTTCTTTTTATCCAAATACTTGGAATTTGAATGATGCTGTCATGAGGGAAAGAAAAGACAGAGGCAGGGTGCAGGAGAGGTGTATGTATGGCAAGGAACTGAAGTGATAGTAAAACACTCTTTTTTTGGTTCTTTTTAAGCACTCTGTCTTTAAAAAAAAAACACAAAACAACAACAAAACTAAACTGTTCCCTTATTAACACTCTTTCTTCCCTTATTTAGGAGATTTGTCTAGCAATAGAAGCATCCTGGTTGCAAATCTTTTAGAAACTTTTTGCAAAGCTGTAATACTGTTTTTAGTATTACTTTCACATCTTTCATTCGAAAGCCAGACATTCTGGATCACTCTTGTATGACTGGGTGAGTGGCAGGGGACCAGAGACTGCACAACTAGCAGAATTTCTGATTTCATCAAATGACTTAAATAGCTTTTTTCTTTAAGATAAGTTACTGAAGTGTTAAAATGACACAGCTTGCATCTTAAAAGAAATTGTATGCTGCTTGGAGTAGTTTACTGAACTCAGATGTCATATAGCTCTCAATATGCTAAGCAATCTACTTAAATACTGTAAGCATCAATGCAAACATTGTATATATAAATATTAACATTTATATATAGACATAAATATTTATGTATTATATAATATTTAGCAACAAAGCTAAATGAACACTGAGAACTGCTCTGGTTACAGAGGCTAAGCTAATTTACGAAATGACATTGTGGCTGAGAATTACACATGCTAAAAGTGCACTGTCTATAATGATGCCATTTGTGGTAATGTTTTGGTTGGTGGGAGCTGCAACTTAACAAATACTTAGGGCTCAAATTTTTCCACTATTTAAATGTTCATTTTACTTTTCATATCAGTGCTTCGTAGACTATGGCGCCTTCTTGAGCGCCATTATTCAGGAAATTGAAAGTTTCTGTACCATTGTATACAGCACTCTAGGCAAAACCACATTCACCGTAAACTACATTCACCTTAAACTTGAAAGCTTACATAAAACAAATCCAACACATTCTCAGACAAACACTGACCTTATTCTGCAGTGATGCCTTGAGAAAGGAAACTAATATTTAAATGAAATAAGCTCTGTATGCCTGAAATACTTGAACTTATTGCTCAACTACGACAAAAAAGAGAGGTAAGGCTATTTGGATTTTACACCTATTTTTGTACCCAGATTTACTGAGTATAATATTCCAATATCAAATAATCAAAATATCTCCATCCTTGTCTTCAATGAATGACAATGTAAGTTCTGTTGCTTAGGACTAGTCTTCAGTTAGATCATACTAATACAAGTAAAATATTTTCCAAGATGTTGAAGCATTACGTGTATGGTAAGTTCCATGTTTTTATCTAAATCATGGTTATGATGCTTCAATTATATACCCCAGAAACAACTGAGCGGTCTAAAAGTTGGAGTTTATTTGAAGAAGTCTCATAGAGGATCTTAAGGTCACAAAGTTACTGATTGGTACAAAACGTACCTATTGCACTTCAGAGGTCTAGTCCGGTATTTCTTTCTAGGAATGTATTAATTGGGGGGAGGAGAGGGAAAAAAGGAGTTCTTTCAGATCAATATCAAAGTCATTCAGCTGTACAGTTTCAGCCTGTAGAAAAAAAATTCTTCTATTTTATCAGAGCAATAGTGAATAAATTATAATTGATACTAGTTTGGCACTCCTTTTAGACTGCATCTTGCCTCTCTTTGATATATTTTTGAACAAGAACATTCAGCTCCTTCTTCCCTATGCTCTGCTAGCCACTATGACAGACTAATTCTTCATTTTCCCATCACTGTAAGGTCTCACAGACGAATGCAAATTACGACCTTCCTAGCTGCTTTGTAAGATTCCTATCCCTGCATTCATCCTTTAGTATCCACAGTAACATTATTAGTATGATCAGAATCAGGGAAAGGACAAATCACTTACTGTCTACATTTAGCGGAGTGCTACCCTTTGGCTCTTACTGATTTTTTTTTTTTTTTTGATAGTATTACAGAGATAACAGCAGCCATGTAATGTGATAGTAGCAATATAAACTTGGTAGGGCATAACCCCACATGCTCAGAACTTGTTGAGTCCCAATATCCAATTTATTTTCAAATAGCTAATTAATAAATTGATATTCTGTACTAGGCTAGTGAACTGTAAATACAATAAAATGTTTTTTAAGAAAAGTGTCTTCTTTGGCAAAAAGTCTCAGTTTCTTTATCCTAAACAATGGCTTACAGGTAGCATTTGTTCCACAGCTTACATATATCTACCAAGGCTGTGAAAAATACACAGCATCTTTGTTGTGCTAAATCTGCCCTCTTTAAAGTTTAAATTCAATCTTGAAGTAGTAATGTAGTATTTTGTCAATAAATAAAATTTTTGAGTGCATTCAATAGAATCCTTTTCAACAGCAACAGTTATTCCCAGCAACTTTCTCCTGAACTTTTAGCCCCATAAGGTTAGCATTCAGGAAGCTCAGCTGCTGTCTAACAAACTTAATTAATCAAAAAGTCATTTCCGAGCTGTAACTATGAGTAAAAGTGCTTCAAGTGTGCTAGCAAGCCTACAAGTTAATCAAAATGCTAATGCAGTACAAATTAAAGTTGTGATTAACATTTCACAGTAGCTGCTTAAGTGAATTGATCACACAAATGGGTTAAGCATTACTCATTTCCTCCAGCCCCAACTGGGAAAAGGTTTGTCATGGGTGGGGGAGGGATTATATATAAGCAACACCAAATCATCATTAAACTGTCACCAAGATACTTCCATAAAGCAGTTCCCAAATTATCTGCAGTGAGCAAAATCCCCAACACCGCTGTGACAAAGGTAGCCTCCCCTTCCCCTCCTCATACATACCTACAGAACAAAACTAGGCAGCAAGTATTTCTGTCTCAGTGCTTCCTATGTCCAGGCACTATCACTACAAAGCTATTTATTGCTGTTATTATCTATAAATGAGCATCATTTCCAATCTAGGTTTCATATTTATTTATTTATTTATTTGTTTGTTTTTGTTACACTGGCCTCTGCTATTCACTTGTTTCTGAATACTCTCCAGTGCTATGGAGTTAATTTGACTTCTCTCATTTAAGCTGCCCACTTACTTATAGTTTCAAATGCATTTATTAAGCAAAGCAATTACATATTTGCTTGAGCACTTCTGGACAAATCTTGCATATGCAACCATGAAATTTCTGTAATTTTTACCTTTCAGCTAGACATCAGTATGCCTGCGATAACAGGAGATAACACAAGAGCTTGAAGTGTACTTAGGGTCTTTTCCATTTCCTCACAGACAGGAAAACAATGACCAAAGGGACATGGCTCCCCAGGCCAGCAGTTTTAGTGGCTGTTAGGACACCTGGGAAGAATGGGAAGTCCGGTGTGGAGTGATAGTTGCATAGGCTGGGAACTACAGCTCAGGAACCTCTGCTGTTTGCAGTCGTGTTTGCATGGGCAGAAACCAACTTTTGCCTGAGAACTGTGGAAACAGCTCCCACCATCAGCCAAGAACTGCCGGCAGTTTACTCACTTAAATATTTCATTCACAGAATTGTAGAATCACATTATCATAGAATGGCTTGGGTTGGGAAGGACTTTAAAGATCACCCAGTTCCAAACTCCTGTCATGAACAGGGATGCTGATCACTAGATCAGGCTGCATCCAACCTGGCCTTGAACACCTCCAGAAATGGGACATGACAGCTTCCTTGGGCAGCGTGTGCCAGTGTCTCACCACTCTATGGGTAAAAAACTCATAATCCATAAGCTAGCTCTTAAAACAGCTGAATTGGGCAGCATAGCTGTGCAACATTTGAAAGCTCTAAACATGAACAACAAAGATGACACTCAGAATTCCATCAAAACCTTCAATTTAAATGACCAAAAGAACTTATTTATTTTATCTATTTAAGAATGAGTAGAGGGATGCTACACATATCATCATCCAGTTAATAAGGAAATGCAGAGCCTGACCTGAAGAGCTTTTAATTTCATATCTAAATGAGATTCTCCAGAGGGGTATCATGCCTGGAAAGAGCCATCTATCAGCAGCAGAGCTATCTGGGCCTCATTTTGGGGATGTGCATGTTTCCCATTCAAACTGCACTTCATTGTGCAGTGCAGAACCTGCCTTCTTGTCCATCCTCTCTCAGTGCAAAGGTACCCTACAGAGATGTGTTTAACACATCCATAGGTAAACACTTCTTAAAGGTTAAGTCTGGGTTCCATGGCAGTCCTCCTTCTGGCAATATTAAAATATTTTATCAACGATTATAATACAAGTGGAGGCTTGTGGCCAATCCCAATGCAAAGCCAGCAACTGTCACATTTATTTCATAATATTCCTTGCTGAATCCGAAACTGGTAGTATTACTGCCTCAATTATCTATTTCAATTAATGCAAATATAGGCAATAGAACAGCAGAATAAGAACTGATCGCTGAATACACAGTCACAAAAGGCTTGAAAAAAGAAGTAAAAAAGAGATTAGATTTAGTCCATTTCACATAATTCTAAATCAGAGATGGGGAAAAAAGATGGGGTCTTGTCTTTACAGTAATAATTTTATTCTATAAAAACATTAAACAGATCATTTCATGAGATTTTTTATTCTTTCTTTTTCATGCTCTTCTTCAAGTGGAGAAATGTTTGAATTTAAGCAACTTCTAAAGTACTTAGCACTATACTACTGATATCTCTACCTTTTCTCAATAAGCATAACACAGTGTGCTAAGATCAGAGAGAATACACTGTTTACTATAATTGTATTAAAGCTAGCCAGGACAATAGAAATTAAGTGACTTGCCCAAGGTCTTATAGGAAGTACTGGCAGAATTTTTTGAGCCATGGGAACCTTCTATTCTTTATCGATGGCAACAGTGATTAACAAACTCTTTAGCTTTCCACTCAAGCTTTTCAGCTTCATTGAAAAGTTGGGTGTTGAAGTAGGGCAGCATTTACCTTCCAGAAGACTGTACATTGCTATTCCTCATATTTCTGCAGTAAAAAGGAAAGAATTCTGTATTTCATCCTGTGTAAATAGATACCAAATTTTATCTTGCTACCACAAACTCTTAACTACACAAAACAAATTCTAACTACAGGAAAACCGTAACAGAATGTATTTCTTCAGTTTTCTATGGCAACAATTACATTCTTCTATTGGGGCAATCCCATAGCTCCTCCAATTTGGTTAATGCTGTGTCATCGCGGCAATATGCTCTTTTTGACATTAGTTGTGACTTTGTAGCTCATGACTTCTATGTTTAATTATGAGTATAGGTCAACAGAATTCTAACATAAAAATATAATAGAAATCTCCACAAAAGTAATTTAACAGTGGTTGCCTACATTTCTTATTAGAAGAGTGGAATCTTACCACTGCCATACAAAAAAAAAAAAATCAACCTGTTGGTCTCTCCTGTTGCCTTCACCGAAAGAGACTTCATTAACATGAAGTTTATGTTTGTGTAACAAACATAGTTGCAAGTGTAACTACACTAAAGCAGCTGATCACTGTTAGATTCTTATGGCTTTAACTATAACCAACAAAAATGGTCAAGAACTGAAAAATATTATATATATATATCATACACATATGTAAATACACATATATACACACACACACATATATATACATGTAATTGGATATATGAAGATACTATATACATACAATGTTTAAGCAACTCTGTTCAAATCCCTGTCCCTGGAGGAGGAATATGGATGGGATTTCTACATAGGGCAATTTAAAATCATAAAAGTTTGTTAATTAATTTATTTATTGGCATTACAATGATCTTCTTTCAGAGTTTAATGTATATATGCTGAGGAGAAGAGTGGTAAATTATGGAAGACAGTACACTACAAATATTTAGAATTACAACAATTCTGACATTTGTTCTGAACAACTACTACAAACTGAATAACTTCACTGGATTTTGCCTGTTTTAGTTGGTGATTTTAGGCAATCCATCAGCTACTCTTGGTTCATGCTATTATCATTGTTTTCTGACCATTAATTCTACTCAGCCTGAAGTCAGTGGCAAAGAAAGAGGCCCAAGAACATCAGTAGTGTCAGGCAGTGGGTGAGATGTGAAAGGCAGCAGGGGAGAGAAGGCTGATTTAGGTGAAGACAGCATAGGAGAGTGGATAAGTTTGTTACCTGTGGTGGAAAGAGGTTTGCTTATGTATACTGACAGAAGATGGCAAATGTGCTCTGCAGGGGACCTGGAATGGAGGCCCTATATATGTACTAAGAAAACAACCACTTGTAAAAGCTCTTGAAAACACTTACTTTCCTGGAACAGAAATGCAGTGCTGACACAGGAAGTCTGCATTTTGCTCACATATCCACCAGCAAAAACAACAGTTTATGTTCAGGTCACCATTGGAACATTAGATATACAACCTTAAGACCTAAAGTATTTTGTATGTAAATAAACAGAAATCCAACATATTTCAAAACCCAATTCTGTCTAACTGCTGAATTTTACTCTTTGAGGTGTATAAGCATGTGTTCACATGCACACAGAATGTCGTCCACTGGATGTGTTTATCAGTGGAGCCCTCCATGGTTCAGTTCCTTTTCTCACAACTAACATCTTTTTTTCCACCTCTGTTGACCTAGAGTTCATCAGCAGGTCAGTGCTAAGGAAAAAGGTAACAACCAGTATTGAAAGTGTAACCCTGT
Organism: Coturnix japonica; assembly: GCF_054131305.1. Classification (NCBI taxonomy): domain Eukaryota; kingdom Metazoa; phylum Chordata; class Aves; order Galliformes; family Phasianidae; genus Coturnix; species Coturnix japonica. Next base: position 67,296,880 of record NC_140665.1, on the reverse strand, counting down.
CTATTGCTTAGATTCTGGGAACTTTAACCTCCGTTTGGAAAGCATGACTAATAAGATGGAACAAATATTCTCCCAAGAGATTTAAACCATGCACCAACTTCAAAATACTAATGTGCTTGCATGTTTTTCTTTTTCTTTGAAAGCAGGAACTTTCTTTCTTTCTTTTAAAGACAACAGTATATATAATATTATTTATCAGTTAATAAAAGGCCTGAGTTGCCAAAATACTGTATGAAATAATATTCTGAATTTTACTTCAATTCAAAGAAATTGCTGAATGCTTCAGGCTGCTTTTCTGAGTTATTATAGTTTCTGAAATAAAATCTTCAAATAAGATGAGAACATCATTCTTGTAGATAATATGGAGCTCATTGAACAAACTAAAATATGGGCAAACAAAAATGGGGGAAAGATTTACTATCTTCATTTTACAAGTATGGAATTGAGCAAGATAAAAAAAAATGTTTGTTAAAGACAATCTGATCTTTGAGAATCTTTGAGTGAGTCCTCATTCAGCTCTGCTAAAGAGAACAAATACCATTACTCCTCCCTTGCAGAAGCAGAGGGCCAACCTGTTCTCTGCATCAGCTAGAGCTCAGCTTTCTTCCCACTGTAGCTGCAATGGTGCATTTCAAATGTTGTAGTAATCTACTGCAAACCTAAACTGCTGCTTTAAAATTCTTTTGAGGCATGCAACTATACGTGTGATTGCTTGCTACCAGTACTATCCATAGTTCTGTGGGATGAGATTTCTGCACAACTATAAAAGTCACAAGCCTGCAGATTGTTTTTAAAATCTGTGTTTAAAAGAATGCTCTTTGATTCTGTGATTATTGGGAAACAGAAGATATATATCTTCACAAGCCACAGAAAAACCCAGTATTTTGTCCCAAATTACATTTCAAAACATGTTTTATTTATGCTTGGCAGTGACTAGAATGCTTTAGGGTCCTATAAAAAGAAATGTACCCATGGGACATAGTTCCTGGGGGTCAGCATAACAATTTGCAGGGAATACATCTGCGCAGGAATGACTTTATATATAGCATTCCACAGTACAGTGACTGAAAGCTGTTGCATATAAAAGGAGATGGCAACAGATGCCTCCAGTCAGCACAGGTTTTTTTTTTGTTTTGTTTTTTTTCACGATAAGTTCATTTACCTTCCATTTTGTAAAGACGATATCTCTGTTGGCACATAGTTCCTCCTTAACACAGTGGCATCATGCCAGTTTTCTCACAAGACATTGCAAGAAATCTTCAGATTTTTCAATATTCAAAATATTGAAACACAACAACAGTAAAAAAAAACCACAAATGGACTTAAATATTGAAATGCATAACTATACCTGACATATTCTAATTGCTTGGTCCAGCACTGTCTTTGTATCAGTTGCATAATCTGGGCAAGGCAACATGGCATGACTGAAGTGAGCTTGCAGCAGGAGGTGTGTTTTCGTGTGTGAGCTGTCAAATGAATGAGGATTGACTTCAATTGGAAGATGTTTTGCCAGTTCACTGTTCATTTGGTCTTCATTGTGTCTCACAGGTAGATCTGTGTACTCATCAGCATTCTGAAAAAAAAGTATAAAACATACTTAAGCATTGTAATTAGCTTCAGAATAGTTATTTTTCTTTTCTGAGGCATTAAAAGTATTGTATTTAATTTACTGTAATTAGATGCTGTTGCTAAAATAGCAGCATTTTAATATTTACATAGCCTACTTATCAAAATCAGGTGTTTGTGGGAAAACAACAGCGAGTGAAATATTCAACAATATTTACCCAAATAGAGGTTTTAAAAACTTTTCTACATTGATTCTTCTGTTAGAAAATAAGAAAATAAAATAATGAAGTAATTATATTCATTGGATGGACGCAGTATTAGAGATGACCTTCGAACATAGTAAAGTTAGCTACAAAGTAGTTGATAACTGGCATTTTCATTTTTAACAGTTTCTACTTTTTGTAATCGAAACACAGTTGGTTTGAAACTACTCTGGGTTGTATTTCAAATTGATTTTAAAATGTATATTCATTATTTTGAGAATCAGTTTCTAAGCAACAGTTGCTTGGTAATCACAGCAAACAGCAAAATTGTTAAGTAGGTGCTGAAAATTATCTTCTGTGCTACCCATTCACATCAAACTGTGAGCCCCAAACTTTGATTTGAGGGAGCTGCACAACAATCTTTGTGGTTATCACTGGCAGCATCCTTGGGGCTGAGGAGAACAAGCCTGTCTGTGTAGTCAGAGCAGTACTTCAGTCTCCTATTGACAGGGAGATCCACTGTTTCTGCAAGTAAGAAGTCTCAACAGAAGCATCCTCAGAATTAGTCAGGAACGGTCAGCAGAGTCTGCGAGTACTATGTACATAGTCCAGAGTACAATGACTTGTATGTATGCATACATATTCTTGTTTGGAATGAGAATGATCATTCTAAAATATAAAACTTGCAAGTAAAGTAAGACTTTTTATAATATGACGTATTTTTTTCCATTTGTAATTTATGCAAATATATTTATTCTATCACAAAAGTATTTTGGGTAGCTTGAATGGTAATGTTTTATATTCCTCTTAAGCTACAGATTCAGTCTCTAATCAGACTTCCAGAATGTCCATATTATTTAAATATCCACAAAGGTAACCAATGCAGAATTAAGTAAAGAAAAACTGCCATTTTAATACCTAACAGAACTACCTAACTGAATTACAAAGTACTGTATAGAATCATTAAAGTCCTAACAGAGTTTTTTTTAGAGTTTCTGAAAAAAGATGTTATATAGCTGCTTTGCACCCTCCTCTTCTCTCAAAAAACTGACAGTACATATTTTCTATTTATTTTACCTACACAGTGAAACTATATCTAAAGTGTGATATAAATGTAAAAGGAAAGATAGATTTGAAAAGTAAATCAGAATGTCATTAATTTAGCTCGACTGCAGATTAAAAGTGAAGACAGTCTAAAGAGAACTGCTGCTTAATCCTAGATGCCTCTGCTAGATCTCTTGTGAAAACTGTGGTCATTTATTCTCTGAACCTAAGGTCACAATCTTTTTAAGCCCCATAGAATGTTGCATGTTTGCTTCACTCTTTTTATTTAACTTGCTTCTCCTTCAAAGATATTTTAAAGAATATTTACCAAGGAGATTTTTTACTTAGTTTTCCTTTGCAGTTTAAAGTAGCAGAAAGAAGAAGGATCAGCCAAGTCACTCCAGACCAACTGGTGCTCCCAAAAATGCATTTTCACTAATTCTCCCCCAGCACACATTTTATTTACCTCCAAAACACTCCTCTTATTTTAAGCAACTTGCCTACTTAATTTCCTGTTTGTGATCACTGACTGTAAGTAAGTGAGGTTCATTTTCTTATCTGCATCATGTAGGTAATTAAAGGAAATTGAGAATGGGTAGTGAAGCTTTTATACAACTGAGAATAAAGCTGAATGGAGGGCACCAAGGTCAGCAGAGTCCATTATATTTTTATGTGAGAGGCCAGTATTTCTGCCCTGTCCTTGTTTGCTTAGTGTAGGCTGGACAGACTACTAACTGCAAATCTGTTTCTCTGATTTGCCCAGCTGTCCTTGAATAAAGACATCTTCCATTGCAAAATGTTAAATGACAGTGATTGACAACTCTGTGATGAACTCTGCTCGTAACCCCCTGCTACTGTTTTCAGGTTGCACAAGAAAAGACAGAATAAAGAAACATCCTTTGTAATCACCTCAAATGGGACCTGCTGTTCACTCAGTATTTTTTCATTTTAGTTTTCCTTTTCATTATGACTCTCAATCTGTTCAGGAAAGGCTGTAGACTCAACTATTCCACACAACATAGAATATATGGTATTTTAGTACGCTGCATCTGAATACTGCTTTTCCATGGATAAAGAAACAGATCAAACCACATTTCAATCATTAATTATAATTCTGAAGTCAAAACAAACTTTACAGTTGAATTACAAAGCACTGCTGTGCGTTTTTCACTTTCCCTTTTTCTTATGTTGATGAGGGCTACTGTTGCCTATGTGCTGCAGAAATACAATTATACATTTACAAACATCCTACAGAATTAAACATAACTTGTTTGTGGATATCAAGAGATAACCAGGAGTTTTAGCTGCAATTAAGCATTTGGCACTTGTGTCACAGCACTCTCTATCCTATGGTCTGTGCTGGACTTTCCCAATAATGTATTCCTTTGGGCAGTAGAGACAACTGCATCATTTTGAAATCAACCAACACTTCACCCTGTACGCAACACTGGGCTATATGAGAAACAGTGACTTGCTTTGCCTTTGAGAAATGCCACACATATGCTTTCATAAGCTTGACAGGTATATTTTAAAAGGCCAAAGGCTATTTTGATAACTGATTTCTGCTTCCTGCCTGATATCACCCACACTCTTTAGAGTCCTTTCTGGATCACACAACACTGAGTTCCAAATATGCAGTTTATCATCACTCTTTTGTTTTCAATCATTCTAAAAGTAAATAACTCATTTTAAAATCCATGTTCAAGAGTTTTTTTCTTTTCTTTCTTTTTTCTTTGTTTTTGGTCTATTACTTTCAGACATTCGTTATTTTCATTCCTTCTTCCCGGAGACTATTCTCAAATTTCTGTTCCTCATGTTTGTATGGGCTACTACCATACCACACCTTAACTTACCCTGACACCTACCGCCAGTTTTGAATTGCTCAGTGTCTCATCCAGCTGCTTAATAGTACAACAAAAAAACTGAAGCAGAATGTTTATTTCAAACCAATTTCTCAAGTGACCCAGATCTCAGCGTACTAATGAGCTGGCCAGGTTAGTTTGAATGACTATTTAATAAGAATGCTTCTCTCTCAAATTCAGTTCAGCATCTGTCCATCTGTGTGACCAAATCACACCCTGATCCTTAGAACACGTGCAAGTAAGACTTTGAGGACTCCCACCAAATGGAAATTCAAATAATGTACCCAACATATTGATTACTAGGCTTCACAGTGCCCACAGGTTTAGAAAACATCAGATTTTTCATCTACCTACAACATATAAAAGCTTGGCTGAAATTACTGATTTATAGTGAATGCTGAACTCTAGACTTATAGAACATGTAAACCTTCTGAAATACCTTAACCCCCAAGTAAGTACCTTTTCTCACATGTCTGTAAGAGTGGATACATATTAAGAACAGACAGAAATGAGATCAAGGAGTATCTAAAGTAAACTTGGATATTTTACATTTGTTTCAGTCATGGGAACAGTAAAACGAATAAAGTTAATGAGTTCTAGACTTTAAAGTGCAGTTGATTAATTTGTAACAATGAAGGTCTAAAACAAACCAAAAATAGTTTCTCACATTCCAGAGCTGAACCTGAGTCTTTTATTTAGTGATGCTGCATTGGAAACTACCTTAGAATTGACAAACTGTATGTATGTTCCTTTTCTCTGCATGGATGCAATTCAAAGACACCATATTCTGAACTTTAAAAACCTGTGATGTGTTTTGCTCTCCTTCAAGTTTCTGGTGCAGAGAGAGGAGGAGGAGACAAGGGTAAAGTGTTACTAGAAAATGTGATAGCAAAATTAACAGCTGCTAATCTAAACTGTTAAAAAATCAGTGCCTCCAGTGAACCACTATCAGAAATAACTACCAGAATAGGAAAAAAAAAAAAAAAAAAAAAAAAAAAAAAAAGAAAGGATGAGAAAGATGAGAATCATTTTCAGTTAATATAGCAGATGAATCTTCTTTACCTGAACATTGGTTTAAATTACGCCTGGGGGTCTGAGTACAAGCTAAAGGACTGCATATATCATATATTAGCATGTAGAATTAAAAAAAAAAAAGAGCTCTAATAAACGCAGGATTTGTTAATGGCTGTTCTGCAGTTAACACTAAAAATATGTTATATGGTACATTTCCATTCTCTGCCACAACTTCTCTATCAGAAATTCAAAGGTGTTTCAATGCACATTTTTTTCAGAGTGAAAAAGACCACATTTTAATCCATAAATTATCAAGGTGAGAAAACTGAAGATAACCAACCTACGGTACTTACAAACATTTGAAATAATGTCAATTAAAAAAACCCCAAACATACATATATGTACATTCACGTGCTGAAAAAAGTTTCACTTGACCGTACATTTACTGCATTATACAGAAAAAATCCTGCCTGATTAAAATTCCCAAATTAATCCTCCTTTGCTTGTTCTCTTGCCAAGACTGTACTGTGAGACAGCACAACTACAAATGCATGTATTATTACCAGTATATTTATACTATATTTTATCTTGCATTTTCAAGTATGTGTTTGATTTATAAGGATAGATATTAAATTTACACAGATACATAATGGCAGGCAGCTGATACTCAGTCAAGCATCTACTTATATTCAGAAAAGAAATAAATGTGAGAAAATACATTCTTAAAAAAGAAGCCAGGGTGAAGTGCTTGATAGAACTATTACTCTGAAAAGTATATCTCTGTTAGTGATTCCACTATAAGCTCCCATTTTACAGAGTTTATTGGTAAATTATAAACATATATGTTCATTTGATGGGACATAATTCAAACTCATTTTAATGTTTTTTAGTTTGCTTGTTTTGGTTTGTTTTTTGTTTGACTCCTGTGCATAAAAGGTCAAAGACAACTTCACAGTTAAAGACAGTTATAAGAACATATAAATAGTTACAGGTTTTAAGAACAAATGCTAGGCATTTAAGAGCAAATGTTATGTGTTATGCAAGATTTATTGATAGAATAAAGGAAAAAAAGTCATTTCTCCTAGCTTATCAAAGTTGTTATGACGTTTGTACTGCAAGGCCTCTTGTAGATAGCAGATGCACAAAATACTCTGAAGACAGACTTCAGAGCGAAAAGTGACACTAGGTTTCAGGGCAGCTTGGAAGGCAGTGCTAATGCACAGAACAAGATTGGAGAAAATATATTTGCTGTGTAATGGTATAACTTGTCACAGAGACAATTTCTAAACGTGCTTCTTGCTTTCATTTACCATATACCACAGCTATGCCAGGCCAGCGGGACACTGTTGGGGCGGGAGCAGCTGGCCCTGGCTGGAGAGGAGGGGTTCCTCTTTGGCACTAGCCTCCCACCAGGTCATGTCCGAACTCTCCTATCCAATCTTTGCTGGTGCACCCTCAACTCTCTGCTTTTGGAAAAAAGATAGGAGGAAAATAGATGTGCATAGGAATGAGAGCAATATCCAGGGGATAATGGCTGCTCAGTACTGCTTGAAACAAATACTACGCTAACTTTTTAACTCATCACATTAGCAGTTAAAACATTTTTACAGATGAAAGATGTATGTATAAAAGAATTCAAATTGCAAAGGCAATCTAATTAATTATGTAGGAGGAAACTACTGAGCCGTAAATTTGCCACTGAGTGTGAGTAGTTGAAGACAAAGTTGTAAAACCCACTGACATGCAATAATGTAAAAAAAAGCATATCTGATATAAATTACAAATAATCAATTATAACAACGTTTTAGGATTTAAAATGAGCATATTTCAATGGTGTGATTTACAATCTTAGTTTCTAAGAACATATGGTTTAAAAGTGCTTAAAATTATTTCAAAGGTATATATATATATATAAAAATATATAGATCAGATATAATTGCTTCCTCAAACTTCTCACTTCAAACAGACGTTTCATATTTTTTCGAAATAACTGCATCTGATGAACACCAGTAATTCTACAGCTAAAGACATCATAAGAGGCACAAGCTAAGGCAATGAAACAGTTGAGTGATCACTTAAAAACATCCTGAAGGGCTTAGATTTCACAAGTTCACCTCTTACTTAAAATGTCCAAACTACAAACTACTGATGACATTCCTGCTGACCAGAGGTCAGGAGTTGGAAAGACCTTTGCCACTGTGCACAGAGCAATAGGAGGTCAACGATACTAGCTACCAATTCCAGGGAGTGAATGGGCAGACTGGGCAACTTCTAACGTACAAAGTTAAATTACAGACCTCTGCTTCAGCATGGAGAGGCAAAAAGAAAATGCAAGAGTGTCAGCACATATGAGAGAGAGAACTGTAGGTAATAATAATTTGATGTGGGGAAAAAGCTCTTACCACTTTTGTAATAACCAGAACATCTTTTTTTAAGCTTATGAGAGAATTTATGATTCAGTGTACAAAAAGACATGGAAACAGATAATAAAATCAATGCAGTTGGTTTACCAAATAGTAGAACAAACAAACAAACAAACAAACCACTTATAGAACCATTTTGTTTCAGAATCATTTCCTTTTTAAATTGTGTGGTTTACTAAGCCATATTAAAACAAGGAATGAACTCATGATTTCCATCAAGCCTTAACTCTCAAAAGTCATATTATGTGAAGTTTATGAACACAATCATAATTTAAGGTTAAGTCTTGGGCCAACTCTAGTAAAAAAACCATTCTTACAATAACATTCATTATTCCACCAAATGTGTAGGTATTTTCAAGGTATCATGCATGGATCGCTCCTAAAAATTGCTTTAGTTCATTTAGCTTTCTAAGTCACTAAGCCTGCAACACTTGACAATTTGAGAAAAAGTAAATGCAGAGAAAGAAGAATAAAGGAGGACAAAAATAAGAGGAAACATCTGAAACTGGTATGGTATAAACATCATCCTCCTAAAATAAGTTACTTTGACCATAGCAAATAAATATAAATTGAATGGTATAAATTCCATTTATAAGGTGAATTACAGTGATGTGAGAGAATTACATTTTATCACTGGAAATGGTATATTTGAGGTTTTCAGCTCTCCAAGATGCCTGACTTTTCCCATTACTTTTCATGAGAATGCTTTGAACCTGCACATTCTGAATGCATAATGCTCTATTATTTATTTATTTATCTATCTATCTATCTATGTATTTATTTATTTATTTTTTAATATCTAGATGGGACAGTGACCTACAACTTTCTTCCTATGTAACCTCAAGTCATATTTTGCGAGAGATTTAAAAACAACTGGTTTTGGTTGTATTGAAATTTCTGCAGTAATACTCCTCTTTTGTACATGAACTCAGTAATGTGTGAACAACAAAAACAAAAAAGGAAAATCTCTGACTTTATTCAAAAGACTAATCATTATGAGAAATCTAGTTCAGTTCCATTTGGACATTTATTCACATTTCAAAGCTGAGTTCTGGCTGAATTACCTGGCTTAAATGCTGATTGAGATGATGACAGCAATAAAAAGTCTAATAACAAATCTTGGCATGTAATTCTCCCCGGGAAAATGATCAGTCATTTTTTATCCTTGGCTTTGATCCTCCATTGGGATCTTCAAGTGCAGAGCCCAGACTCAGGGAAGAAGTTAACAGAGCTCTGCAATAAGTTAATTCAACTCCGCGTGGAGACAGGAATTAAGTGTTACTAATTCTTAAAGTGAAATGGGCCCATACATACTGTATATGTTAATGGCAAGTTGTAAAAGCTCTGTATGTTGAGAGCTGGATTTCAGCTGTGCTGTCCTGTGGCAGCTCCCCTAGTGGGGAGGCACAAATGCACACTGCTGCATTTTTGTACTGGATTAAATTCCAGAAATAGACTACTATGTTACTGGAGACGAAAGGAAATAAGAAATTCACAGGCATGAATACCTGTCATCATGTGGTGAAATGACTAGTGGCCTCTCCTCAAGAGAGGCTCAAGCTTAGACTTGAAGAACAATATGAACTGGCAGAGATACATGAGAAACTTGGAAGGTGCCTCCATGTACAGTGCCTTTGCAAGAAGCCAATGCTGCTGGCTTCACTCTGAGCAGTGTTACAAGTGAAAATAGTTTAATGTAACAGTAAAAGACTCAGAATTGTAACAGAAAGTGACAGCTGCAGTAAATTTTAATAAGGGTGATAAAAAACGGGCATATCTGCACTCACTTCAGTAAAGCTACGCAGATTAACATTCTTTAAAATCTGACCTGAAATTTTGAAGATCTTGAGCTACCAGGTAATGCAGAGACAGAATTTGATAATTTCAGCGGTGTGAAAGAAGGACAGACACTAAGGAAACAACAACAACAATGAAGTTCTGAAAGCTAATAAACATACACATTATCCGTCAGTATTTTAGTATGCTTGATTTGAGGATGCTCTAACCAAAATTTGTCATGAATGACCAGAGTTTGGGTAAAGTGATTAATATTCTAAAAATGGCCTTGTACCACATGTGACCTTACCAGAACATTCCTTTACCCAAATGGGATGTACCATACATTACTATGACAGATCTAACCCTTTCTGAATGGTGACTGATAATTTTCTCAATGATCTTCACTGCATAAAGATTTGTGAGAACACAGAAAGCACAGTTTACCTACACAGACTTACACTAAATCTGTTCTACCTGTAAATACAAACCTTTGACCAAAGCTAGGATTATATTTACACATATATATGCATAAGTATGGAAAGATAACTGATTATTAAAAGAGTTGCATGTATTTTCCCTCTGGTTTAAAGTTTTGGGAACTTCTTTCTAAAGACAAAGAAAACAGAGATTTTCAGTACCAGATGTCTCAGAAGATCCCATTTGGGTTTGAGCTACTTAAATTTGCAATCATGTATTTATACATCTAACAGAGCTTCTGTTTCCCCTAGAATCTGAAAATTAACTAGCTTTGTAGCATCTTCCTTGATCTGCCACCCGTGCCCTGAGGATTAGAGACTCCACCTGAGCTTGTTTTACAAGCATAACAGAAAAAATTAATCTCTGCTGGCAGCGATCCCACTGGGATACTGATGAATAATGATATCCCTCTCTTGCTGCCCTCTCAGTCCACTAGAAAAGCCACTCTAACCCAGCAACGTGGAAACTGCTGAAACCATTCCAGCTGTGGATTAGCAGGCAGTCAAGCATCCATCTGTTCTGTGTGAATCAAGAGAAAGCAAACACACATTCTTATAGCAGAAGAAGTATTCAAAATTAGTATCTATGACTTCATGTAGTAAACAATAAGAAAATCAGATACAAAGGGAAAAAACAATCTATTATCTACATCTCACATTGTTTACATTTGCTTGCTGCATTGAGCAAATAACATGAGTTTGAATTAATCTAATTAGCCTACAGAACAATGCGCAATCAATTATTTCATATATTCATAAGTTCATATGACAAAATTTCTTAATATTGTATACACCAATTGTACCTACAAAATATTTTGCAGGTATACATGTATAAACCAAAAAAAGATAACCAAATACAGTAGCATGTACCCTCCCCTTTATGAGAAAAGGGTTGAAGAGACCTGTTGTGATAGGGATTTTAGCCATTTTATTACCTTTTAAGGTGAGAGAGGAACATGCTTACTTTTTGAAAACTAGTAGTTTGAATAATCTCTGATGGCTTATTAATCTTTTCCACTGGAAGACAGAAAGGAAATGGAATAGGAAGCTGGGATGTGGGCAACCCAAGGAAATCGGTGGCATCTCACTTGATTCTTCTATGGGAATACTAGAATTTTTAAATAAAGTTGTATTTAAACATTGTCTCAGGTAAAACTACTTAGATATGTGCATAATTTCAGTTTTCACAGTTGTTAGGGTAATAACAGTACACTAGATTGGGAAACAGCAATGCATTAATTATATATATTTTTACTCACACAAAAGTATTTATCTTCTGGGAAAAAACAAACAAACAAAAAAATTGACATAGCAGAAAACCTGAAAATGTTTCTTCTCTAAAAGCAAGTTGACCATCCTCTAATAGTAATAAGTATTACATATACATATACATATATATACATATAATATGCTGTATAAGCATATTATAGCACTTTTTTTCAAATGCTAAGAAAAGTTTTGGCATTTTGATAGGAAAAATATCTGTGCAGTTTCTTCAAGAACTGTTGGGAGCAAGACCTACCTAAGTAACTGTGAAATAAAGCACATGTAAATACTAGGGATTCCAGATGAGAACCAATTTCTAATTTGCAATAATAGATCACATCAAGATTTAAAACCAAATTCAACTTTCTGAAGGTAGCCAGGTACTATCAGAAGAAAAGAAAAAAGAAGAGAATGAGACAAAGAAAGAATCTACAAGTGTCACATACTTCATTAAGGACCACTCAATAATCTTTATTTTCTTTAAAACCACCATGTGAAAAGTACAGTTTATACTGGATACTAATCTTATATGATGAAACTGTTTCAGCTCCTCATCCAGAAGTTTCAGATCCTGAGACAGCATGAAATCCACTTCCTTAACAGTTTTACAAGTATGTTCAGTAACTTCTTTTCCAACAGATTAAAACATTTCTGAGCATTTAAACAGCAGTCAGTAAGGCTGAGTTACTGTTACGAAATGTATCTATTTCTGAGGAAACAAATTCATCAGCAATATAACTTCTGTAATTTATAGTTCAACAATAAAATTCTAGTAAAAGTGAAACTAGCAACTAGAGACCAGTTTAATAATAATAATGATAATGATAATAATAATAATGATGAAGATAATAATAATAATGATGATGATGATGATGATAATAATAATATAATATTATTATATATTATATATATATAATAAACTGGTGTGCAGTTGAATCACCTGCAGCTTTAAGTAGCCAGCTAAACCAAGTCTGCTCTAACTGAACTTGCACAGCAGCACATACACACCAAAGACAAGCACTGATTTTCCATAGACAGCAGCCAATGTTCACATCTGCAGAACAAGAACAACCTATCTTAGCAGACAAAAGTACTATAAGTTCCTGGCTCACCAAAGCAGTAAATAGGAGTTTTATAGCTTTGTTGCTATAGCTGCAACTGTACATCTTGAAAAGGGACTTTATTTTCCCATTTTTCTGACATTAACAGTTATTACCACAGCTATCTGAGACAGTCTCAAACTACCAGCTCTCACTCTCATAGTTATACACACTTCTACCAGCTTTTCTGAGGATGGTGCACTACAACAGCAACAAAAAACTAAATATAATTAGAAATCAAAGACATTAAAATACTTTTAAGATAACAGTTCTTATCCTGAAGCCCAGTGGGATATGAATGTCAGAAGCCTTTAAGTTAATCTTTAAAATACGTTTTAACTTGTTTGGATATTGATCCAGTTTTTCAGACTGGCAAGTAGTGACAAAAATTGCATTATGATCAGAGAAGAAAGAAAAAAGATTTGTTAATCAGAACATCATGTGTGGAGATGGGAAGGGTTTATATTTTCTGGTTTTGAATGTAATTCTTACTTACTGATGCTGTAAAAATGCAAGACTTATGTCACATTTAGCTGCCAGTAGTGGAGACTGTCATGTTGATTTACCAATTGATTGTGCTCTTCTGGGAAGGAGGGCAGCATACAATGTTTTCAAACTAAAAATCTAACAATCACTTGAAAAGAGAAAAATAAGAAACTGTTGTGCCATTATGTTACAAAAATGATTACATCCAAGTACTTCAATATTCAAAATTGCTCCACCTACTGGGACTATTGAAAAAAAAAAAAAATAAAATTCAGGCTTTCTGCTAAATACAATATGTCTGGAATACAGTGGATAAGGTTAGAGAAATTTAGATGGCATTAAACTTCACTACAGAGTTTTGCCCTGTTGTCATGAAATCAAACCTCATTTTCTAACTATTCCCTCTAACACAGTTATTCTCTGAATGTTCTCAGTGCACAAGTACCGAAGCATAAATGTTTTGAATATTAAAATACAGACAATACAGGCTGTATGAAGGTTATGTATGTGGTCCTGTAAATTACTATGTTTAGGATGGAATTTATGCAACTGAACAGCCCCAGACAGGGCTTCATTATAAAGAAAATATTTAACTGGTTAGAGGTAACAGTTTTCTACTGCTATCAGAAGTCATGCTAAATAACTGAGGCCCATTCCTGGTCATACTGTGGCCGCAGTAGTTATGCTCATATTACTAATGATATACAATATATGTGAAATCAAACGTGTTAAGTTGTCTAAAAGTTAGAATGTAACATAATTGCCTTTCATTTGATATAAAGGTTCTGATGAAGTATTTATATTCTTGAGAATTAAATACCGTATTTAAAAAGACCACTGTAATGAATATCATCTTGCTGTTCCTTTATGCCATGAAGAAAAAGAAAAACATAGCTTAAACATATGTTCAATGTAACATATATGTAAAACAGGAAATGACTGACTTAGAAAAAATGATTTAATTCTTTTCTTTTTTTCTGAAAAGTTTCATAGAGCAGAAAAAAAACAGTATTTCAAAACAATGCAAAATCAATGTCTCTGCCATGGCTTAACAAGTAGTGTTACACAAAACAGTTCACACTGTTTGCTCTTGGACAATGCATTTGTAACTCACTAATTTGTCATGGCATCTAACTGAAAACCAGTTGCAACACAGTTCATCACTGAGTCAAAAACCTTTGTGGCCCCTTCATAGGAAACAACAGCTTAAAGACAGGCTTAAAGAAAGACTTTCCTGCTTAGAAAGTAAAACTGTTTTAGACAGAGAAGGTAAGTATTTAGAAATGCCTGCACGTTTCCCTGATTAGAGCAGGATTGAACTATGTTAATGAACAGAAAATAAAGCTACAGTTTAGTTATTTATAATCTTATAGTACAGGTAATGAAAGACAGATAAGGCATTTATAACTCCACTCTTCTGTTATCTATGTATCTGGGATGGAGGGCTAATTGCATGAATCTCCTCCTTTCACCTTCCAAATCTTCTATTTCAGTGATGCCAAATTTTTGGAGTTTCAAAATACTAACAGAAGCCACTGTATCAAAGCTATTTCAGACATCAGATAAAAATATGGAAATGAGGTATGTGGATACCTGGCCACATATATAATATGCACAGGAAGATACATATGCCCCATTACAACACAAATACCAAACAGTTCTGTCCCTAAGCAATCCAGTTGGAAGGAAAACAATCTATTATAGTCAGTTTACATGAAAGACACAATAAGCAAAAAGGGAACAACCAGTTTCATCTTTTGGAATACAAAAACAGAAATAAGGAGGAACATGGGGATAAAACAAGCACTGAAAGATGCTTTCTCCTTCACTGTATGGTACAAACAGAAATTACCAAGTATTTGCTCAATAGATAAGAATATCAACCAGAAAATCAGGTAAGAGTAGCAGCAAACCACAAAAGGTTCTGAAGCTAGTAGATCTTACCAACACAGTTCTAATCCATCACCAAGACAAACATCCTTTTTTCAAAATACAACAAACCTCATTTGATTTCAAAAGAATTTGTGCCGATTGCTACTTTAGTACAGGAAATAACAAAAATTTGTTATCTTTCATTGATTTTCATCTTGATCTTTGTTTTAACATCTGCACTTAACTTACAGAATAAGAGAAGAGAGTCTTCACATACCTCAGGAAACTCCAGCCTGCCAGTAATAATTTCACTTTCTCTTCAATAACACTTAATTCAAGAAACACCATAACTCAACAGTGATTCAGATTACTCTTACTACTGCTACCTAAGACTACTACATTTAGATTACTACTGCCTGAAGCACAGCTAGGAAAGTTTTAAACAAACAAATGAACAAACAAACAAAAAAGTATAAAATATTTTTTCTCAGAAAAAATTACTGGCTCAATACAAACTGGTTACAGATGTAAATGAATCTGTACTTTGCCTGCAAACCCAAAACAGGATAAACACCTCAAGTATAGATTTACTGAAAGTCAGGAAAGCATAAGGGAAGGGTACCCCATTTATCTGCATCACTTACTGCTGTATAATTCTAAAATGTCTGCAGGGTAGTTGCCATGTGCCATTTTCCTGTTTATGAAAAGGAAGTATCAAAACCCAACCATAATGAAAAAGAATCAACACATTTGATCTCGCAAAACACTACCAGATGACCAAATGAAAAGATAAATTAAAGATAGAGAAAAAGAATAGATTCTGGAGAAGACTATGAATGGTGTTGACTACTAAATGGAAACAAATCTTACCATCAAGTTACTTTTTTGAGAAACTCATCAGTAGTGGAAACAGAACGACTCAGAACTACGTTTTCATGTAAGCAGCAAAGCTTCAGTGACAATTCATTCCTACGCAATCCATAATTCTCTCATTAATATTACAGGATAATCTGAAACTCAAAATCCCTTAATCACACTCAGATTAAAGCCTTTAAAACAATCACAATTTTCTGAACTCTTGAATGCAATTTTACTTCTTTCCTGATTTTGATTTAAACAAACTGTTGCACCTTTTCAAGATAGGCGCTAACAATGCAGCAAAGGAAATCCACAATGTTAGGATTTTCTTTGTTACAGTTGGACACTTCTGCCTTCCTTATATACATCATGCCAGCTGGTAAATGTCTAAAAGTTTGCAAGATTATGATCAATGCCATACATCATGTCTACAAATTCCTGCAACTACATTTGAGAAATGTTTTGGACAGTTATTTTTAAACAATACAGTCCAAAATTCAAAACTTTAAAACTGACTGATAATTGGAATAATCACAATTATAACCACGTTTTGCAACAAGAAGCCTTTTTTTACTATAACTACAGCTTTCAGTTCCAGCATCATTAAGAGATTCTTCAAATTACGTTTTAAATATCCATTTCCCCAAGGATTTTCACTTATACCTAATTAGACTACTTACCCCATGCCATGTAATTCCCCATTGCCAAAACTGCTAAATGCTTCAATGAGAAGGAGGAGGGCACCAGTGGAGCAAGGCAGATGCAATGTCATTGGTTAACAATAGAGGTGTGAAGCAACTGCCGTAATTATAAAACTCATTAATTCACAGTGTTTAGTGGAAAAAAAAAATCCTTGGCAATAACTCTGCTGAAATGGCAATTCTTTTCAGCACTACATTGAATTGAAACAAACCTTCCAATTTACACCTTTAACAAGAATGAACAGTAATTCCAGTAGTAATTATGAAAATCAACATCTGCATATATGGGAAAAACTGTCAGCTATAATGGCATCCAGTATTCGCACATGCTTGCCATCTTTCAAATCGACACATTTGGCATGCATGACCCCTAGCTGATTTTTAGTTTCATTCCTCTTAAGATTGTAAACAGACAATTCATAAAATTACTTTTCCAGAAAAACAAAAATGAAAACCAACAACCAACAACACAGAAAGAACTAATACATTTTACACTTTACAATTTCTGCCCTACACTTGGGTTTTGTCTGCAACATTAGCTATTTTTCCTTGTGCTTTATATATGTAAGACGTTTACAAGGATGAGGAGCCCTGGCATAAGACAGACAGCAGTAAGATCTGCTTGTGCCATTCATCTTCCCTATGCTACTTATTAGCTTACACAGTGTCATGAAACATCCCTCCATCTTTGCTAATCCTGCTCTCAAGCTTTCCTCTCCAAATATTTCTGGGGAAAAAAAAAAAGTTTCTCTGTGTAGACAATTTTCTCTAGGGAGAAAAAGACACTTTAAAAAGACAGCAGCTGGAGTAAAGCCCTCACGTTGAATACTGAATATTATATTATTTAACTTGTGATCCCTGTGGATATTTCTTCTTTAAAAATCAGTCATTTTACACATAAAGTATACAGGAATCATGGAAGACTATCATTTTGAATTCAGCTGAATACACTGCATGTTATTTCATAGAATGTACAATGTTTTCTGACAGCAGAAGAATAGATACGGCAGGGACAGTAACACCCCTATTTAGATTGTCTAACACTTTCCATTACAAAAGATTACTGTGGCCTTTATTTCTGAGCTGCAACACTCCGAATGTTTGCAGCAGGTGATTTAAATTTGTCAGGAAGAAAGTCTTTGTACTAGAAAAGTGGCTTTCCTAGTTTCATAAAATGCTGACTGAGTATTTTATGAAAAAAACTGTTGAATAGCACTAATTTTTATTTATTTATTTATTCATCTTCCTGCTTGTATTTCCCCTCAGAAAAGACAGCATGCCAAAACCATAAACATACAAGTAACATACATAAATGTGACTCCTGATTTTGAGGTCAACTTTCAGAAATCCGGGTATTAAATAATCCAGGCCACTAGTATAATATATGTAATACAGTTAATCATATATGGGCAGAAATATATTTTAGGTTTTTCTGGATAGTGTTGTGGTACTTCTTCCTCCCAAATACATGTTTGTACAAGTGGAATTACACTATCTTCACACAGAAGATTTTGTAGCTCTAAAAGCCTAAATTCTTAAAAATATGATTCCTTTATGATGATGTGTAATACTACCACACTACACTGTACTCTGTACCTCTGAATTTGTACCCTGAGACCTTTTGCTTTGCATTGAACTTCATTACCGAACAGTCACCAGAATAACCATTCCAGCTGGTGCTATTGCAGAATAGGACTTAAGGAAATGTGTGGTGCCTGGAAGATTGAAAGGAAAGCAGTATAGGATATGGACCTTCCTCAAATGTACCCAAATTTATTAAGGCTGGACAAAGTTATGGCTCTGGTACAAGTACGAGATGATGATATAGTTACTACTCTGGGATTTCAGTATTCTACCAAACCTAACACAAACAATCAAACATTGAATTTGTACATGTTCTGAAGACTGCAAATAGACCGAAAAGAAACAGATGTGCGGAATAATTTTGATATATTGATCCAACCAAGCACTTGAAACATCAAAAGTGATTCAGTTATATTACTCAAAACAATGACAACAACACCAAAAAAATAAATAACAAATCATGGAAGAAAGGTTTTTCTTAATTTTAGGATGTTTTTTCATACACTTCTAAATGTCTTTAAAAGTCATGAGTTACATATGCATAAATTAAGAAAATATCATCACTTACTGTCAGAATTAAGAGCAATTCTTCAACACTGCTTTCAGGTTTCAGCTGATCTTTGAACATCCCAATAGTTGGGTGCTTCAAATAGTAGTAGGAAGCAATGCGGCCATATGTCAGAGGTTCAATACTACGGTTATCCTGTTAGGAGAGTAATCAAATATATGTACTTTTTACGTAGTTCAATGTGCATAGCTACTAAAAAACAGTAAAGTATTTTAAGACTATATTATAAGAGAGAAAAGTAAAAATGGCTTAGCATCATAATTTAGCTGCCAACCCGATTAAACTGAGTTTAGCTATGAAGAGAAACTAACCCTTCAAATAAGGAGCATAGATCCAACTGTTCCCAATTTCTAGGAACATGTATCTTAATGAAAATACTGGTCTTACCTCCCCAATTTCAATACAGTAGGAACATTCCAAATCAAAGAGGGATTTCTCAACAAGGCTTGAGAGGTATTTGTTCATAGTGTCATGGCTCACATTGTCCAAGTTATAGTAACTAGAAGAATTGAAAACACATGCATCACACAAGTTCTTATAACACACTGAAAATTTTAAACAATAACATATTGTAGGAAAACTTACAAGGCCTCTATAATACACAAACATACTTGGAGCAAGAAACATGCACATTAAACAATTAAACACATAAAATTCCCTGATATAGTCTAATGAGAAATGCAATACTAACACAAACACTTTAATTTACAGAAAAAAAAGAAAACCCACCCAGGACAGCAAATGTTCTTATATTCTCAGAACTCTGAAAATAAAAGCTGGGCATATAGTAACATCTCTTCAAAAAGTAAATGTACACAAATCCAAATGGTAATATTTGTTTTATATTTCTGTGTCATTTTATTGTCAAAGTTAAAATTACTTAATTGCTAATACTACAGAAATGGGTATTTGTCAGTGTGTTTATTTCACATGTTCTTTTGCAGGTGAAAACATTGGGACAAACTATACGTACTAACCATGTTTCTTTGTTATCTGTATTAAGGAAAAAAAGTTTATAAAGTGCGTTAAAACATACCTAGTGTATAAGAAATGCAATGTGATCACAGTCAGTGCAACTTAACAGTAGTACTTAAGATGTATTTCTAAGATTCTTATTCACACAAACTAACATAATTTCAGGGAAAGCTTGTACCCTGAAATCGACAGATAAAAACGTAATAAGACCTTGAGCATTAGCTTCAACAAAGGCACAAATTCAGAAAGTAACTCAAACTAAAACTGTGAACACTCAGAAAGTTTCAAAATACTGAAATTAAGAAATGCAAGCACACTGTGCTATTTCAAAGAAGAAATTAAAAAAATATATAAAACCAATGATCTTTTGGGTTAATAAAAAGCACATTTGAAAGCTCGTTTAATTCTGGAAGTTACTGTTACTCATACAGACTACTGAGATTGCTGCAATAATGAAAGATGCACCTTTGTTCCTACCAGCTGCTTTACTAAATGTCCTACTGTTTCCACTGTGCACTCAGCATCTCCACTGTAAACGCCACACACTGTAATGAAGATTAGCTTCTTTCAGTGGTATTTTGTGCATGTGTACAACAGGCTGTATAACTGTGTGCTGAGATTCATTTCAGTTGATTTTACATAGCTACATTTACACCTGAGTTAGTCTTTTTAACTCTCCATACTGTCAGAGGAGAGAAGCACACACTTAGAGAATGCTATTCATCCGAGGTATTTCAGATTTCTGTTTTTAGATGAAATGGAATCTGATCACTGACTCAGAAAGGGAATTTAGATTATCAGTTCAGTTGTTGATGTTGTATTAGGGGCAGAAGAATACCATTCATTGATTTAAGCTCTATTCCCTTTACTATAATGCTGCTTTTAGCAAATTTTAAAAGAGAGACTTGTGATTTAAGTACCAGAAGCACCCTTCCATGACTGTTATTTTTAATATAATCTAATAAGCAATAATAAGCAATAATATTTTCTTAACAGATTTTAACATTCCTTTATCTTATTTTGGAATAGCAGTAACATATAACTGAAGAAAAGCTGTATGTTAAATGGAAAAATAGTTATTTTTGTTTCTTTTTTTTCCTTTCTTGTTAATTGTAAATTATAAATTTAGTTCACTGACTGTTCACTTATAACTGAATAAAGTTGGAGTAAAACACTACTGCAGTGAGAAAAAATTATTAAAAGTATGCTCTGCAGAGACAGTCAGTTACATTAGACA